>NC_090994.1:11633333-11960000 GCF_041146395.1 Eulemur rufifrons | reverse complement strand
TGGTTTGATTCCCATTTCAAAATAAAGCTCTGAGCTTTGTTATTTCTTTGCTTCTGCTGGGTTTTGACTTGGTTTGCTCCCCCTTTCTTGTTCTTGAGATGTGATTAGGTTGTTAATTTATGATCTTTCTGTCTTTTTGATGTAGGCACTTAAGGCTATAAATTTTCTACTCAGGACTGCTTTTGCTGAATCCCATAGCTTTTGATAGCTTGTGTCCCCTTTCTTATTCAGTTTGAGGAATCTTTTGATTTCTATCTTAATTTTGTCATTGACCCAAGGATCACTCAGCCTCAAGTTGTTCAATTTCCATGTCTTTGTGTAGATTTGAGTGTTCCTCTTGGAATTGATTTCCAGTTTTGTTCCACTGTGGTCTGATAAGATGTATGATTTCAATTTTTTTAATTTGCTGAGACATGTTTTGTGGCCTTATGATCAATCTTGGAGAATGTCCCATGTGCTAATGAGAAGAATGTATATTCAGTAGTTTTGGGGTAGGATGTTCTGTAAATGTCTGTAACTTCCATTTGTTCTAGAGTCCCATTTAAGTACAACGTTTATTTTTTTTCTGCTTCAGTGATCCATCTAGCTCTGTCAGTGGGGTATTGAAGTCCCTGGCAATTACAATGCTACTGTTTATCTCTTTGCTTAGATCTTGTAGAATTTGCTTTATGAATCTGGGAGCTCCTGCGTTAGGTGCATATATATTTAAGATTATTATGTTTTCCTGTTGAATTGCTCCCTTTACCATTATATAATGACCATCTTTATCTTTCTTTACCATTGTGGATTTAAAGCCAATTTTATCTGATATGCTCTCTTTTGGTTTCCGTTTATGTGGAATATTTTTTCCATTCTTTCACCTTGAGTCTACGTGAGACCTTGTGGTTTAGATGTGTTTCGTGGAGACAGAAGATAGTTGGGTTTTGTTTTTTCATCCAATCAGTTGGTGTATGTCTTTTGAGTGGAGCACTTAGACTGTTTATGTTGAGTGACAGTATTGATATGTGGGATATTAGGTAGTACCTTATTGCTTTGTTTTCCCTCTTGTGCATTTGTTTTATACAAGCTGTGAGCTTTAGCTTTTGGGTGATTTTACACTGATGGGTATCTATTGTGCTAATCCATGTATAATGCTGTTATGAGTATTTCCTGTATGCCAGGTCTGGTCGTGACAAATTTCCTCAGTTTGCATGTTGTTAAAAGCCTTTATTTCTCTGTCAATTATAAAACTTAGTCTTGCAGGATGCATAATTCTAGGCTCGAAGTTGTTCTGTTTAAGAAGACTAAAGATAGGACCCCAATCCCTTCTGGCTTATAAGGTCTCTGCTAAGAAGTCTGCTGTTAGCCTGATGGGTTTTCCTTGGTAGGTAAGTTGTTGCTTTTGTCTTGCTGCTTGTAGAATTTTCTCCTTTATTTTGACATTGGCCAGGTTGATGACTGTGTGTCTTGGAGATGTCCTATTTGCTATGAGTCTTCCCAGTGTTCGATGACCATCTTATATCTGGATGTCTGAATCTCTGGCAACACTAGAGAAGTTTTCTTCAGTAATTCCCTTGAATAGAGTTTTCATGCTTTATACTCTTTCTTTTTCTCCCTCAGGGGTACCTATAATTCATATATTGGCTCATTTCGCATAATCCCATATTTCTCTGAGTGATTGTTCAGTCCTCTTTACTCTCTTTTCTGCATCTTTGAATGATTGGGTTAGCTCAAGAGCCTGTCTTTAAGCTCTGAGGTTTTTTCTTCTGCTTGGTTTAATCTGCTGTTGAAGTTTTCTGCTGTGTTTTGAAACTCCCTAAATGACTCTTTCCTTCCTTTGAGTTCTATTATATCCTGTCTTATCTAGCTCTTTAGCGACTTTGTCATTTCTTTCATTGATTTCCTGGGAAACTTTTTGGCTTCTTTTTGTTGGTTTTCAACTTTCTCTTCAATTCCACTCATCTTATTTGACATCCATATTCTGAATTCCATTTCTGACATTTTGACAATTTCCTTTCTTTTTTGTGGTCCACTGCTGTGCATCCATTGTGATCCCTTGGGGGCGAACTGTTTTGTTCTTTCATGTTGCCAGAGTTCTTTTGCTTGTTTCTTCTCATCTGAATCCTCTTCTCTCAGTTCATGGTTAATATGGTTATTAACTGTTAATCGGTTATTAACCGTTAACTGTTATTAACGGTTAATCAGGGCACCTGTTCTCCTTTGCTGGGAACTCTGCTACTTAGTGGAGCTTTTCTGTCGTACTCTGGAATGTTGACCCAGCAGGGGACGGGCAGGCACACTGAGAGGGTGTAGTGCAGGTGTTCTGTTTTGTCCCTTTCCCCTGTGATTGTCACAGTTCAAGAAGGTGCTGGATGATCTTCATATGGGGAGGTGGGTTGTTCCCCAGATTGTTGTTGGAAGCTCAAGTTGGGGGTTGGGTGAGACCCTCTCTGTGGAGGCTGGCATCGTGGGGGATAGCTCTGCCTGGAGTCTCCCCACAGAGGTGACAGTGGCAGCTGGGTAAGGCTATCTAGATAGTGGTCGTGGGTGTCCGGACTGTGGGTGTTTGTTCGAGCCAGGTGCAGGAGTAATGTCAGCTGGAGTTTGGGGGGTTCTCTGGCAGAGTGTTGGACCTCAGGGCAGTTCCCCAGTCTCAGGGGCAGGGCTGGAGCCTCCAGGGGTGGAGCTGCAGTCCCAGCAGCTTGTCAGGGTCAGAGCCAGAATTATGGCCTGGAGGCAGGGCAGGAGCTGCATGGGTGGGCTATGTGGTCAGACTACAGCTGGGAATGGCAGAGGTTAAGCCACAGTGGCCAGGGCTTCCTCTGGCAGCATGGGAACCATGGAGGTGGAGCCGTATGGTGTGGGCAGCAGTATGGGGGTCGCTGTTCTCCGCCCCCACCTTGGTTGGGCTGAGGCAGTTGTGGCAAGGCTTCTCAGGTGGTGTCTGTGGCGCCTGAGGCACCCCCTCTGCTCAGATACCACACTGGGGAAGAGGGCCGCTTGGCACCCAGTCACAGGGCATAGCACAGGGGAGCATCGGCTCTGCTCACTCCCTTCGTGGCCTGGCTGGGGCTGTGTGAAGGCTGCTGTTGCAAAGTGGAGCCCCGTGTAGACCTGCCATCCTGTACCTGAGAGCTCAGAATGATGTCAGTTGCAGAAACCCGGAATCACAAAAATCCACAAAATCCCTGCTGCACCTGCTCTCCAGTGCAGTGTCTCTGTGTAGATTCCAAGCAGTTTCGGGACTAGTCCGGAGGTCTGTGGTGGTGGTGGCGGTGGTGGGGCAGGGGGCCCTCACAGCTTGGGATGCCGTGCCTGTGGGGTAAGCGTGGATCCCCAGCACTCTATCCTCGACCTTCCCCACCTGTGGATGCCTCTCCATTGTTGCCTTTGATCTTGGTGAACGAATGTTCCTTCACCTTCTCCTTCACTCTGCATGTCCCCCGTTGCTTCTCCAGGGTTTTACAATGTTCTTTTGAAGGAGAACCATCTGTAGGTAGGCATTCACCTGCAACTTTCCATCCTCTACTTAAGAGCAGCAAGCACGGGCTGCTTCTAGTCTACCATCTTCCAGGAAGCTCCCCTAAATGCTTATTTAATAATAGCCAACATATATTGAGCAGTCATTTGCCTGGTACTATGCTGAGGGCTTTACATGCACTATCTTGCTTAATCTATCAACTCGTAGGTAGATAGATAGATGCTTTTAACATCTCCCTTTCCCTTTTGAGAGAAAAGGCTTAGACAGGTGGAGGAACTTACCCGTGATCACACAGCAAATAAATAGCAGAGGCAGGATTTGAACCCACGAAGCCCGACTTATGAAGCAGTGCTCTTAATCACTAAGGTGCTCTACTTGACTTCTAACTGATGGATGCTTTTATGGCCAATATTTCCTTGAGCAATGACATCTTAGGATTCTGTGATAATGTACAGCAGTGGTCCCCAACCTTTTTGGCACCAGGGACCAGTTTCATGGAAGACAATTTTTCTACGGGGGTGGGGTGCAGGGTAACTCTGCAGCCCAGTCCCTAAAAGGCCATGGACCGGTACCTGTCCAGGGCCTGGGGGTTGGGGACCACAGATGTAGAAGAATGAAAAACTTAGGCCATTTTATTGATTATGTGGTGTTCATACAACGCAGGAGGCTGTCGGTCCAAACCTAATCCCCAAAGAGAAACTTTCATAAAAATTGTTTAAGTCCTAATATTGAGTGTCTGCTTGAATCTCTTCTGAGCTATTTCTTGTTAACGATAACCGCATTCCAAAGGATGTCAGAGGGGTAAGCTTATCTACAATTTATCCATAACTCCATGCCAACACTTCTGAATCTTTTAAGCTAACTAAGATTTACATATTCTGGAGGCGAGGTTTTTATCAAAAGTCCAAAAAATATAATAGTCCAAAAAATGAGGAAAATAAGAGGTTCATAAAGCTGTTAGTTGAAGCATCCAAAAGCAGAAAAAGTAAATTGTTATGCATTTGCTAGGCCTTTCAAAGGGATTTGTGCTTGAAGAAGTTTCAGGTCCATTTGAGTACTAAGCTTCCTCTGCAACCTTAACTCATTAATACTACTTAGCATTTTCCCCTTTGGAAATATCATGACTGTTGGTTAGAATTTCAAGTGAGTCCCCAGTAGACTTGTTTGGTAGATTATAGTTGTAATAATGTATGCCTCCAATTAACAGTAAAACAAAATTCTGAGTGTCAGATGTTAAAGTATAAGGAACATATAAGTCGAGAATTACATTCACCTGCTGATTAGAAAGACTCCCCCTCATGGTGGCTTAAACAAGATAAAAGTTTATTTTTCTCTCACATAAAAGAGTTTAAAAATTCCATAGTCATCAAGGACCCAAGCTATTAATACCTCTTTCTGCTTACCTGTTCCTAGTGTATGGCTCTGATTCTCAGGGTCACTCATGGTGCAAAATGGCTATAAGAAGTCTGGCTGTCAGATCCAAGTAGAAGAAAGGCAGGAACGGCAAAATGGATGCATCAGTTGTCTATTCTATTTTTTTTTTTTTTTAAGAGACAAGTTCTCACTCTGTCACCTAGGCTGGAGTGCAGTGGCACGATCGTAGCTCACTGTAACCTCCAACTACCGGGCTCAAGTGATCCTCCCACCTCAGCCTCCCAAGTAGCTGGGATTATAGGTCCGTGCCACCGGGCCTGACTAGTGTGTGTGTGTGTGTGTGTGTGTGTGTGTGTGTGTGTGAAGAGAGAGACAGGGTCTCACCATGTTGCCCAGGCCGGTGTCAAACTCCTGGCGTCACGCGATCCTCCCACCTCAGCTTCCCAAAGTGCTGGGATTACAGGTGTGAGCCACAGTGCCTCAGTTATCTATCCTTTTGTTCGCCTTTAAGATGCTTTCCTAGAATTCTACCCTGCAACTTTCCTATATATTTTACTGTTTGGGACTTAAGTCTATAGCAATAACTAGCTACAAGAAAGACTAGAACATTGCTACCCATAAGAAAATCAGGTTTTTCTTACTTACGAAGAAGGGGAATATTTGTTTTTGGAAAGTAGCCAGCAGCCTCTGTCATAAGACTATAGGAGACACCTCATCCAGAATTTTAAGTTTAACTCTTAAGACCCAGACTTCCCCAGTTGTGTATATAGATGGATAGTGTCAGATTTATAATCAGAACCCAGTTGTTTTGCCGACCTGTATTATCCAGAGGTTCACAATTGCTTCTAAGGATAAATTGGATAAAGTGATAGTAAATCAATCTAGCATTAATACAAGGGTTTTTCCTCACCTCTTTACCTCAACATCCCCTTCCCCCCGGATATTTCGGAATACTACTGCCTGCTGATTTGATAAGACTTTGTAACTATGATCGTTTTCCCCTCAAGATACATGTTATGCTGGTTATCCAGATTCTGTGATTAAAATATAAAGTACTTTTTGTAGCGTGTTTCACTTAACATTTGTTTTTAACAATAATGGTTTTATGGTTTTGGATCAATTTTTTTTTAATTTGCTCTTGCAGTATAGCTGAAATACAGAAAGATGTGGAATACAGATTGCCATTTACCATAAACAACCTGACAATTAACATGAATATGTGAGTAGAATTGTACCCTATTTTTTCATGAAATAGGACTTAAAAAATGTTTTATTGTTTTCTGTTTCTTATTTATTATTAGAAGTAAGCTGTTTAAAGTGAACTTATTTCAAATAATTATAATTTATAAAACGGTGCACAATTTATTGAAATGTTTTGAAAGATATCACTATAATTTATATCACTGTAAGAAAGAACCATAAAAGAGGAAATGCAAAAGGTACAGTAATAATCCTTATTAATTGGCACTAAAGTCTTAGCTGGAGGTAGGCTGAAAAATGATAATAGAAGCAAAGGGTTCATGTATGGAAAAACCATTAGAAATAGATTCGCCTTTACATCAGAAACAAGTTATAATATTCCAGACTTCAGCAACAGATACACTACATCAACCAGTAAGTTCAAGGCTGGATTTGATCTAATAATTTTTAAGGGGGAAAAAATTAAAAGTTAAAAATATAAACATGAGTTTTTTACTTAAGTTACAAGGAAAGAAAGTTAGACAACATGATTGCTGAGGTACCTGTTTAGTCTTACATGCAATTATGAGTCTGCAGAGTGAAAGAATTAAGTGATTACTACTTCAGATTGCATTAGGTGGCTACTGCTAGAGCACGTATTTGGGCTAGTTAAGAAGGCACCTAACTTGAAGAAAGGAATCGTGTCTTACTCACCTTCATGTTCTCATTGCTTAGCAAACTGCCTGCACACAGGAGGCCTTACTAAAGTACTCATTGAATCAATGAATGAATTAAAGCATGAATATATAATGTGCAAGCATTATACTATGTTAACTTGATATATATGAGGTTTTGAATCCATATAGCAGCCCTGCAATTTAGGGCAAATTACAGACACATGGTTGATAAATAGTTTAGTCAGGCAACAAACTCAGATTGGTTGGGCTCCAAAGGCCATTTATTGCCTTTTTTACCAAACTAATTTAAAAATCTTCAACTTTGTAAATGAAGTAGTTTTCTCTCTCATCAAATGCCTAGGTAGAGCTAGTAAGAGAGGCCAACAAGGACCGAGTTTTCTTTTCAGCAGTGCTGCCAACAAATAGTTTTCTGAGCCAACAGGGGAACAGAGAGGCAATTCTCTGGGAATATAAGTCTTCTGAGTCTTTAGAGATTTGGAAAACAGGGTTCCATATCCAGTAAACTCCCATTTTTAAGACTTATTAATCTTAGTTTTGCAGTAGTTCAAAAAAGGTTAAAATTTTCGTATTGAGAATTTACTGTTCTTTACTTGAAACCATGTGATTGACCCCTAAGTTGGGAGGGATGTATTAATTGGGACGTTTAGAAGGGAGCGGTATAGAGCCAAGGCATGATGACAGCAACTTTTCAATCCTAGTATTTTCCATTTTGTCCACTTAACTCTTTACTGATGCAACGAATAGTGAAATAATTCTTGGCAGCATTTTATTTGTTTTTATTTTACTTTACTTATTTATTTTTTTTAATCAGGCTGGACTTGAACTCCTGGGCTCAGTCGATTCTCCCACCTCAGCCTCCCAAGTAGCTGGGACTACAAACACCTGCACCACCATGCCCAGCCTTGACATTTTAAAAGTAGAAAAACCACAAGGAAATTATGTGGCCAGAACCTGTGGTCTAGTAAATAGCCAGACTGTGCTAGTATGGTTCACCTCATACAAATGCCTGGTCTAATTTTTACTTGAGATTTTGTATAGCTTGGTAAATTGTGTTTAAAAGCAATTAATTGGCATGATGTGAAGAATATTCTATAATTCAGCATGTCTATATTCCACATTAAGAAGGTTTTACTGTGTTGAATGACTATATTGTCTTGTTACCAAAGTGTAACCCTTTATATATTTTCAGTCAACTCAACCACTATAATAGAGCACTTATTACTAAATAATTAATCCATATCAAAGTGGGAAATTTTAATTTGCTTTTAACTTTGTTTGAGAATTTTGATTATATAATGTACCATTTGTTATCTTTGTTTTTGTTTTTCATCTGCTCTGCCTTTACCAGACTGCTTCCTCCACAATTTCCTCAGGAAAAACCAGTGATCAGTGTTTATCCACCAATACGACATCACTTAATGGATAAACAAGGAATATATGTTACCTCTCCATTAGTAAACAATGTATGTATATGGTGTAGTTTATTTTAGAGTAATATAACAGACGCCTTACTTTTCTGCTAAATATTTTAGAAATCTGAAATGCACTTGAAATGTTATGTTAGTAACTTTTAAAAAAATGTTTCTGTGTTTATTTAAGACTATTCCTTAAAGTTCTTAGGATGTGATATGGTGGATTAATGTGAAGGACTGTAACGTACATGTACTCTAGTATTTACCTTTGAACCCTCAAATTATTGTAAATGATGAAATATGGAAATATTTCAGCTCGTTTATTGATTACCAAATATTTATGGAATTGATTCTGTAAGAAAATGCTGTAAGTTGTAGATTGCTATTATGTTTAGTTGATACAGTATTCTTTGCTTTTCATTTAATTCTTGACCTGCAAAAGTGGATTAAGAGTTTGAATGACATTTTCCTAATGTGACTTTATAATCTTTTTCTGAAAGTGATTTTAAACATCATTTATTATGGTTACTCTTAGTTTACAATGCACTCAGATCTTGGAAAAATTGTTCAGAGTCTGTTGGATGAGTTTTGGAAGACTCCTCCAGTTTTAGCTCCTACTTCAACAGCATTTCCATAGTAAGTATATTCATAACAAAATTTTTTCATATATTTTAATTTATTACAGTAATCAATATATAATTTTAAAATTCCAATGATGTTAAATGGCAGTTCTGTGATTTCCATATCCCCACCTTCACGCAAATACATCCATACTTTTCAGAGGCAACTGTTTTCTTCTTTTAGCTGTTTCTTCTGATATTCACCTTCATCTTTCTGAATAATGTGAACATACTGCTATGTCTTGATTCTTTCATTGTCAATATTATCTATTGACCTGCGATTATAATAGATGAGCATTTTAGCTATCTGTCACAAAACTTCCCACCTTCTCGTCCTCTCAGTGAAATTATATCGTGATTTTTATGTAAGTCCATATTTGGTGTTTTCATTACTTTGACTCTAAATATTTCCATTGCTGAGCCAAGTATGTTACCGTGGTTACATTTACCTCATGGTATAATTTTTTGCTTTTTTCTGGAATTAGTAATTACCTCCATTTTCTGTTGGTTTTGTTTTCTTAGATCTTAATTTTCCACATCTTAAATGTCCACAGAGCTTTTGTCAGCTCTGAAAAATCTCTCTTAAACCATTTTTTCACATCATCAAACCAGTCAGGTAATTTCTAGGTTTTGTTGCTTTTGGTTTCCTTGTAGTCAGTGCTCCACTTTTTCCCTCCATTCTGAGTTACCCTCTATGACTGTTGTGCAGGTATCATGCAGGAACTTCTCTTGTTTTGTCATCCTGGATTTTCCCTTTGCCGCTTTCTTATATCAGTTTCTCCGTTTCTTAGATTTTGTGTTTTTCTGTTTCTCCATGTATTTCCTGGTTTCTTGGTTTACTGTCCTCCAGTAGCTTGCTATTTAAAGGTATATTCTAGTTACTAATGATGCATAAGAAATTACCCTAAAACTCGTGGTTAAAATAATGACAACATGTATTTTCTTTATGACTCTGCAGCTTGGTTAGGGACCAGTGGCGAGTGCTTGTTTTTGGTCCAGTCATTGCATTAGCTGGTGTGGCTTGAAGTCTGGGCATTGAAATCATCTAAAGGCTCACTTAATTCTTTTTTGTTTTTGTTTTTTTTTTTTTGAGACAGAGTCTCACTTTGTTGCCCGGGCTAGAGTGAGTGCGGTGGCGTCAGGCTAGCTCACAGCAACCTCAGACTCCTACTGCCTCAGCCTCCCGAGTAGCTGGGACTACAGGCATGCGCCACCATGCCCGGCTAATTTTTTCTATATATACTTTAGTTGGCCAGATAATTTCTATTTTTAGTAGAGACCGGGTCTCACTCTTGCTCAGGCTGGTCTCAAACTCCTGACCTTGAGCGATCCACCCGCCTCGGCCTCCCAGAGTGCTAGGATTACAGGTGTGAGCCACCGCGCCCGGCCAAAAGGCTCACTTAATTCTTATGTCTGGAAGTTAACACATTGACTTCCACACTAGAATAAAAAAAATTTTTCCTTGGGGTCACAGTGTTTTATTATGAAAATATTAATAGAATAAAAACTTGTCAAACAAAATGATCTTTTCTAATTTAATGCAAAGTTTATTTTTTATTATTTTCTATGTTTTTTCAAAAAAAGTAATATAAAAACTTGAAAATTAGTAATGTAAAAAGTGACGTGAAAACTTGAAAAATAGTTCATAAGGGTAAAGTGTTTTTCTTGACAGGTTTAAGTGTAATTTAAAGAAAATAGAAAAGTGATTTCTAAAGAAATAGAAAAATGAAACTTATAGACTTATATTCATTTAATCCACATTTTTAGAATTAAATTGTCAGTATTAATTGTAAGAATAAGAACATCAACAAGTAAGACTTTCACAAACCAATTGCAGGGTTTTGCCCAAGTTTTGCTTCATGAGGCCCTGGGTTCAAAACTAGCATGAGTTAAAATACAACTCACATGGCAGTTAATGTGTTAATGTTGGCTGAATGTTGAGACCTTAGCAGGGGATGTCAGCTGATATATCTGTATGTGTCCTCTCCATGTGACCTGGGCTTCCTCACTGCATGGTGGACTGGGTCCCAAGGGCGAGCATCTCAGGAGAGAGAGCACACTGGCCAAGTGGAAGCTGTATTGCCTTTTATGATACAGCCCTGGAGATCGTTGAACATCATTTCTGTTGCATTTTGTTTGTAAAGTCAGTCACAAAGTCCCACCCAGATTGAAAGGAGAGGGGAAATAGACTCCATCTCTCGATGGGATGGCAAAGTTCAAGAAGAGCATGTGGGACTGGAAATCTGGCTGTGGCCATTTTGGAAAATACAATCTGTCATAGCTCTTCTGGTCACAAAAATTCACCTGTTTCCTGTGTGCAAAAATGCATTCTGCCCCTCCCCCAAGAACTTCCAAAGTTCATCATATTACAGAATCACGCTTGATTCAGAGTTTCATCATCTAAATCAATTTCCAGTACAGGTGAGATTTCTCAGGTGTGTTCCTCAGGAACAATTCCTCTTGATCTGCATACAAGTGAATTAAAGAGACAAACAAGGTAGCTGCTCCTCATGCATTCATCATAAAATGGTGGAACAAACCTCGGGTAACTAGGAAGCAGCAGCCTTGGTAAACTTTGCACTAATACAAAGTTCCCCTTATCATGACCATCTACTCAAAGGCTCATGAGGCTCCTGCTAACAGGCTCTTTGAGGCCCTTCAGTCTTTCATACTCTTGTGAGGGTACTTCCAGCCTTCCCCTCTGCTTGGTCTCAAAGCTACTCCCATGTTTTCAATTTTTGTTTTGTTTTGTTTTTTTGGTCATAGCAGCCTTCCAGGTACCAAAATCTCTTCTGGTTACTAAGGCTGCCTTAGTAATTACCCCCAAATTACCCCCAAAATTATGGCTTAAAACAATGAACATATTTACTTTGCTCACTAATCTGCAGTTTCAGGCAGAGTTCATTAGAGAGAGCTTATATATGCTCTACTCATCATCAGCTGGCTCTCAGCAGAAGCTTTATTTACATGGGGATGTCAGCCGGAATACCTAGATGTGGCCTCTGTGTGGCTTGGGCTTCTTTACATGGTGGCAGGGTTGTAAGGGTGAACATCCTGAGATGTCAGTTATGAGAAAGTCATTTCAGTGTTATTTTTGCTGCATTCTGTTTGTTGAGGCAATTGCAGAGTCCTGACCACATTCAAGGAGAAGAAAATAGGCTTTCCTCTTCGTGGGGGTGTGGCAAGGCATATGGGACCAGAAATATTGACTTGACCATTTTGGGAAAATACAATATGCCAAAGATGCTTGGAAGATAAACATACCCTCACACTTGATAGTTGGTACAGTTAAAATTCTAGGTTGAAGTGATCTTTCACTCAGAATTTTGAAGGCATTGTTCTGTTGTTTATATATGTTTCCACTGTTACCAAGATATCCAATGCCATTCTTATTTCAGATCCTTTGTAACTTTTTTTAAACTTTGCTATTAAGAAACTTCACGATGGTGCAACTTTTTACTCTTTTTTTATTTCAGCTCATTATGGGGGTACAAAAGTTCAGGTTATATATATTGCCCATGCCCCCCCATCCCCCTGAGTCTGAGCTTCAAGTGTGCTAGGTATTTTATGGGCTCCTTTAATCATTCATGTCTTCATTTCTAGTAAATTAAGTTTTTGCTGTTGTAATTTCCATTTCACCTTTTTTTCTTCATTCTTTATGGAATTTTTTTAAGTTTAATATTGGCGCTCTGAAAACTATCTGATTTTCTTATTGCCCATGTTTACATTTTTATTTTCTTTTCCCAGGATATTTTTTGGCTTTATTTCCCAGTCCTTCTAATTAATTCCCAAGAATTTTTTTCTTGTTCAAAAGTCAGATGACATCTTCAACACTGTCTAGAAATCTCCCTAGCTAGCTCATCCAGTTCAGCCCTCTCCCCCTCATCTTTGCCTTCCTGTTATCTATTTCCTGGCATCCTATGTCTTTATTTTTAGATAAAGAATTTGGATAGTCTTTATACAAAAACTATATTTCCTCCCTTCTGTAGAGATATGGTTGGATATAAACTCACCTTATTTGAAAATACAAGCCAACAAATTTACTTATTCCCATTTCAAATAAATTCTAGGATACAGTGCACGTTACTAAAAATCAAATTTGATGCATTTCTTAGATTATTTTATGTGTTTTATCTGCTACTTATTTCAAAATAAAGCAGATTTGTTCAGAATTTTTAAGACTTTAAGACTATTACATAGATTCTCTCATGCTGATCATATTGTTTCTAAATAACTTGTTATATTCACATACATATTACTGATTCCTTTAGATAAAAGTAAAGTTTTAGGATAAATATGATACATCCTTTGAAATGAACAAGCTTATTAGAAAACTTTTACCATAATTTTTTTAATGGGTCATATATTCACTTGGTTCAAAATTCAAAAAGTATAAAGGAGTGTAGAATGAAAAGCCACCCTGTCACTTATTTTTCCCTTGCAAGTTAGTTTTTCAAAAACCTTTTGGCATCCAGAGTTATTTGGGTGTGTGCATAAATAATTCCTGAGATATTCTATGTATATACAAGAAAATATATGTCTATTTTATCCCTCTCTTTTTTACACGAATGGTAGCATACTATTTCCTTGCTTTTTATTTTCACTAAATGGTATGGTTTGGGAAGTTTTCCGTGTTAGTACCTGAGGCACTTCCTCATTATTGTTTATGGCCACAAAGTATTCATTTTATGGATGTACTATAGTTTATTTACCAAGACTCCTATTGATGGGTATTTTCATTGTTTCTGATCTTTCCTAAATGGCCCACCCTTCTTCATTACCCTCATTGCTACAGTAAATAATCTTAAAAATAGTATCTTATGCAAATGTGAGCATATTTGTTGGTTGAATTTTAGAACTAGTACACACATTTGTAATTTTGACAAATACTACAAATTGCCCTTCAGAGTAATGGTACCAGTTTCTCCTCCTGTACACAATGCCTATTTCCCAATAGTATGTAATCAAAATGGATCTTTGCCGGTTGATAGGAAGAAAATGATACATTACTATAATTTTTATTGTATTTATCTTACTAACAGTGAAATTGAACATTTTCTCCTGTGCGTTAGAGATGTTTTTCTTCCTTTCTCTGTCCCATGTATAATATCCTAGTCTCCGTTTTGCTGTTGAGTTGTTAGTCTTTTTATCAATTTGTTAGTCTTTTTATGAATTCTTGCTATATTAGAGAAATTATCTCTTTGTCTGTGACAGGAGTTTCAAATGTTTTCCCCCAGATTTGCCATGTAGAATTTTTTTTTTAAATGTTGTGGAATTTATCATTATTTTCTCTAATAATTTCAGAATTTGGGATCACAGAAAGTCCTCTCCCGCCCCAAAGTTATAATTTTCCAATGATTTCTTCTAGATCTTTTAATATTTTTTAAAAAACATTTAAATCGGCCGGGCGCGGTGGCTCACGCCTGTAATCCTAGCACTCTGGGAGGCCGAGGCGGGTGGATTGCTCAAGGTCAGGAGTTCAAGACCAGCCTGAGCGAGACCCCGTCTCTACTAAAAATAGAAAGACACTATATGGACACCTAAAAATCTATATAGAAAAAATTAGCCGGGCATAGTGGCGCATGCCTGTAGTCCCAGCTACTCGGGAGGCTGAGGCAGTAGGATCGCTTAAGCCCAGGAGTTTGAGGTTGCTGTGAGCTAAGCTGACGCCACGGCACTCACTCTAGCCTGGGCAACAAAGTGAGACTCTGTCTCAACAAAAAAAAAAAAAAAAAAAAAAAAAAAAAAAAAAAACATTTAAATCCTTGATGCATTAGGTTTTTACACTATTGTAAATTTGAGGATCTGGCTCAAATTCTTTTTTCCATATGTCTCAACTATTTATTCACTGTTCTAGCTATCTTTCTGTTTGAGATTCTATCTTTATTATATCCTAATTCCCATATATGTGTTTGGGCTTACCTGTCCATTCACCAGTACTATACTTTAAATATTTTCTAATTATTAAGGTTTTATAATTTGTTTTGCTGTAATGGCAGGGCTAATATCTCTTTACCCTCCTTCTTCAGACTTTTTTCTTCTATGTTTGCTTGTTTATTTTTCCATGTAAACTTTAGTGTCATTAGTTTACATTTCAAAGTCTGTAACAAGTGTTTTCTTCCAACAAAATTCAGGTGAATTTGTGTCATTAAATAAAATAATAGTACTGCCATAAAAAATTGTTTAAGCATTATACATTTTGGCACACATTTCAGTACAAAATAAAACATTTTAGTTGTTAGTATTGTGTTTAAAATATAACCTTAAGTCAGGCTGGTCTGGAATACCTGGCCTCATATGATCCCACCTCTGCCTTCTGAATAGCTGGGATTATAGGTGCAAACCACCATACCTGACCTCTCTAAACTTTTCTAAGGAGGAAAGATATTAAATGTAAAATATTTCTTATCTTGCAAAAATAAATATTAACTATGTTGTTCTCTGATTAAATCCCAAGTACATAATGCTGTGCTACTCTTTCTAATATATATTCATGTTTATATATGCATCTGTTTTTAATATTTTAATGTTTTTAGCAGGTTGATCTGTATATTTAATTTTCCTTTAAAATTTCCTAGAAAAGCAGTCTTGACTTTCAGTCAGATTTTGCCAAATGTAGAGAGAGCTATTAGGCGGCCTCCACTTGGATAAATTTTCATCTTTTTCATAGAAATCACAATTCTCTTTTTGGGGGGGTTTCATATTTTATGTAATTATAATGTTTTATTAAGTATAATTATATATTCGTTAAAAAAGTCCATCTATAATGCATGACCATTGTCATTTAGAACGATTTAGGAGTAATTTTACATATTTTATCCCTAAAACCTAATCTGATGATCGTTCTCTTTCTCTCTTCAGCCTGTACAATAACCCAGGAGGGATGCCTCCTTATGCCACTTCTCAGGGTTTCCCATTTCTTCCTCCATTTCCCCCACAAGAAGCTAATAGGAATATCACTTCTTTATCTGTTGCTGACACTGTTTCTTCTTCAACAACAAGTTTTACCACAACCAAGCCAGCCGCTCCTTCATTTGGGGTCCTTTCCAGTCTGCCGTTACCTGTTCCCACAACAGATGCGTCAGCTCTGGTTGGTGTCTTCAGTTACCTATATTTTTACTACTGAAACATTCTTTCAATCAAAAAACATGTATTATATGCCTTATTGTGCCAGCCACTAAGTTGGGCACAATATGTCAAAAGATTGAATCAAATTTTTCAACTCAACAAACTCAGGGAGGTAACCAACAAATATCAAATAATTGAAATAAAGAACTTCTAGTGGAGTAGAAGAGACAGTCTAGAGTTTTGTTAGAGTTACAGTTAAAGGAATTGTCAGTGCTCCCAGGGACCAAGGTACAACGAGTAGGATGCCTTTACAAAAAATGTGATTTTTTTTTTCACCACTTTATCCTTAGTGTCTCAAACCATGCTTGATACAAACATACAGTAGGTGTTGAGTAAAAGGCAGGTAAATGAATGAATGAATTTATGCTTGAAGCCAGATTTTGAAATATGGTTATGAATTTGCTAGGATAACAAGGGGCTGTATGAGGCATTCTGTAAGAGGCAGTAACATTGACAAAGCCATTGATCCATAAACCAGATGGCATTTTTGTGAAGCTACCTTTCATGGATCTTTCTGGCTGCCACATAGGATGTAGGCAAAGGCACAAGAAGTGATCGTGTAGAAGCAGGTATCGGTTTATGGTGGGTCTGCTGAAACATATTAAAGGCTTCAGGCATCCCACTGGTTTGAAAAATTATCTGTTCTTAAGCTGGTACTGTTGCCATGTGGGATGTTACTAAGGGAGAGATTAATACTTTGTGCATAAAACACATAAAAGGATTTAAAAGCCTTTAATTTTAACTCTTAGTGAATATCACCCGTAGTAATACTCAAATGTTATAGAACCTTATTATGTCCAACATTGGTAATTTCAGAGTTTGTAATCATTTAGAATATATAGAACCAAGTAGACTTTGTTTTACCAAAACCTTTCATTTTATTGTGTTAATGAATGTTATGAACTACAATTAGTAGTATAAACAAAATTAAAGAGAACTTTTCAAGAGTCCTCAGGTAGAAAAAGTCTCATATATTCGAACAGTGGATACTCTGTTCCTCATCTGCCCTATGTCTCATCTAACTTGGGTTTGTAACTATTCAGACTATTGCCAAATTATTCAGTTTTTCTATATTTAATACCTCTCACTTGAGAGAAATATATATTAATGAAATCCACAGATAATTCTCCCCACCTGTCATAGATACACTTAAGAGATTTATTTACTTTACAACCATATACTTTTGCCCAAGAAAGAGAACTAACACAGGTACTCACATGGCCCTCACCAAAAAAGTTTTTAAAAAGTAAATTGTGTATGTACAAAGTTACACTGAAAAAAAAAAATAGACTGAAGGGAGAAGGAGAGAGTAAGAACAACATGAAGTGTGAAGATGAAAATGTGGTAATGAATGTGGTTGTGGAATGTAGTCCATTAAAAAGTGATTTTATAAGTAAATGGGAACAGTCAAAAAGATGACTCACGTTTAATATCATTTAAAACTCTTCTTTAGACAAGCCAAAATGGTTTTGGTTACAAGATGCCAGATGTCCCTGATGCATTTCCAGAACTCTCAGAACTAAGGTAAAAAACTTGGAGAGTAAAGTTGGTGGTGTTTCTATTTTATTTGTAAGTACAAACCAGATCATCATTTCACATTCTTGTTAAATTAAAAGATTTTTAAAATTGTCGCTATTCCTATACAGAATTGTGGTTGTCATAGTTGGCACACACACATATATTTATACATTCACACATATATACATAGACACATATACATACATATGTTATACACACATTATTATTTATTGAACAAATTGGTTATTTGTCCTATAGAATTTCCCATATCCTGTTTTTGTCTGATTGCATCTTTGTGGTACCATTGAAGATGTTCCTCTGTTTCCCATATCTTATGCTGCTGATGGTTAGAACTAGAGTCTTGATTAGACTTTGGTTCAGTTCTTTTGCCAATATTTACATCATAATTAGTGCATACTTCCTATTACATCATATAAGCCAGCAATGATGTCTGCTTGTCCTATTTTTAGTGACATTAAGAATATATCACGTTGAAGCACCTAAAATCATTGGCCATCGTTAATTCATTAATGGTTGCAAATGTGATTTTCTGATTTTTATCATTCCTACTGCCAGAAGGAAAACTTTGCTTAATCAACTGCATATTTGGTTATACTGAAATATACTTTATACAGGAAAGGCAAGATAAATGCTTGATTTCTTCCCCTTTATTTATCAATTTTCACAACAATGAAATGATGCACTAATAAGCTGCAGAAGTTGTTCTGAGGGGTGAGAAGCCCAGTGTGGCTTCTGTATCATTTCTGGCAAAATGAGGAGGCTGTGGGCTCCTCAGGAACATGTGTTCTCCCAGACCTAGAGCCAGTCCTTTCTCTGAAGGGCACTTGTATTTTTTTCAAAATGACAGTGCTAATATTTTACTAAGATTATTGAATGCAGGTTAAGTTTTTTATTTTGTTTGTTTTTAATAGTTCTTTCGTTTTTAAGATATATCACACCAGAATGTATAGCCAATTAAGTTTCTTCAAATAATTTTTCTCTGGATGATTATATAACTTAGAAAAAATAAGTTCACTGGCTTTGAATTTTAGAGACTGCTTTTTTCTTTTTTATTTATTTTCAAATTATCTAATGTTTTTATAAGGCTCAATAGTCAAAACTAAGATACATTCAGAGAGGTTTAGCTTCCGTCTGTATCCCATTCACCCAGTGTTCTCTTTCACCCTACAAATACCATTTTGTTTTTGGTTTAGCCTTCCATTTATTTTTTGATGTAAATAATTTCATGAATATATGTGTACATATACATACATATACACATGTATACATATCTATGTCTTTTATTGTGATAGCCATGCATCTAGTAGCTAAATGGGCATGGAGGTTACAGTTGGGAGGCTGTTACAGCTGCTCATGCACACCAGTCTAGTAGCCCAATGGTAATTTGACACTGCACAGTAGCAGACACTACTTACCTTGTAGAGTCTTGGGAGATTTTATTGGCTATATTTTGGCCAACATACCCTTGGAATCAGGCACTGACCTGGTCTAAAGCTGACTAGATAGAACAATCTCCCACAGAAGTTTTTCACAAGCCAAAATGTTACAGTAGTAACTACTCTGGCCTTTTTACAATTCTGTTTCCCTCTTATCGTCACATACAATGAAAGGAATAGGAAGAGCATCTTCTAATGCTCACTCCTTTGAATTTACTGTATTACCAATATGTTTGACTTTATGCTTGGAAGAAATAAATAGCTTAAATATTACACATCAGTAAGGCTGGTTCCTATCAGGGAAATTCAAGAAATAAGTGATATTCTAAAGCACTGAAATTAAACAATTAAGAACAAGAAAAAGATACTTAGCAATATTACTGCTCTCCTCAGCTGAATATGGGAGAGCCCTACTTTCATGCATTGTTCTTTGCCCAAGTTAAGTAGACTTTATTGTTAATTTCAGGTCATTGTATAAATATAAATACTTCCCACAGTTGTAATTTTAACACATTGACTGCCATGAGAGTTGTGTTTAACTCACTCTAGTTTTGACCCTGGGGCCACGTGAAGCATATATAAAATCTTACTTGTTGATGTTCTTAGTATTACTGTTAAGATTGACAATTTAATTCTAAAAGCGTGGATTAAATGAATAGAAGTCAATAAATCTCGTTTCTCTATTTATGTTTATCTTTAAATTACATTGAAAGTTTTTATTCTATTTTCATGACAAAACACTGTGGCCCCAGGGAAAAGTTTCTGGGTTTTTTTGTGCATGTGGCAGTCAATATGTTAAAGAAAGTTAGATATATCGATATATCCATTGGACCAGAATTCACTTCTACAGATTCTGTCAAGAACATATTACAGACTACTTTATGTTCCATTGTGGTTGATGTTTTATATGCTTTTAAGGTTACAATTGGCCTTCTTGTGTGTATAGAACTCTATCAACTAAATAAAACTAAAAATTGTGAATATTTCTCATCATGGAGAAAAACCTGATGACTGACATTCATTAACAGCATATTTTTTTCTTTTGTGTTTCTAGTGTGTCACAACTCACAGATATGAATGAACAAGAGGAGATATTACTAGAACAGTTTCTGACTTTGCCTCAACTAAAAAAAATAATTACTGACAAGGATGATTTAGTAAAAAGTATTGAGGAACTAGCAAGTATGTCTTCTCTTAGTTCAATTCAAATTTCCTGAGAAAAATGTCATCTTTACCTAGAAATAAACCAGGGATTTATCTTACAGGAAAAAATCTCCTTTTGGAGCCCAGCTTGGAAGCCAAAAGGCAAACTGTTTTAGATAAGGTGAGTTAGTGAAATCATTTTGAAGAAATTTATATAATTTAAAGATAGAATAAAGTGACATTTTAATTTTCTCCTTTAGTATGAATTACTTACACAAATGAAGTCTGCTTTCGAAAAGAAGATGCAGAGGCAGCATGAACTTAGTGAGGTAAGATTGTTTAGTTCTTTTCCTTTCCCATAAAAACTTTTAATGTGTATGAGTTACATTCTTATTTTCATTATTATCAAGTGTCTGACATTATAAGGCATGGTACCTCTAAATGTAGACGAATGGCTCTCAGTTATGAGGCGCTATAAATCATTTGCTTTCATGTAAGAGCATATCTGGTTCTAAAACATAGAGAAATGAGAAAAGCCACCAGAAAAAACTTTCCCAGGTAAATTGTGAAACCACTATCACCCTTGTAATAAAACCTAACAACGAAAAATTTTAATTCTTGACTTACTTTTAAGCTTAGGTACAAATAGAAAGTTAGCAAATTAAAAAGTATAATATATGAAAAGTATAAAGTATAATTTACTACAAATAATAGGTTTTATGCTAGAAATCAAGTTATATGATGATCAAAAGTATTTTATAAAATCAACTTACATTTCTGAAAAAATGAATCTTTAAAAATAAAAAGAGAATGGAGGACATATCTTTATATCTCATACCCATAACCAACATCATAGTTAACAGTATTCTATTTCTTTTGAAATCAGGAGTTTTGTAAGGTAAAGCCAATGTAATAAAATATAAAAGAGGAAGAAATAAGAAGAGCTAACGTTGCATAATTAGTGTGTGTCTTACACTGCCCAAAGCTACTTACAGATGCACATTGCCCCATTATTACACCAAATCCTATGGGATAGGTATTATGACTTTTTTTTTCTTTCTTTCTTTTTTTATTTTTTAACATTTTATAGATGAGGAAACTGAAGCACAGGGAGATTAAATAACTTCCTTGAGATCATATAAATAGAAAGTATTCAAGTTAGAAGTCAAACTTAAGCAGTCTTCCTTCACAGAAAACCTGGGAAAATCAACTGAAATACTCCTAGATACACATTAGAGCTTAAGAGATGTTGAAGAAGCTTTTCAGAGTAGTCAACATCAGGAAATATTAGTCTTCCAACTTTGTTCTTTTTCAAGATTATTTTGGCTATGCAGGAATCTCTTGGGAGAATGAATTTTAGGATTTTTTTTTTTCTATTTTTACAAAAAATGCCGTTGAGATTTTGATAGGGATTGCATTGAATCTGTAAATTGCTTTGGTTAATATTGTCATCTTAACAATATTAACTCTTCCTACCCATGAACGCAGGATGTCTTTCCACTTGTCTTTAATTTCTTTCAGCAGTGTTTTGTAGCTTTCAGTGTACACGTCTTTCACCTCTTTGGTTAAATTTAATTCCATCACTTTTGCCATATTCTGTTCATTAGAAGTGAGTCATTATAGGTCCAGCCCACTCTTAAGAGGAAGGGATTATACAAAGGCAGGAATACCAAGAGGGTGGGATCATTAGTGGTCATCTTTGGGGGCATCTATCACAATGACTTAACACCAGAATCCTGAGAGGACAATGATTTTCCAAGTTTTTCTCATTTAATAGTCTTCAGCCAGCGGATGGGTTTCTCTTGTGTTTAGGTATCTACCCCTATCCAAAAGCTGAGGACCTAGGTGGGGCCTTATAAAGTAGCAGATTTCCTCAACAAAGAAGCTTGGTGAGACATATGACAAATTGCTTCTCCATACCTCTACCTCATTTCCTCTCCCTCTAAGGAGTTTTTCTGAGTATTGTAAACTAATATCGTGCTTGATTTTCTTTTTCAGAGCTGTAGTGCCAGTGCCCTACAGGCAAGATTGAAAGTAGCTGCACATGAAGCTGAGGAAGAATCTGATAATATTGCTGAAGATTTCTTGGAGGGAAAAACTGAAATAGATGATTTTCTCAGTAGCTTCATGGAAAAGAGAACAGTATGTAATACTCTTTAGTTGAGGACCAGTAACAGTGTAATACCAAATTACTTACGTATACTATGAATAAAAATATGAGAGGAATCTGAAAAGCCTATATTGAAAATGATAACAACATCTTACTATCACTTTAAACCTGCTTGTCTTCAGTACACAAGCAGGTAAATCTAGTAATAGTTCTGTTTCAGAATTGGTAGTATCTGTGTCCTTCTGTAATAAAGCTGATAAGTCAGCTTTAGTCTTCATAGTTGTAATATACTTCTTAATAACCTGTTTTACAAATTTTTTAAAGAGAATCATCTATAAAGATTATAAAATAAATTTTTAAGATATTATTGAGAACATTCTGGAACAGTTTATGTTCTGATATCTCCATTGTATTTAAAGAAAAACCCAAAAAGTCTGCTTAATAGTTTCTTGCCTTTTAATGGAGTCCAAAATATTTACGTAATTTGTCTGAAACCTCACATTTTAAAATTAATCTTTTGTTAGTAAACTTTATAAAATGTACATTCTCTTGTAGCTCTCTCCTGTTAAAGCAGGTGGGGCAGATTTTATCATCCCCATTTTTCATGAGAGAAAATTGAAGTTCAGAGATGTTATGACTTACCTATGGTTATAGCATTAGTAAGGCATTGATGTCTGGTCCATTATTCTTTAATACTATATCTCTGTGCTTTGAAGTTTGTATTTGTTAATTTCCCTGGTTAATAGTAGCAGAATTTATTTCCATATTTTTGAAACACAGATATTTGAAATTATATAATCAGAGAATTGATATAAAGGATCAGAATTTATTCTGCATGTTTGCAGACAGAGGCTATCTTCTAAACAAAATTAAATTTTATTTGCATTCTTAAATTCTTAGGAATTATATACCACCTTAAACGTTCAAAATTTGAAATAATGTCAACAGGTTAAAAGACTCTTACTTCTGTTACAATGTAGGAAGTAACAGGCACACCTTTGGAAAAGTAACTGGTATTTTAAATAATTTATTTTCTAGATTTGCCACTGTAGAAGAGCCAAGGAAGAGAAACTTCAGCAGGCAATAGCAATGCACAGCCAATTTCATGCTCCACTATAGGTAAATTATAATTTGGGTTTGAGTCTCAAGGCTACTGCATAAGTATTCTTTAATTGTAATGTTCTTAATAGTGCCTCTTCATCCAGCCTTAAGCATAATTCCGACATTATAGCTTTTGTGCTATCTGCCATATAAAATGCTTTGTATTATATATTAAGCATATTATAATATAAGCATATAACCAGTAGAAATCTTTTGGATATTTCCTCACTATGATGTTGGCTTGAATGAAACGTTTTTTAACATCAGATAGCTCCTTATGTAGAATCATAAGTTATAGTTAGTTCCTTTGTCTCAGCTGGCGAGTATACCATATTACTTGGTTGACGTTATTTCTCAGTAGCCTCTGTCATTTCCTCCTTTAAAATGAACTTCCACTCTGTTTCTTTTCCATCTCACACCAGGATTACTCCAATAATTTTCTGACTGGTCTCCTGACTTGAGAGTTCTCTTTCCTACACAACACTGACAGGATGATCTTAAAAATACCACTTCTGTGATAAAATTTTCACTGCTCCAGAAGCTATATAGCCCCTGGCAGTGACAGCATCAATACCAGATATCTCTGGTTTTAAGATTTCTATCATCTGGCATATGTTTCAGATAATCCATTTTAATTTTCTCTTTTCCCCTTATGTTGTCTTACATGGCATAGTCTTCCTTCTACCGCCATATCTTTGGTTGGTGCCTTTACCTGATAGAGAAGCCTTTCTTTTTCCTCTTCCATCTGTTTGGTTTTAGGAATGATTTGGTTGTAAGAACTACTTCCCACACCAAGAAGCTTAAGAAAAAGCTTATGTTGTTGGGTAATTTAGGGATTCATTATAGAGCCAAAATGAAGGAAGGTACAGTCACCTGAGAGTGAAAACACTGGAAGCCACTCAGTAACCAGAACAGCTCCTCCTTTCAGACCCTTTCTGAGGTTGCTTGCTTCTCATTTTTCTGTCTCTGGTTTGGTTTTTTTTTTCCCCCATCTCACTCGCCCTTCAACCCTTGCTGCCCACAAGCCTGATTATATCATGTGACAGTTCAGACAGCCAGCGGAGACTAACAAGAGTCTCTCGAGTTCCAAACATCCCTGGGAAAGAGGCTGGCCCAGGATGGGTGGCAAGAGTCATCCTGGCCCAATCAGTTTGGCCTGGAGATTGGTGTCATGTGGTCCTCCGCCCAGGAGACTGGACTGAAGGAGTGGACTTTGAAAAGGGAGCGTGAGAGGTTCCCTAAAACAGGGCGTGGGGTTCAGGAAAGGAAATGACAGGCATTTCTGCTCTGCAGCTCAAACTCATCTGCCTCGTGTCCTTCCCATTAGTGCCTACATTGAATTGTTTGATGTTATTTTCCAAATCATATTATAAATTCCTTGAGGGTTGGGGCTGATTTTTGATACCAAGTTTGCATTTCCCACAGCTTGAGAAGGTGGACACTGAGTAAATGTTTGTTTATATGAACATGCGAGAATCCTCTCCTTACCCCTGTTCCCTCATAGTCACATTATCTTCTTGTAGGTAAGTCTTAATTGGAAGAGAATGTAAAGGGATAAAAAATTGTCATCTTCAATTAAATCTTAGTTTGGTTTTTCTTTCCAGATTTTCCTGGAAACGTGAACTGCCAAGAGAGGAATGGGACACAAAACTAAACAAATTGTTTTATATTTATGATTTGCAAATTGGCATTTCATCACAGTGGCTAAAATCACAGACATACTATATAAATACAGAACTGAGACTGACTTTTTACAGATTAGAATGACTGCTATGATCTTTGCTTTAAGGAATTTTTCTGCACTATTTGCACTAAAAAATGTTTATTTATTGTCGATAAATCCTATCATATTTAAGTTCCACTGCTGTTCCTCTTACTATTAAATGACTATGCATGTAATTTTAGCTAGTTTTCAATATTTTATAAAAGTTCATTTAAATTTGTATTTTCAATTTGAAGCTGCCTCATTTCTTTAGCAAGAATGGTATGTTGTTTCCTCTTAATCTTTTTTTAAAAACTATTTTCAACTGTGGAAAGACCCTTATTTTTCTTCTTTCTGGATAAAACTTTCAAAAGCAATTTGTTTTTAAATATTCAAGGTGTCAGGAAACACCAAACCTGCCAATATGCCACCTCAAGAAAGTCACTTTTAATACCTACAATAAATCAAAAGAATAAACCAGCTGCTTTTATATATTTTATTTTTAAAACTAAAAATGCATTTAAAAAGCAATACAATATTTTACCTTATAGAAAAAAATTGCCTTTCACTTAAAACAGCCCAACACAAACTTTCATGCTAGTTTTAAAAAAATAAGTATCTGATAGGTTTATGGTTGGATAGGATATGCTTTCTAAATTCCTATTAAATTTAAAAACAATCATTTTGTTAATAAATAGTAAATCTAGACAGAAAAAGTCAATGAATTTTTCTGACATTTACTGTGAGTTAGATTTTCCTAAGTGCAAAATATAGTAATAAGTAAAATTAATATTTAATTTTTAGATAATCCTAATTCTTAATGAATTTGAATTTTCTCTTTAACTTGTACTATGTTTAGCAATTTGCTTCTATCACAAGTCACATATTCCATGGGTAACCCTAAATGAACTATATATCTGAGGCTTGGTAAGGTAGTATCTAAATTATAAAACAACATAATGCATAGTTTTATTTAAATTTCATCCCAATATGATTGTCATCCCAACACCAGCATATAGTACAGATTATCTTCATCTTTTTGTTTCTCCTATACATGTTTGTAACAATTGAATTTTAGGAAAAACACAGTTATTTTCTTAGAATTGAAAAATGCTTAATATTTTAGTCTGTGTTTGTGGAAGGCAAATATTTATATGGACTATAAAGATACAATATTGTATATGGAAAATAACTTATTAATTGCTTGTCTTCCTGGCCCTGTGCTAAGGGCATGCTGTTTAATCTTCAAAATGACCAGATAAGGAAGGTATAATTATCATTCCTGATTTATAGATGAGATAACTGAGGTAAAGTGAGTATTTCAAATTTGTAAACAGTATTATACTGGAAAGCTTTTAAAAGTTATTAGACTCTCCAGGGTAGGGTTTTGTCATAGATAGATATTTAAAGGCCAATATCTCAAAATAGAAGAAAGTTCTAAATCAATGAAGTATATATATACCAAAGATATCCATTTCAAAGTTGGAAGAAATTTCTAGGAATAAAGTGAGACTAGGTAATTTGTATCAGAATAGAAGTTGTTTAGAAGTGGGTTTGATCATAATTGATATATGGCTTAAATTGAAGTACAGCTCAAATTAATTTTTAGAAGAAAGTGAACTAATTCTTTAAAAAGTTCAATTATTCATTTGCTGAATTATGATCAAAATTCTAACCTGTATCAAATTTACCTTGAACTGTAAATATTAATTGGGAAGTAACAGGCCTGAATCAATACATTGGTTTATTCCCTATGCCCTAATATAAACCATTCATTGCCCTAAGTAAAATACCTCTTGATTGATGTTAGATTTAAAAGGAAAATGTAGCATTAGAGATTTTAGTCTTGTTGGATTGGCCATGTTCTTTCAAGGCTCTGTGAAACGACAGTAAAGTTTTAGTAAGCAATAAATGTAACCTTTTATATAAATGTCAGTGTTAGGTTAACTTATAGTAAGTAGACTAAATGAACGTGTACTTAAGTGATAATGTCTGATAAAAAGGTTAAAGGGAATGAAAAAAGTATATGGCTCTGATGTGGAAGATACCACGTTAAAAAATTAAATTTTAAAATAGCATATATTTATTTATACTACTAGCTTTTCAGAATAAATGCATAGTCCTATGTGGTATAGATCCTTTGTCATTTTTAAAAAAAAAAAAAAGATTTATTATTCTTTTTGTAGACATACACTGCCAAATGGAAGAAATTAAAGTCGCATCCTCAATATCAGGCAACAAAGTTTCCAAGAGTGGATAACTACGAGAATGGCTTAAAGTGAGTTATGTTATAAAAATGTGAAAGCCATTACCACTATATCCTAAGTTTTTATCATTAGCAAGGTATTCCCTATTACATACAGTATACTGCAGAAAATGAATAAACATTCCTTGTACTTAATTTGGAAACAGTTCAACAGAGAATGCTCAAATTGTATATTCTAAAAGAATTACACTTGCTTTTTTACATTAACAGAGTACTTTTATATTACAGGTTTCTTACATATTATAGTTATTCTATTTTTTAAATATGATGAACACCACAATTATGCTGTATTATTTCATTTATCTGTATTGCTACACTCCTTCCAAATCTTTCGTACTAGAGATGCACTGTCACTTTCTTGCCCTTTCCCTTGTTCTTATTTCAGCAAAATTGAGTATATTCTCCTATAAAAAATTTCACATATTCAAAATATTGATGTAAATTGTAAAAGTTTAAATTAATCCCTTTACATTCTAGAATGTACTAATATTTAAAAACCATACAGTGTGGTTATTATTTAAGTTTTTCAGATCAAAAGTTTACATCACCCAGTGAAGTCCCATTTTTTTTAATCGTAACATAGGAGAATGATTCTGCCTTACATGTATATCTTCACAAAAACTCTTTTCAGAACTAACTTTGAGCAGTCAATGGTCATCAGTGTTACTAATGTTAATTAAACCATATTAACCAGTTACATAATTTCTAAATAAGACATAACAACCAAAATCTCCAGTTCTTAACTGGGATTTTCCCTCACTAATGTTTTATGCTACTAACTTTACAGTGTTATACTTCAGGCTCTGTCTGGTGGTTTGCCCACACTACTGGTAGTATAGTCTCTGGAACAGTAATTAAGAGGTTGTTATTAAGAAAGCTAATATGATTTGAATTCATGTGTAAAACCCAGAGAATGAATGTTGCGCCTCCTATGTTAGGTATTAGACCAGTGTTGGACAAAAAGTAAGTTTTAGTGTTTTTTAAATGATGAGGAAAAACAGAAGAGATTCCAGAGAAAGGCAACAAAATTATTACAATTCAAAATATATTTAAGGAAAAGGTCACGTGATTATTATTCCTGAAAGATAAGCTTCACGTAAACAATTACAAAGCTTGTCAAAGCTCCTTAGGAATATATTAACCTAAAAAAAAAAAAATCTCAAAAATGTGCCCTATTTTTGGAAATATTGATAACAGAGTCAGAAAGAAAGGTAATGTAAAATGTTTAGTAAAATAAGAGGACAGATTTAAGATAACAGGCGTGAGGGAAGGGGTTGGGGCTTTTGGGGTTGATACATGCTACGACAAGGAGGGTTTATATTGAGAACTTTGGGGAATGACAAAAATAATTGCTCTGCAGTGAATACGATTCTCATAGTCTAGAATGAGTTTCAAAATGGTGAATAATTTTCCTTATATTTGATAAAAGAAATGGCTACTTCCTGTCCTCCAGTATCTAAAGAAACTAAGACATTTTTCCCTTTTCATAGCTACATTTTATAACTCTCAATACTATGTACCATTTCTTGAGGGGTTTTTTTTGTTGTTGTTTTGTTTTTGAAATTTTACATTGCACTGTTCCCTTATTTTTGGAAGTGTTTCTTGCGTGTCCTTTACTTTGGAACCCCAAAGGGAAACTTCAAGCAGTGAGAAACACAGCTTCGTCGGAATCCCGGTCCTTGCCACTGTCCTCACTCGGGGCATGCTCGCCACCACTTGGAGACCGACAGCTCAAATCCTCCACCCCGGACTCTTGGTCACTGTTGGCTGACAGGTCTGGATCTGAGCTTTTCAAATTGTCTTGGGTTAGAATCAGAGCAGAATCCTCGTCACCTTGTGAAGGGCTCCTGGACGGAAATGACTTCATGTTCCCGCTGTAGTCCTGGGGAGTGTTGGCTGTGCTGTTGTCTGAGGTGGAAAACCCCGAGTGTCTGCTGGGTTCACTTTGCTTACTCTTCACTTTAGTGTCATTTAGCTGGACTTTCTGAATTTTTTCCAGCCTCTAAGAAAGAAATAACAATTTTAGGAGGAAAATCATAAATAATTTACCTCTTTTTATATATATGCATGCCTCTAATACTCATTACCTCCCAGCTGGGTATAATGTTAAGAACGTGGGTTCAAACCTAGACTTTATGACCTTAGACAAAATCTGTGAGGCTTGCTTTCTTCGTCTTTAATGTAAGGATGGTAATACCTGCCTTGACATAGGTTTTCCATAAATGTAAACAAAATACAACACAGGCAAAGCACCTGGCAATCACTAGTGTCCCTCCTTTCTATGCCCATATGGTTTATATAATGATTCTCATCCCATGAACTCCAGATACATTTTTTAAAAATCATTTATCTAAAATTTTAAGGTAAGTGAAGTATATCTCAGCTTAAAAGTTACAGTATAGAATTCAGTCATTTTTAGTATAGTCAAAGGTTGTGCAACCATCGCTACTAACTCTAAGACATTTTCTCCCTACCTCCCCCACCCCCCGCCAAAAAAAGAACCCCTCATACTCTTTAGCAGTCATTCCCACTAATTGACTTCCTATCTTCATGGATTTGCATAGTCTGGAGATTTCATACAAATGGAGGCACACAATATGTGGCCTTTTGTGTCTTTTACTTAGTTTATGCTTTCAAGGTTCATCCATGCTATATGGCATGTACCAGTACTTCATTCCTTTTCATGGCTAAGTAGTATTCCATTACATAGGTATCACATGTTGTTTCTCCATTTCACAGGTCATAGACATTTGGATTGGTCAAAATACATTTTAACCGATTTCATCCTCTGATGTCAGCCCAGGAGGTGTTATACGATCAAGTATTATGTATTCATTTAGTATTCATTCAAAAAGCATTCAAATTATGTGCAGAAGCACTGTGCAGGGTAATGTGAGGAACTGAGATAATTACAGACCCAGCCATGAAGAACCTGGAATGTCATAGCAAAGAGAGGCAGAGTTTGCGTAATGTTGGAATTTGGAGGAGGCAAAAGTTATTTAAGGGGGAAACGGTGGTATGGTTAGAAGGAAGAGAGCAGAGTAAGCTTCAGGGAAGAAAGCAATTTAACGGGACTGTGAAAGAATTAAACTTGGACATTCTGGTGATGGTTAGGAAGCATTCCTGGCAGCGGGGACAGTGAGAGGAAAAACACAAAGGTAGGAAAGGTGTAAATTGTGTGCAAGAAGCAGAAACAGTTAAAATTTAGTGAGGGGAATAGTGGAAAGTTGAAAAGGTGGATTAGACTGGGTTATGGGAAAAATCTCCAATGCTAGGCTAAAGAATTTTCACTGTTATAAGGAAATGAAAGCCAAAGTTTTTTAAATTAAGGTACGTTGAGAACTCTAAATAATTTTTAAAAATCATTATTTTAACAAGAAGAACACTGGAATAGACTAGTAGAAACCTAAGATTTTCATGAAGTTTTGATGTGTTTAGAAAGAATAAATAAAACTCGTCCAATAATGACATGAGGGGACTTTGAACAGCAAAAGGTCAAGCTTCTACCATGGCTCCAGAATTCTAAAAACCTAACCTGTGGCTCATTCCAGTTCTCTGTATATATTCTTTAATGCAAGGTCTCTCAGTCCTAGTGGCAATTCACAATCATCTGTGGCACTCTAAAGATTCTCCGACAGAATCTCTAGGCTTAGTGCCCAGGCATTAGGATTTTTTTGTCAAGGTGGTGATTTTGATGCACAAAAGTGTTAAAAAGTACACCAATTATGTAAAACATGTTAGAGCTTCCCACATAGGTCCAAAGATGTTTTGTTGGATCGTGGCAGATTTATACTAGAGTAAGATTTATGCTTAGGTTCAAAAGTTCTCAAAACCAATAGTTTTTTAACTTTGTGAATCTGTTTTATCTGTCTGGCCTCAGTATGCACTTGAGTTTGCAACTCTAAATTCAAGATCATCCATGATATTTATGTCTTGAAAGGCGATGTTTCCTAGAATATTATGGGAGAAAGATAAGAGCCAATCTCACCAGCTACCTCTAAATGACCATCTCTACTGTTGGGGACCTTAAACCACAAAGCCCCATTTCCCCCAGGCCATCATTTTCAGTGGTGACCTGCAGGTAACTATCCACTGGGCAAAGGAGCAGACTTAGAATTCAGCTGGTGATTTTTGCCTACCTTCATTTAGACATTCTCTAATCTGAAAGGAAGAAACTAAAAGTTCTCTTCTAGTCACATTGCTTTATGAAGTATAATAAAGTACCTTAACTACTGACCGTTTCCCAGACTTCATCCTAATATTTTTTTCTATACTACATATGATCTTTTTTTTTAAAAGAAAAAAAAAAGGCCGGGCACGGTGGCTCACGCCTGTAATCCTAGCACTCTGGGAGGCCGAGGTGGGCGGATCGTTTGAGCTCAGGAGTTCGAGACCAGCCTGAGCAAGAGCGAGACCCCACCTCTACTAAAAATAGAAAGAAATTATATGGACAGCTAAAAATATATATAGAAAAAATTAGCCGGGCATGGTGGCACATGCCTGTAGTCCCAGCTACTCGGGAGGCTGAGACAGGAGGATCGCTTGAGCTCAGGAGTTTGAGGTTGCTGTGAGCTAGGCTGACGCCATGGCACTCACTCTAGCCTGGGCAACAGAGTGAGACTCTGTCTCAAAAAAAGAAAAAAAAAAAAAAGTTCTCATTATGTTTAAAACATTGATTCTCAATTCAGAATTCAGGTTCCAAACAACAGGAATTTACTGCCAATTCTTGAGCAAGTGAAGGATGTGATGCATTTTTAAGAAGATAAATGAGCAAAATGAAGCAAAGAATCCAAATGGGTTTGGTGCTCACCTAACCTAGTGTGGTATCACTGGAAACAAAATCATCCAATCAGGAAAAGCTTTTAAGTATATTATAACCTCTCTGTTCGAGTAGGGAGAAGTTACGGAAGCCAAAAAAATAGACTTTATAGTAAATCTCACCTATTAGTTACCACTTAAAGACTAATATTGTTACATAATTCTTAAACGTACAGCAATAGATTTTTTACTACAAGTGCATGTATCTGATTTTATCCTTTCACTTTTTTACTGTTTTTCACATTTTCCAGAAAGAATTAATTTTAATGCTCTCAAATAACAGTAACAAAAAACATTGACCTATAATAGGAGTTGCCAACTAGTTCAGCAAACTGGCAGCAAGCCAGATGCCTGAAATGTATTAAATGGCTAGGCTTGGGCTTCAGTTACCTGGGTGCTCACCTGGATGGGTTGTATTTTAGGTTTTCCACTGGCTAAAAATACAAAATGGTTATATTGCCACATTTTACCTACCAAGTCTTCAGAGGCTTTCACGGAACACTGCTCTTCAACAAATAAACACAGAAAACAGACCAACATAGCAAGAGTGTCTTACTTCTTCCAGGACCTCCAGCTCCTCCTCCAGCTGCTGCGTTTCCTCCTTCACTGCCATCAGGTAATCCGTAACTGACTGTCGGGGCTGCATCCCCTTTTCAAAGCGGTTGTACATTCCACTCCAAAACCTGGAAAGGATGGCAGAGCTTTATACCAACATACCGCAATCTGAAAACTCACATCCTCAGGTCTTCTCAGGTTTCTTTAATATCAAAGTCTTAACAGTAACCAAATACAAATTACAGGCTCTAAAAAGCCACTACTTAAGGTAATGATTTCACATTGATGTTTTCTTTTTCTTCAGTCAGTGTAAGCATCTTTTGGGGAGAATAAGTTCATGAAGAGTCTACTTGTATATATGGTACTGAATTACAGACATGTAACATATTTTTCTAAAATAGATTAAAGTGCCTGTTACCATTTTCTTTTTGTATGAAGAAAATGGCTCTTAGTTTTGAACTTCGAAAATCAGTGATTGCATATTTAGACTCTTCCAGCTGCAAAAGAAGCCTTTTAAACTTGCAGTTTTTGTTTTATCATAGCTTTTGTTTTATCATAACGAAATTGAATGCAAAAATTGACATTTGCATTTATAATAAATCCTATGCAATAATGCATAATGGAATGCAAATGAGAATGAATGGTGTTATCATATAGTTATCCTTAGACCCACTCTTTTATTTAGAAAAGTATTAATATTTTGAGAGCAGGGACATGGTGTCGTTCCTTATTTTATCCATAATGCCCAGAATAGTGCTTGATCTACAGTATTTGTTGACTGGCTATTAATAATAAATTAGTTGCAATACAACTGATCATGTCACAACAGCTCTTGATGTTTTACACAAACCATAGAGGCATCTTTTTAGTATGATAGGATTAATATTGTGCTATTAAGTTCTGGGGAAATAATTAGATTGAAACAATTAAGAACAAAAGCATCTTGAGGAATGAAATCTATGGAGGAAGAAATGCCATTAAGTGTGTGTCAGGAGTGAGTAGGGAGAAGGAATTTAGTTTCTCAGTTTATTCTGTGTGAGCCTTTTTGTTGACCTCCAAGTTATTTTTCTTACACAAGCGTAGGAGGAAGCTAGAGTATAAAATATATTTATACATACCTAGTTTATACCTAGCAGAACCTGTAGGATGCTACACTGCTCTCCCCATCTCAATATATATACAATCTTAAAATAATTTATTTTTGTAAGGGAAATATTTCCACCAGGACTCAATTCAGCAGAGACGAAGAGGTAAGGCTATGTAATGCTTACTATTGAAACTTGTGATTCCACATTTGACTTATAAGGCGATTGGTTTATTCTTTTGCTTTTAAAAAACAAATTGGAACTTGCATTTTGAAGGTATCATTATTATAAAACATCAACTTCTGAAGAGAATTCCACATTTAGGGGGAATGAAGAAGGAGAGGACACACTGGCAAAAATACCACATCAAATACTTCCTCTGGTGTGAAAGCCTCTGGGTCCAAAAAAGCCTCAAAGATCAGTGTTTCGTATACTTTGGCCTCCTAATGTTAAACAGCACCAGTATCCAAGTTCCTACCATAGAAAGTTCCTAGAGGTTTACCTACTTGTACATGAAGTTGCATGGTGTTGTGGGAAGATGAAGGCCTCCCTGGGTCTGGCTGTGATCAGCTCTAAACAGAGGATTCAAGTAGTCAGCCCGATTCTTCCACAGGTGAGCCCATAATGAGTATGTTCTTTCTTGAATTCTGTTTTATAAAGAAAATAAGTCTGAAAATGACCTATTTTGGTTCTTACAAATAGTAGATGTGTAATATGAAAGCTGGAAAAGAACTAATAATCATCTGAATATGAAGTATCCCTGTTCTATAGAAGAGAAATTTATGATCTTTGTGGCTTCATGGTATAGTGGAAGAACACTGTAATAATCTCAACTTCTCTACTATCTGTACTGGCCTTGACAAGATGTATAATGTCTCTGAGTGGAAAAAAAACTGCCCTGTAACCTTTAGGGGGCAGGGAGTTTCCCCAAATAGTCACTGAACATTTATAATTTGCCAGGCACTAAATGTTTCACATGTTTTCTCTCATTTAATCTTCACTGAATTCCTATGAGATATGTCCATTTTACAGATGAGGAAATAGGAATAGAGAGATTAAGTAGTTTCCAAAATCCCATAGGTAGTGAGTGGAAAAGCCAAGATTCAAACCCAAGCAGATTCTATTAGAATTGGCTGGTCAAGTGCAACGAACCACAAAACTACCTCGGAAAACAAGTGAGCCTGAAGGATGCATTCTGCTACTTTTAAATCATCTCCATTTATCAGGAACTGCACTTAAAGTTCCTTGGAGAAAACAAACTAGTATCCACTAGAAAAATTAATTTTCTTTCTGTTCAACTCAGATAGTATAAAACTACTGGAGTCTATTTTATTTGAACCGATCATTCCCAAAATTAAATCTGATGTTGTACACACTAGTTATAATCATTTTATTCTATGAAAATTTTAAAAATGTTCTCTCATTTGTACTTCCGAAATCACTTTGTTTATTGTTGAGTTTTTGACTATAATTTATTATAAAGTCCACATTTCATTCACTTTTACCCTTGGATAAATCAATACATTTTAATCTGAATAAATGGTGGCTCGAGTTTCAAATTTGCTTTCCCAGTTATATTTGCAATTCCTATTATGACAGTATATCTACCAGAGATGTCTAACGTTTCCCTTTTAAATACAAAAACTCTGACTCCAGAAAGTTTTTTTAGTATTAGTGTGTCAAGTCTATCAACCTGTCTGTATATATCAGGCAGAAACTGGGGGAGAAATGAACCTGTACATATTTGTCAGTTGATGGTATTTAAATCATTTATGAAATGATGTCAGTAAAAGACATTTAATCTGTCAGTAGAGATATGTGACTAAATGAAACAGTCTTCAAAATTATGAAAGGCCACCTGAAATTCTCAATCACCAAAATCTTTAGATAAACACTTACTTGAGTTCTCGTCTCTCCTTTTGGCTGTTACATAGGAAGTTTCCAAACTGGCAGGAATAAATGTGATGTTGAATGTGAATCAGAAACCTCTCATTGAACTCAAAGGCACAGGGAAATTGTTCCATTAACTGCCAGACGCACTCAATGAACTGGTCAATAACTGGAGAGATTTCTTTTGGATCACCATCTAGATTGCCATATCTATGAAACAAAGTATTACAGACTTTTAAAGGCAAGTTGTTTTCTTTATATATTAGCTATATATATAAATGCAAAAAAGCTATAAATGCAAAAAAAAAACATAAAAGCAACCCTGGTTCCTAAATAAATCTTATCTTAAAAACTTGGAATGAAGAAGTTGAAAAATAATTCAAAATTTCCAGAGAAACTCTGTAATGAAGGTCTGGACAGAAGGGATACGTTCATGTTATAGTTACAAAATAAAGTGTTGGTGCTAAAGATAAAATTCAAGGAAATCATCCAAGGAAAAAGGGCTTTCTTTAATTCAAACTTTAAAAGTATATCAGAGCTTTTGAAATACATCTTCTACTCTAATTAGCGACTAATGAGAGTGTGAGGAAGAAATGCGAAATGCATAAACAATTTTAGGGTTTTTCACTTTTGCATTGTTTGTTGGGGAGGGATAAGGAAGACAGCTTGAAAAAATAGTGGTTTCCCAAGTTTCTAGGGATATTCCCATCACTCGAGCAGAGTTGCAACTTGTCATATAATTTTATTTCCACATGACCACAGATTCCACATATACCCTTGTGTCTCCCATATCTTTCTTTTTCAAGAACACATGAGGATCTTCTCGCTAACATTGGTCTTGATTTTTAAATGAAGGAAGCCTAGCCCTTTTATGTAATTTTTACAAAAATTCCAAAAGAGTGCTCTGGTGCCGGCCGGCAAAGACAAAATAACAATATAGAACCTCGTCTTGGTAATGGAGAGTCAACTTGAGGAAGAGAAATGAGCAGTGATCAGTTTAAGAGTTTCTCAAGAGAAGAAACATTAGAAAGTGTCTGGAAACTTCTCAAAAGTGTCAGTTCCACTCACCTTTGATAGCTTTAAAAAGGGCTGCCTGATATATACTATCTAATGAAATTATTAGTAACATGCTCCCCAAATTTAAATTTTAGCACCAAAAGACTAGGCTAAGTACACCTACAACACTGAAGACTCAGAGATTATAAAAAACCAGAACATAGAACAGAGATTATTAACAAATTATTTTAACAAAAGGAGGCTACTGGCTCCAAAAACAATAGCTTCTGGTTATTGAAGGCCTACTACCTGGGCCAGTCATGGAGCGAAACTAGTTATACTTTTTCAAAATTCTTGCTACAACCCTATGGAGGAAGGGCATCCCCATTCCACAGATGGGAGACCAAAGGTCAGAGAGGACAGATGCCCAAGGAGGGACAGTAAATACCACAGCCTGGATTTGGTGTTGGATGTGTCTGGCTCCCAAAGCCTGAGCCACTGTCCTAGGTTACCTCTCCAGAGACATATGGGACAAATGTCACTCTGACAGAAATGCCTTAGGACCAGCCCAGTTTGATTCCCACTGTGAAAGATCAAAGAGAAACTGTCCCATAGGCATTTTACACTTTGCAGCCTAAAGTGAATGTTTGTGCTTCCAAAATGGAATAATTTAATAAGTCAAAGGTATAGGTAGAAGGAAGAGAAGGCTGATCCTTTCTAGGTTAATTAGTAACCATTCTCTGTGTCAATTTAACAGTTAGTTCTACCCAACTATTACCAAGAGTAATCAGCTAGAACTTCATTTATCTGTGATACAACTTACACAACAAAATTTGAACTTTCCAAGTAAGATACAACAAAGTAAGAAACCTTTCAAAAACAACACTATTTACCCCTAGACATTCAATTGAAAATTTCAGAAACAGTGCTGTTATTCTAAACATTAAAATCCACAGATTTTTCAATATTACTTACCTGTGATTAAACTTATGACCAAAGGAAATCCAATCCTTTTCAATTAATACCTACACAAGAAAGAATAGAAATATCATGGAGAGAAGCAAATGAGGCAAAATAAGAGCCCACTACCAATAATATGGAAGAATTCAGAGGTACTTGCCGCTGAATTCACTCTTGTCAGGTAACCTGCAAATGAATGAGTGCTCGTCATCCACCAATGTAGAGGTGTGAATGGGAAGGGCAGGAAATTCATCCATAGGAAAAATACACAGGAGTGGATGTGTGAGAACGTAACACCACCCACTGAGTGCTTCCTATGTGCCAGGCGCTGTTCATCTTGCTTTCTGTGTGATCTCATGTGATTGTGGGATGGGTACTACCATTCTCATTTTACAGAAGGGGAGGCGGAAGCACAGAGAGGTTAAATATTCACCTAAGATCATACCCTCAGAAGCGGTGGACACCGCTTCATGGCCCAAACTGCATCTCTTGGCCAATATATGATGCTTCCTCTCAATACCATGTAAAATACCAATCTTTTTACAAAAAACAATTAGGAATGTTTTCCAGTGATCCTTCCTACACATTAGAAAAATTCTAAATTGATGGGGTTTAGGAGCGTATTAGAAGTTTCAGCCCTGGAATTGGGGTTAACATGAATTTATAGTCTGGAACAGTCTAGACTTTTAAAAAATGTTCATTCAAATAATATGGAATAGTCCTATCAATATCACCAAGGCTCTAAAGTGGCCAGAGGTTTCCCCTAAAAACAAGACTGACTGGTTGAAGTCTGCCCTTGATGACTCTAAAAGGCATTTTCTTTGGGTTCTAAGTGTAACGGTTTTAATGGGGCACAATTAGAATGAGTCAGTGGCAGAGAAGGATGTATACAGGAGAGGGGGCCCCATGGCAGCACGTATGTGGGAACCCCTCCACTCTCCAAATGTAAATGAAGGAATCCCGCCCTCCTGACCTCAGACCTGGAGGGGACTGAAGCAAGAGTGTCACTCTGAAGTCTCAACACTATCACAGGTATTTGGAAGTTCCCAGACACTCCCAAAAAAGAGGGGGCAGTACCTAAAAAGAAGCCTGCCTTTTCTCTCTTGTTCCCAGGGTGTCAGTTGACATTAAAGGAGGTCTAGCAGTAAAGGTATTCCCTTAGGGCTCCTTTGTCAGTATCTACCCCAGCATGGACTCAGGATTCACTGAAGCACTTTCTATAAAATCATGGCTCAGAGGCGAATTCATTTCTGAAGAAATTATACCCAGCTTAGCCAAAATTCACCATCCCAGACAACTACACAAGTATTCTGTAGTTGGAAGCAACATGTCACATTTTGACACACACCCAAAAGGTTCAAATTCTAGGAGAGGATATACTTGGAATTACAGCAAAGAATCAAAAAACACTGGGAAATTTTCAATATTCTCATCCAGGGTTGCAAAGGACTACTTAAAAAATAAAACCTGGAAGTGAAAAGAGTTTTTCCTCCCAAGGACTTTTTGCACACACAACACAGAAATTTTTTTTCTCCAAATATTTTTTCTGAAAAGTGTTTTGTTATATAATTGTGTTACCTCAAACTTAAAATACTTATTAGCAAATAATGTATAAAACTCATTGTTTTACAAACTACTGGATATATTTTATATTTGCCCCAAAATTCACATTGAACAGCATGAACTTGAAATGGTTTCAGTATCCCATAAATTCACCTCTTTATTCCAAGCCTATTTGACTTTTTCTCCTTTATTTAACCTTGCTGAGCTACTAAAAGGAAAATAAATGCTGTTGAGAAAAAAGAAGTTGCCAAGAGCTATGAAAACAGAGGTCCGTTCCAGTCAAGGCACTGCCACTGGGGATGGCCCAGTTGGCGGCCACACTCACCATGAAGCCCCTGAGGGTCCGGTAGTGTGGGTCCAGCAGGAGGCTGGCCACGGAGCACACCTGAGCCGTCCTGTCCCAGCCGTCAGAACAGTGAACCAGCACGCTTGCCCCTTCCTCTGCAACTGCCTAAAAAACAAGGATCAGCAAAGATCCACAAAGAATGGCAATAAAAAGGAAAAACCTCAGCAGGACTAGGTTTGGTTATATAGTTACAGAACAAAATAGGCAAAACAAAACAAAAAAAAAATGTTCATTGATTTACTGAGTGTTTGTGTCCCACCTAGTTAGGGCACAGCCAAGGAGTGGGTGGCTTGGTGCTAGTAGCTAAAGCTCTCCTGCCCGCCCATTGGATCCAGAAGCCACCGCTCAAGTCACCTCCAATAAGTCTATGTACTAAAGAAATAGGAGTACACTTCCTGTGCAAATGCATTCTCATGCAACATCCCCAGCCCACCTTCTACCCTTTTTCCTCCTCTGCGCGTTTCCAGATGGAGCCATATTGAAATTCTGCAGTTACTACTGGCCCCAGCCATTTCCAAAACGGAAAAGGCACAAAAAATTATACATTATAAAACGATGAAGTTACAGATAAAAGGTAAGTGCCAAGTAATGGACCCAGGGTGGGGGAAGGAGGAGAACAAAAGCCAAAATTATACCAGAAAAGTCTCTGCTAGGAAAAGAATTTCTATTTCCTATTGCGGATGCACACACAATTTTTAGTTGGATATCTTGGCAGGCAACATAAATTGGGAAACATGGCAGAGATTTCCCCATAGCATTTATCACTACCTCAAGTTCTATATTTATTTATTAACTTTCTGTCTCCCACCCTGGAATGTAAGTTCTGTGAGGGAAGAAGTTTGACCTGGCTTATTCAGCATTCCCTCCACGGCACCTAGAACTCACCTGGCACTAAATAAATATTTGTTGAATGAATAATTGCCTAACGGAGGGGAACATACCATGTCATCAGAAAAGATGTGGTTCTCTTTAGGTAGAAATCTGAGAGGAATTTATTTTTTTAAAAAACTGAGCAACACAGTAGACAATGGATTCGAGAACAGCTTGTATGAAAGTTGCAGCAAGATTTCTCCTATGGCGGAATGGAATCTACCTACCAGCTACAGGAACACCAGGAACACGACTTTTGCATATGCCATGACTAAAGGGACGGACCCACTGGATGTAAGCCTCGAGCCCCTGGCACTGAAGTAACTCACATTTGGTTGTGTACTCTCCTACAGAAAATTGTTTCCTCCATCCAGGATTAAGCCTAATGGATGAGAGAATATTCTGGAAATATTTTACCATTTGACCACTGTACTGACACAGTATCAATGGAGCACTGTATGCTCATAAAATCACATCTTCAGAGGGCAAACTATACAGAGGTCTGCAAAGCCAGCTACCCGTTCAATGCAGCGCAGCTTAGTACAAGGGAACCGAAGGGGAGGAACAAGATGCCCAATTTGAAGTCAGAAGTGGCTTGCTGGTCTGATCCTGAGTTTACTTCCCTCCGCAGTTGTATACCTTTGCGATGAAGATTCCTGCATCCATGATGGCCTTAATGTGCCTTAACCAGCCAGAGTTCTCCAGACCCCACAGGAAATCACTCATAGAAGGAGATTTAAGTTCACACACTGCAAGATAAATCATGTTATAAAAGTGAAATTCAGACACTCTTTCATTTTACATGTAATATTTTACATTTAGTGTGCTAATGATTACTCTGTTATACCAGATATTTTCTGGAAGAACTAAGTCTAAATACCCAAGTTTTCTAAACTTGATTCTATTGAACCATTTCAAGTAAGGCTGTTCTAGCTTCTTTGGTCATGGGGGACTCTGTATCTACAGGTATTGTATCTGTAAAGTTTAAATCCTAATATTAATGAAAATCATTGAATGTTATCACAGTAAAGGTCTGGCAGAAAACATCTATTTATTTACCTTTCCAGTAAAGATATTAAGGAGCGTTTGAGTAAAGAGTGCTATGGCAGAAAAATTATAAAACAGATTCCAGCACTTACTCAGAACTCTCCATCACCCAACCACGTCAGATTAGGACTGCTGTAAAAACACAAGACAGAGCTGTCCTAGAAGTCTTAATGCAAATAATCAAACTCCTCTTACCAATAACCCCCACCCAATGGGAGTAAAGTTTGTAAACTTTAAAATGAGATCTATACCTCTGAGCCAATTCTAGAGCATCAGGTGAGGGGTTTTCCCTTTGACTGAAAATGAAGAAAACCTAGAATCCCAATAATATCTATATTTACATAACTAAGACAGGTGTGTAAATGCTTCTATATTATCAACCATAGCTGGGTGTCATGGTGCATGCCTGTAGTCCCAGCTACTCAGGACGCTGAGGCAGGAGGATCCCTTGAGCCCAGGACACTGAGGCAGGAGGATCCCTTGAGCCCAGGAGTTTGAGGTTACAGTGAGCTATGATGATGCCACTGCACTCTACCCAGGGCGACAGAGTAAGACTCTGTCTCAAAAAAAAAAAAAAAAAAAAAAAGGAAAGGAAATTGAACCTCACTCCCTACCCCCCCACCTTTCATATTAAAAAAAAAAAAAAATTAACCAGTAACTTCCATCTCAAGAGCTTGTCTTTTATTTAACTAAAGTATGAAGAAGCTTTAGAGCTAGTGTTCTGACTACATATCACAAATATTGAATTCCAAAGTTTGTGGGTTTTATACCTACAAAGCACTATTGGGGAGTCCTATCAATCAACCAATGAAAATTAAATAATGGTCTATAGTTTTTCAGTTTAAGTACATTTTACTATACTCTGATGCAGTAAACACATGCAGGGAGCAGGGAGCTCTATTTCCTACTCCCGACTCCATCAGTAATTAGCTGTGTAATCTTGCACATGTTATTCAACTCTTTAAGCCTCAATTTCTTCATTTTTAAAAGAAGGAAGGTGCACTACTAAATTATAGCCTTCCAACTCTACGCTCCTAGATTCAACTTTGTTAACTCTTTGAAAGCACAGTGTATATGGAATACATGGCAACCATTTACAAAACTATTTATCAGATGACCTGCCCCCAAATATGCCAGATAACAGAGGATTCACTCTGATTTTCTGCAAGAAAACAGCCATGCAAAAAAGCACAAGTAGTTAAATTCTGAGTCATAGATGACAGCAATGCTGAGATTCCCAGCAAAAGCCCCACTTAAGGAAATGATATTATGAATGTGTTTAGGCAAGATTCCAAAATCTCCCATCCAAAAGCCTGCCCGCAGCTGGAGACACAGCTCCGAAGGCCTACTAAGCAGATGGGTAACTGAAGTCCCCCTGGCATGGCTCTGGCTCAGAGCACTGTCCCTCTGCTGTCTGAAGTCACAGTATCGCCCCCACCCCACCCCAGGCCCAACATCACAGGCAGGACAACAGGACCAGTATCTGGTAAAGCACATGCAAAATAGCAGAGGAAAGGGTACTTAGCTGAAGCCCGGGGAAAAATACACAGATTGAGTCACAGAATCTACAGCTCTATTACTCAGCTCCATGGCCCCGGGTACTCAGCAGTGGACTGAGTGTTTCCAAGCTTATAGTTTTAGTCATTAAAAGTTATGAAATATTTACACACATGAAGATTAACAAATCATGTAACACATCCAATGAAATATTACCCGACCATAAAAGGAAATGAGTTATCAAGCCATGAAAAGACAAGGAGGAAAGCTAAATGCATATTGCCAAGTGAAAGAAGCCAGTCTTTCACTGAAAAGGCTACGTACTATATAATTCCAACTCTATGACCTTCTGGAAAAGGCAAAACCATGGAGGCAGTAAAAAGTTCAGCGGTTGCCAAGGGTTGGGGGAGGGAGGGATGAACAGGCGGAGCACACGAATGTTTAGGGCAATAAAACTGCTCTATGATACTATGAGTGGATCCATGTCATTAAATATTTGTCAAGATCCATAGAATGTGCAACACCATAGTGAATCCTACTGTCACCTATGGACTCTGGGTGATAAAGATGTGTCGGTGCAGCCTCGCTGACTGCAACAATGCACCATTCTGTGGGGACACTGATAACGGGGGAGGCTGTGCAGACTGGAGCAGGGGTGTATGGGAAGGGAACTCTGTACCTATTGCTCAGTTCTGCTGTGAACCCAAAATTGCTCTAAGAAAAGTCTTTTAAAAAAAATAGCCACCTTGGTGAGGTCTTTTTGTTTTTTATTTTTAAAGACAAGGTCTTGCTCTGTCGTCCAGGCTGGAGTGCGGTGGCCTAATCATAGCTCATTGCAGCCTCTAACTCCTGGGCTCATGTGATCTTCCTCTGGGTGGGTTTTACCAGAAATAATAATAATAGTAAAACTTAAATACCAAACGCCAGACACTCTTCTAAATGCTTGATATAGATTAGCTTTTTCAATCCTCAAGACAATCATTATGAGGAAGGTACCATTATTCTCATTTTTTGATGCAAAGAGAGGTTGCATAGCTTGTCCAAAGTCTCCCAGCTGACACATGGTGGGGCCAGGATTCGGTCTGTTCGTGTTCTTAATCAATGCTTTCAATCTCAGCTCGGTTTTTATTTTTCCATAATTCAAACATGAACCAGTCTAAGTACTTCTTGGTTCCCAAATACTATCAGCTTAAAGATTGTGCTTTCTATCACTTACAACTGTGCTGTCCCACCGTAGTAGTCACTAGTCACACATGGCTATGTGAGCACTTGGGATGTATCCAGTCTGAACTGAGATGCTATACATGTGAAATATGAATCGAAGTGGAAAGACTTCGTACAGAAAGAGCATGCAAAACACCCCATTAGTAGCTGTTTATACTGATTATATGTTGAAATGGTAAAATTTTGGATATATTGGGTTAAATTAAAAGTATTAAAATTAACCCACCTATTTCTTTTTCCTTTTTTTAATGGAGCCACCAGAAAACTTAAACTTACGAATATAGTCTGCACTTGGGGCTTGCACTGTATTTCTAGGAACAGTTCTGATTTAGATTGCTCAAGGAAGTTTAATCTGATCGGAAGCGTTTCAATGTTTTTGCACTCTAGAATAAAATATAAAACCACATACCCCCTTCACACACCCTGGCATAATGGATCATCGTAAGATTCTGAGTGTGGCAAAGGGTTTTTCTTTTGTAAGGTAGCAAAGGGGCAATTAGGAAGGGAAGGAGAGCTGGCTTAAAGCCTGGCCGGAGGAGCCTTCTAAGGCTGGTCACGTAACTGCAGCAAGGACATGAGGAAGCTGATGATCTGGAAGCCAATTCCCACCAAGCGACGTACCCAGGGCGCACCTCAGAAAGCTCTCCCGTGAGCACAGGGGTGCATGGCCCCAGTTTGCAAACAGACAGCTGAATGTGATGCAAGGCCGAATGCCAGCCCCCAGTGAGCACTGAGCACGCCCTGCCTTTCTGGCCCACGGAGATCTGTCCTCTGCAGAGCCCGGCAGTACCGGGCAGGCCCTGCAAGCGGCAGGCTCGCCTCTGCCTGTGCACGCGCCCGAGACACAGCCCAGCGGGAAGGGTGGCAAATTCCAGCACCCTCCGCAAGCTCTTGCCACTCCCTGGGTGCCTGCTGTTTGGTCTCTCTGTCCGACTCCAGGCCCTGACCTGAACAAAGTGTTCAACTTAATCCTAAAACACACACATTCCGCTGCTTAAAGTCTCAGCACTCAACTGATTTCCTTTCAACCTTCTGCAGATAACATTCTCCTGCGGGGGTTTGTTGTGTTGTGTGGTTGGTTGGTTGTTTGTTTGTTTGTTTTTCCACAAAACACATCAAACGTTCAGGTTGTTATTGTAGAACCTCAGGGCTAGTTAGTATTCTCACTTGTTTCAAAAAGTCCAGGCAGCCCGAGGAATATCTTGGCATCCAGACTCTGTACTTCTGCCCAAGAACAAATGATCCTTTTCACATTCTCTTCCCACAGGGCATGGAAGTGACAGCGTGTTTAAAAATAAAGACACCAGGCCGGCTTTCCAGCTAACCTGGGGACGGCCGGGGCCCATAGCAAGGGAGGAGTGGACGGCTCACAGAACAAGGCCCTGAGCTGTCCTGCCAGAGAGAGTGTCCCCACGCTTCCTTTTTTGTTTAGATCACACAGCAAGGGGACAGGCTGCTAAGGTGACTGCCTCGTGAGCTCCTTTCTTCCCACACTAAGAAGGGCTCCTTGTTTAACAGTTCTGTTTTCAGGAACGTTAAAATTGCGAAGGGTAAATAAAATAACCCCAGTAGATTTTCAAGCAGAGTTAACAACCGAGAGGGTGGTTTGTCCCCAGAGTGCTGAGTGGCCGTGTTAAAAGCAAAAAGCTCTGCAGATGATTAATACTCAGGGACAGATGGGGGGACACTCGAGACTGAAACAATTAGCGCCCAGATTTTTAAATATAAAACTGTTGGGTTTGTTTGGATAAACTCGGGATAAGGCAGAAATACCGATTTGTTCACTCGTGTTGCCAAACCCGAACCAATATTGACAGACCATTTTGCTGAACAAAGTTCATTTCAGCTGACACCAGAGGCATATGCCACAAATGACAGGGAACTGTGCTTACTGACCAGGGGTTTAATGGCTGAGTCCAGTGATATTTGTTTTATATAACAGGGCAACTATATCCATAAACATATGTGAGCCACAGTAGGAAAAAAAAAAAAAAGAAAGAAAAAAAAAAAAAGAAAGGAAGGCTATATAATTTTAGAACCTTAGGAAATGGGGAATTTACTTAGAAAAAATTAAGCCTCACATGATCTTCCTTGGGTATTTCCTACACCAATCTTATTTTTCCCTGTACAGTTGCTGGGCGGAGTCAGTGAAGGAGCAAAGAAAGTCTCCATTTGAACCCCGTGGGATTGGCCTTTCCTGCCCCCTAAGGCTTAGAGTTGCAATGTGCACGGCCCTCTCTTAACTACCAGCCTGAGTTCTGCTGATGTTTGATTTGTCCCTTTCCCATTTTGGAGTCAAGAAGGCAAGACCAATGAGACAGTCTTTAGAGAACTGGCAAAATGAGACTAGTTTCCCTTCACTGAACATTCCAGAAGGTGAAACCATTCAAAGAGGACTTCATCATGGCCTGTAACGTGGAAATGTCGAGTTAAGCCCACAGGAGCCCACCACAGTGACACGAAATAAACCTCTGAGCTCTGCAGAGAACAACTTATTCACGTCAGGGCTGCTCTCCTCCCCACCCTCCCTCCCTCGCCAACCAGCACAGGCCCTCTTCATAGAGAACTTCCCCCACCTGGGGAAATCCACTCCTCAGATGAACTCAAGCTGCTTTCCAGGGAGTCGCTTCGCTACACGACACCAACAGGACTAAAGATTATTCTTTAAAACATTTCCAGCTCTGATCGTGACGATACTTTCTAGACTCTCCACACAGGTCTTAATGCCCTGAAAGCCATTTTCGTATAGCCCTGTTTTCTTTTAAAGAATCTGATAACATAAAATAGTAAGGTGCAATCAAGCCGACCTTCTGTATACCTGTGTCAGCAGTGCTTGACTTAGTAGCACAGAAAAACAGTATCCATACACGTGTGTGTGTGCATGTGTGTCCAGTACTAATAAACAAGTATGTGTGTATGGAAATGTACATATACAGACACACCAACATATTCCAGAATACTAATCACCATCGGCCTAAAGAAAGCCAAGCAGCGGGTTCACAGGAGAATGCCCTGCTAGTCTTCAGGAGTGGGAACTTTGTATTGAAAGACAAATTCATGGTATAAGGTGGTAACCCATGCTCTCTTAGGCTTATCATGGGGTAAGTAGAGTAAGACGTGAATATTAACTGCTGCGGTGTGTAAAACTTTGCAGCAATTAAGAACTACATGTGCCCGTTTACATTCCAGCCAGCACATGTGAGTAACAGGGTTAGCACTTTCCTCTTGACGAACCCCCTCAACCTCCCAGATCTACTGTAGAGACAATCGTCTCCATTGGGAGGGGAGGAAAGGGCTCAGATGCTGGTGACACAGCAAGGACACCGGGATAGGACTCTAAGTCCCTGACTCCACTTTCTATTATTTTCACTACAAACAGAGAATAATTAAAAGTCAATATACAAATGGAGCCAGGATGGGCAGGAACTGAATTGAAGGTTGGGTTGAAGAAGGGATGATAAAGTCTAAATAGGAAACTCAACACAAATGGAAACGGTGAAGTTGAGGCTGGGAAAAGACAGGGGTGTCCGAGGCCGGAAAGTCGGGGTGGATCTAAAGGGGCAGGCGCTGCAGACGGGGTCAGGAATCACGGAAGACCGAGATGGTGGCAGCCAGTAACTGACGTGGTGAAATGAATGGCACAGGCGGCAGAGGACACGGGGGTGTGGATCATGCCACACTCCTGTCGCCACCACCTGAGGAAGCTTCCAGGACCAACACACTCGTCAACTTGAGACCACATTGTCACTGGCAAGCAAGTACTGGATTACCAAGCCCCAACAACAGCCTTATGGAAAAACAGCTCGTCTTGTCACTAAAATTAGCCCTGGCTATCTTTAGTCTCATGGGACAGGCTTTCTCCTGCAGGCGCTCTTTTCATAAATGTCCTGGTTATCCAAAAACTTGCCACCGTGCTTAACAAAATATACAACAATCATTCTGAGGGTGAAAATTTTTAATCTTTCAATTGTCTCAGTGAGCTGCAAAATCAAGCATAATCAGGAGAAAAACAGCCATTACTCCCTGGTGAAATCCCTTTGTTTTCTCTTGTCCTCTTCGTGGATAATGACAAATCATCGTTGGCTTTGACATCCAGTTAAAACATTCCTGACTCACGCAGGGATCGCCTCTGTGAGAGGGCTAATGAGCAAGCAGGAGCTTTTCTTCCCGCTGGGATTTTTGTCCTGTGTGAAAATGTGTGTGTGAATGAAGGGAGCATTTGTCTGTCTAAAGCCTAACATGTAGAATGCTCTCAATAGCCATCTGATGAACGCGTGCACGTCTGAGATCACAGTGGTAGCTCCTATTTATCAAGTACTATTTGTGCCTGAAGCTCTCCATACATTATCTACCATGCAGGGCATTATTTATTCTTGACTTTCAGATTGGAAAGAGTAGCTTCTAGTGGCTTACTAGGCCATCCATGGTTACACAGCCAGTAAATAATTGGGCTGGCTTCTGTTTCACAGCACACAAACCCAAGAGGGCCATGCCCTTCCCTGTGGCCTGTTGCTTATAATGTGACTGTCTAGATTGGGTGACCCCATCCAGCACTCGGGCAGCCACATTCAAAATTCTCACACAAGACCACAGAGAGACAAAGCCCACACTCTCGATCCATTTCCTTCTTCCAGACGATCATGCATGGATCACGAGTGAAGCCTCACATCCACTACTTCTGTGTGAAGCTACCTAGTTCCACTTTAATGGGAAAGTGGGCTTTCCATGTGGAAACCTATGCCATGGTGCCAAATTTTGAGGAACAATGGCCAGATTTTAAGGTCACTATTGGTTGTTCCATCCAATAGCTTAGTCATCTGAGGAAATTGCTAATGGTAAAATGTCAGAATATAAAGAACTGGAAAAGGATTAACCTTTATAACCTTTCATTAGCTCATCGTAGCTGATATAACGTCACTGCATAAATTTTTAGGTCATGGGATAGGAAATACTCACTTGAAAATGAAAAACTTAAATTTGAAACATCTATAAAAGGTTGGAGTCTTCCATTTCTTCAAGGTTGAATTAGCCAATACCCCATAAAGACATGAGGTAAGGAAGAGCATATCAAATCAAAAGGACATTTGAACTGATAGCCATAACCTTCCCTCTCTGAGCTGAGAGAAGTATTTCATAAAACCTTGGAGCTGAGTGTGTTAGGAACTGTCCCCTGCAAACATGGCACACCCAAGGCACCTTGGCAGGGAGACCAGAGCAGGGAATCAATCATATGACCCCACTACCCACCAAGATGGTGCCTCCCATGACACACTCCAAGTTCTCTGCTTCCAACCATCCTTCCTACACCTACGGAAGACACTGACTAATCAGGCCTCCTAACCTTTACACAGAACATGTAAGACAGGACCTGCAGGGCCAACTGATTTTGCCACAAAACATTCTCCACAGTCAGTGCCTACAACTTCAGGGGATGTAACAAAAATAGTTACATTTTGGGGCCCATTATTAATAAAAAGATCCCAATCTCTTAAACTGAATCTGCCCAGTTCCCCCCGCACACAGCACATCACAGTGTTAGTGCCCAGACCGCTGCACTGACACTGGGCCTTTGTTCCACGTGCTCTGGGCCCACTGCCATCGGTCCCCTCCCTATCAGGCTGAGGTTTGTCTCTGTCTCTGTGAAATAGCTTGCTGAGAAAACACCCACAAGGCCCGACATGTTCTTTAAATCATGGTTGATGCACTTGGCCGAGTGGACACGGAGCGTGTCACGAGGCGAGCGCTGACATGCCTCTAAGAAGTGCGCTCTTCCTCCACGTCTTCTGAATAAAGAAAATGAGAAAATTTCCCTACGGGAAAGCACGGGGCCTATCCCACACTGGCCTGGCTGGCTGCATTCATCCACAGCCTGTCAACTTATCCATTTGATTCAGTACTTATTTTAAAACACATCATTGCCTCCCCAGAGAAAGCATATGCACCTTACGTTGGAAAGCACTTTATAGTTTGCAAGAAATCCTTTTAATAAGTCATGAGTTCAGCAGGGAAGATGTATTGCTTACCTTGTCTTACCAATACAGACAATGAGATCTGATCAAGTTCACTCAGGGACTAAGGCAAGAACTCAAACCTAGGTCTTCCCAGGGCATCTTCTACCCCAACCCACCACCCAGACGGGCAGTAGAGCCTAGTGGCGAAGAGTGTGGCATTTGCATTCACGTTACTTAGGTGAAAATGTTGGTTTTACCACTTACTGTTGTGAGTTTGCACAAGTTTCTTAGCCTCTGTGCCTGCATTTCCTCATCTGTAAAGTGAGGGTAAGAGTAGCTACAACATGATGCCAGTGACGATTACTTGAGCAAATATATCTTAACAATTTTGAAGTGTCCAATGCATAGTAATCCTTCCATAAAGTTGTATCTTCATTACTACATGAGGTGGTTGTCTACGAGCTTGTCTGATATCAGAACTGCAAACCAACGAGGATCATCATAATATGACAGGAAGTACTGGTTTCAAATCCTGCTTTGTTATGTGATACCGGAAAAGATGTTTTTAAAAAAATTCAATTAAAAATGTAAAATATCAGACTCTGTAACTGGAAAGAGATACTCCCACTCACCTTGCAGAAATAAATTGCCATGTTGTGAACAGATTATGCAGAAGTCCATGTAAGCCTAGCTCACAGCAACCCCAAACTCTTGAGCTCAAGCAATCCTCCCACCTCAGCCTCCCAAAGTGCTAGGATTACAGGCGTGAGCCACCGTGCCCAGACAGGATGTAAAATTTTCTATCAGAAAGGTGGAACAAAATTATTTAATCAGTCTCCTGTTGTTGAACATTTATGTGTCTTCCAATATTCTACTATTATAAATAAACTACTACTATCAGTATAGGCATGTCTATATATATTTTTTAAACAATATTTTGGATTAGTCCCTAAAAGGAGGTAATCTGGTAAAAACTATGTATGTCTAAACAAACATTATATCTCTCTAAACTAATTTAAACGATACCAGAAATATTTAAAGTACTAGTTTTACCATATTCTTTTCAGCACTGGATATTATAATTTTTTAAAAGTAGGTGAAAAGGTACTCTAAGGTTTTAACTCAACATTTCTTTAATTACCAAAGTTTAAACATTTTTCTGTTTATTTGTTTCAAGTTACTTCTTCTTTAAAAAATTTTCTTAGATTAAGTTGTCTAACCTTTCTGAGACTCTGTTTCTTCACCTATAAAGTGAAGATAGTATCATGTGCTGTACACTATTGTGAAAACCAAACATGAACGTTTAAGTGAAGATAATTATGAAGACTAGCACAAAGCAGCTGCTCAACTTTTAGCTAAATGAATACACCAGTGAATGAGCAGTCAGTTAGAACCACACAGTGGCCAACAATATCAGTCTAATATTCACGTGGAATCTAGGCATAAAACCAGTCGTGGGGAGAAAGTGATATTTTCTAGGCAACATGGAAAAGATGGCATGTTGATTGATGGAGAAAGGATGTCCCTGTCGTGTCTTTCTCATAAGCACCTGCCTACCTTGAAAGCAGGTACAGCCAAAGAGGTGTCACCGGGCAGCCCCTCGACAAGCCGAGCTGTGAAAGTCATTCCACCCACCTCCCTACCTTCCTCCCACCGGTTTCCTACCCAACACCAAGGATGCCAAGAGGGAAAAGCTCCACCTAAGCTGATAACAATTTCCTTAGCCTTGGGAAGGACATATTGACTGTTTCAATAGAAAAGAAAATCCAGGGTGTCCTTTTATTTTATTTGAGGGAAAATCCACTATCTATAGGATCAAAAGGGAAACTGCTATGAAAAGCACTTACGATAATAAATTACACAATTGCTATGTAACCGAAAGATATTTTATCTCCTTGGGAGGTACAAATAGCATAAAAATCGTTTGGTTTAGACTTTATAAATCAAAGTTAAAATTAAATAAGCTCCTTTAAAGGACCTACACAGGATGTGAACTTGGTCCTAGATTTCAGTTTCTGATGAAATATCCTGTAGTTCTTGCTCATGGACTGAGCTGTTCGGAGCCAGAATGCAAACAATTTTACTTCTCTGTTATTCAGAACCGATTCTGATAATACCTGTAACAGTGGCAAAAACAAACTGGAGAAAATAATCATCATGAATGAAGTACATTATTTTTTCCTCTGCCGACCAAGGGAGCAGCAGAGCAAACCTTCAAATCTCTTTGATGCCAAGGACAGCTGTGTGAAGGAGAAAAAGCCTCAGAAGGTTGGTGTGATTGCAACACTTCGTCATCAGCTGAGCTTCCACAATGGTTTATAATTTACCCAGTAAAAACACATAGTCAAACATTGGTCACGTCCCCTGAAAGGCATCCAGAAAGCTGTCCTTGCTTACTGCACTGCACATAGCTGGAGAAGTTATATAGAAGTACTATAATCCCTTAGGAAACAGAGAGCTGCCTTCCAGAACTGTGTTTGTTTGTCCTTTGGAAAAAGCAGTGAGTCAGACCATAGGTATAAGGGCAGGAGCAGTAGTTCCTGATGAAACACCAGACGGATGCCAATTTAACAACCAAAGCCAAGTTTGCATGTTATAAGCACTCTTAGGAACAACTTGCCACATAGAAGAAAATTTGTGTTCTAAAAGTCATCTTATGAAATTACTAAATGAAAAATATAAAGTACATCAACCTAAATGTGTTTTAATGATTCCGATAATGATGAACACTTATAATACTAAAGTTAAACTTCCTTTTCAATAACATGAACATGTCAGTCCAATTTTTCAACACATGAAAAGCACAGATTATAGCAGAGTTAGCCAAACCGCCCATAATAATTTCCCCAAGTTTCAGAGGCTCAAACGATCATGCCCTGAGATGCCACAAATTATGTGCAGAAGTAACATGAAGAGAGCTCTGGGGCTCTTATTTTTTTCAGATGCAGGAAGGGATTTCCTTTATCCATTCAATGCTCTATTTTAAAGTGTTTGCAATCAGGGGACACCAAACTGTCATAGCTAGAAAGATCCACAGAAATTACTAGTCTAATCCTCTCATTTGAAAGCAGGTAACAGAGACCCACAGAAGTTAACCAATGTGTTTGAAGTTTCAAAATGACTGCGGTGAACCAGGAAGTCTAGGGAAGAGATGGAAATCAGGCCTGTTTGTGACACTCAGGTTTCCCCAGCCCCAACACTAGGTTGTTCTGATTATACAGAAAACGACGTAAGTGAATGAAAGCAAACATAGATTCCTAGAAAAAATAACTCTTCTCTGTCCCTCTTCATCCCAGATCCCGCGTTTCCTATCAAGACAGCCCACCTCCCACGAACGCAGCTCCGCCTCGGCAGCGTTTGCCCCAGAAGTGCACACACGCCCTTCACAGCCAAGGCACAAAGGCCTTGGTGTTTCTGCACCCTCTGCCTTCTCTTCTCAGTCCCCACTAGACCCAGGAGTGGGGACCATGGCGAGGGTTCTTCCTTAGGCCTCTATGATCACGAGGAGGATAAGCAGTAGATGAAGTTGGTTTTGCTTCAAATGCAGAATTTCTGCTAAATAGCCTATGCCTGGTTTGGCCATATGAATAATTCCCCTATGTTACATAATCTATGTTTTTAATTTTCTCTCCCCGTGAGTGTATGTCCTGCAGTGCTCATTGCTATCGGTGGGAGTGCTGGGGGTGGGGTTACATGCATGTGTGTTTTGCAGCAGTTGCCGCTGTTTAGAAATGAGGACGGGACCTCCCATATCCTTCCTTTCTAAGGACCGCTCAGCACCTTGAGGATAGAGTTAATGAACCTGATGAATGGTTGGTTATTTCTTCAAATGTAAGACTGCTTTGTCTCCAAATGGCCTTGAATGCAGATCAAACTAACATTATGAGGAAGAAAGAAAAACATCCCTGTGTACTTTTACCTCATATGTTAAGCACCACTAGACAGTACCCAACTGCTAACCCCCAACTGACAAAACTACTGCACAATAACACAAGTAAAATAAGAAAACGGCTGTTAAATGTTTAAAGAGTCACCGCAACATGGTATGTTCCCAACTTATCACACCTATGTAAATAGCATCAGCAAAAAACAACTTTAAAATCAAAAGACTATCTTATTCCATTTTGGCATCAAAATATTTCATTGCTTTTTTCTTAATGCTGCACATAAAGAAATGGTTTACCTTCCAGCATTTTCTGCAGACTGTTCCTCATGACATGGATGTTCTCTATCCCGATAAACTGAAACTTGATATTGGAATAATTGTCTTCATTCTCATAGCCTTTCCCTGCAGCACGATTTGCCATTGCATTGAGCTGCAGTGGTCAGCAAAACAGAACAATCGTCAATTATATTCAGGACATGAAACAACCAAAGCACATCACGGATACCCACAAAAACATTCAAAAGAATGTGCAGAAACATAATATGCTTTCAATCACTGGAACACAGTACTGAGATATGTAGGTTCAGGGACTCATGCTGAGCTCATGTTCAACAGCGTGAATTTTTTGGTGTGGGTGACATTTTCCTAGCTGAGAAGGCTTCTATAGACACATCCATCTGGAGATGCCTCTCGCAGTTCCCTGCCAGAGATGCCACACTGAATGTGGAATTCCGTGACGGCACCAAGTTGCTCCAATTTAATGCCACATGTTACACCCTGTAGGTTTGCAGACTATCAGCAGAAACAGCTGTCAATAGAAGGCTAAGTTATGTTATTATATCTTTCAGTAGGATACTGCCAATAAACATGTAATCAAATAGGAATGGTTACATTATTCTAATTTGTCTACAAGGGTCCCCTAGATACCCAATTAAACCCTGAGCAGGAATCGCTGAATAAATTGAATAAAGGAAATGCAGATTTTCTAAGTCCCCTAAGACATTTCCTCCACCACCTTATTTAAATCCAGAGACCTCTTAAGTGGGCTTTTTGATCACTTTCATTTTCATAATTTTACATATGAGAAGTTGGGGTCTCCTAGTGCAAACTGAGTTAAATGAAAATGGACTTGAAGAAATGTATTAAACCCAAACTTTGCCTTAACCCTGAAATCAAGAAGGGGACAAGTCCGGCTTTAGCTGGGAAATACACAGATCTCTAGAACGAATACATTACTGCTAATTCTCCGTTCTTGCTGTTTTCCTAAGCAGGTCATCACAGCCTAGAAAACAGCATTCACTGACCATTCACCTCCTCTGCCCACAGAAGTCAGGAGAGATGCCCCAGGCGGAGAACCTGTGCCAGGAACTCACCACCAGAAAAAATATCTGCTTTTAAGAGCACAGTGCAAAGCAGTAGTTTTCAAAAAGCGAAGTTAAAAGAGCTAAGTTAAAAACATACTTTCATTGTCCCTGATCTCTTACTTCTGAGAATCTGACAAAAGTACCAGCACACAAAAACAGATGCCCAAGAATGTTTATTGCAGTATTTTTTTATAATAGTAAAAACCCAAGAACATCTCGATAGGGCAATGGCAGGAAAAATTATGGCTTATTCATGCCGTGGACTCCCACCAGGCACCAGGAAGACGGGCACAGATGATACGGTATATATACATATGCTCCCCAACTTACGATGGGGTCACGCCCCGATAGACCTGTCATAAACTGATAACAACATGTCAAAAACACGTGGCTGACTGGGAGCTGTGCCCGCTGCCAGCCCGGCATGGCAAGAGAAGCACGGCTTCCACCAAATGCGTATTGCTTCCACACCATTATAAAGTCAAAAAATCACAAATTGAACCATCATAACTTGCAGACCCTCTGTATATACACTTGGAATTGGCCTATGATGTGTTAAGCGAAAAGAGTAAGCTATGGGATATTCACACAATCATCCAGTTTTTACAGAACAATCCAACTTACAGATATGCATTTATGTTTATGTGTGTTCATTAAGCAGAATAAAATGTACAGAAGAATATACTAATTTGGCAGCAGTTACAGCAGGAAGACAGACAGTGGCAAGTGTAGGGGATGCCACCAATACGACTTCAGATATACTCTGTACCCTTTCATTGTTACAAAGAACATACATTAAGTTTATCATTTAAACAACAGGAATAAAATGTATTAGACGTGGAAAATAAAACAGCCCAGGGCAAGCTGTCGCCAGAGGGGCTCAGGTGGGCAGACACCTCACATTTCCGTAGCAGTCCTGCTCCACAACTTAGCGCATGGGACATCAGCTGGGGACATCAGCTGGGGACATCAGCCCCTCGGGACACTGTCCCCAGTCCACACAAGAGTGTCATCTTTCTCTGCTATGAGAATAAAGGTTTTGGCTTTAATCAAAAAAAAATATTAAAGTAATGTATTTTTAAGACAATTTGCTTTCGTGCTTTAAAAGTTTAAATATTTTTAAAGGAAAAAAATTTCTAAAATTATTAAATTATATAGATATTGTTCTTCTGAAACTATTATAAAATATCACTGCTTTATATAATGATTTTCCAAAGCTTATCCTTTATAAGAAGCTTCATAAAACAGAACAAATTCATAGGATGCTTTCAAGTATCCTTATGTTACATGAACTTACGGTTTGTTTATTCTATATCTTGAATAATTCAGGTTAAGCCTACTCAGCATAGAGATACTGTTTTTAATAAAAATCAAAATACTGTTATTATTTTACTCTATAATTAAGGCTCTATATTCACAATTTAAAATAGATGATTATCTGTGATCTGGGAGAATTTACTGGTAGTCTTCCTTAAAAGTAAAGGAGCAACACACGATAACCTTCTCAAAGTCAACATGTACTTCACATAGTGAACAGAAGGTGGCAGTATTTAATCTACCATCCAAAGTGTAGCTCATCAGGATCTCCACCTATTTTACAGGATCTAGCATGATAATACAGCCAAAGCTGAACCCTGAACGCAGGAAATGTGGTTTTACGACTGATAAAAATTCAAGAAGTTATCCTGGATATTAGACAGATGACAGGTAGATATAAATATATAGTATCCCTTACATAAACAACTCACTATTAGTAAGTCAAATTTGGTCCTCTGTCCCTTTGGTTGAGAACTCCATGTCACAACCAAAGAAAAAGTTATTCATTTCAGCTCCTAAAAATCCTGAAGTAGATAAAGCCCTAGGGGTAACTGCACCCCAGTTTCACTTTATGTTTAAAAAACACAACAGATACGTGGAAAACAGGACTGGAAAAAGTACCCTGTTTTCTAACACAAGATCACTTTGCTATTTGAACGTCGCAGCATCTTTGGATGCAGACAGAAGTTTATAAATGAAACAAAAAGAACTCTGTCGTTGCTCGATGAACACTCAGTGATCACCTACTGTGCGCCAGGCAATGGGTGGAAGAAGAAGATGAATAGGAAGCTGTCCCTGCAGTCTTAAGCTCGTAACTGAGTATGGACAGGAAAGCACATGGCGCCAGTGGCCACAGACAATCCCACCAGGCCTGGGTGGGAGCTGAGTGAATAGGGGAGACAGCGGCCGTGGCAGGAGCTGGACTCAGGAGCAAGCCCACCCGGCTGGGGAGCAGGGTAACATCTCATGACAGAGTGAAAGCTTGGGCTGGGCTGTAACAGAATCCGCAAGGACGGAGAGAGAGGGGAGGGCGTTCTAGACCAAGCAGTGTGGAGGTACAACCATCTAATCACCAATCCTAGAGAAAAAGAAAAACATTCCTCATGACATCCTGTTACCCAACCAAAAACTCACTGATGTGAGGAAATCAGAGGGCATAACCACAGAGCAGTCTCTGGAGAAGGAGCAAGGACAAAGGGCTGAGCGTCACTGTGGCAGGTGCCTGCCTCAACCTCGCCCCTTCTCTTCACGGCTCAGCGATTCCGCCAAAGCTGCTGGGGTTCAGAGCGTGGCGTGGAGCCCTGTGTGCTCCTCTGGCCCTGGCCTGACTTTGGATGAGCTCGTGGTGGCTTCTCCAGCTCCCCTGGGTGTCCACTCAGAGGTGGCAACCTTCCTGGGTCCCAGAGTGGCCACCAGGCTCCACTGGAGAGTTTTTGTAACAGACAAAACCATCATGGCCAAGCCCAACATGGGCTTTGCAGTCAGATAAGCCTGGATTTGAATCTGGGATCGGCCCTGAACTGTGTGACCTTGGATGAATTACTTAACAACCTCTTTAAATTTAATCCCTTATCCATGAAAAGGAAAAAAAAAGAAAAAGAAAAAACTCCTAATTTTCAGGATTCTTACAAGAATTAAATGAGAAAGTGCCTGGCATTTTTACAAGCTCAGCAAAGTCCCAGAACAAATTAACGATAAAGTCATGACCAAGGATGCAACACAATGAACAAATACTGCATCAACACTTTTCCGTATTTTCTTAAGGCACCAAACCCTAGCAGTAAAATATGACCCAAAGGGAGTGATTTTTTTACGCCGATATTCAACACATGCCTGAGGACCTCACTGCCTTTGCCTCCGGAGAGTTCAATGTCAACAGCAGTTCCGAAGCCTTTCATCTGAACAGGCGGCTCTGGAAGCTCTTCTGTGGGGCTAGTGCTGCTCAAAGGACGACTGCCCGGGCCACCTCCTAACCCTTTCTCTTTAAAATTAAACCTGGGAGCAAAGCTGGGAAGTGCCCGTTCACCCCTGTCCACACCTTCTATGGCAAACATCCACCCCGTCTCCTGGCTACTGGGGAGGCCTAACGCGCTCCGGAACAAAAATCAACAGACGTAATCTTTAAAAGAATGAAAGCGCAAAGCAAACAGTTTAAAACTCACGCTAAGTGCGTGTGCGTGGATATAGGTGAGACGAGGGCACGGCTCGTGCAAGACCCCACTTTTCTTTAATGGATCAGCGTCAAACCGCTTATCGCCGAGAGTAAACACGCTTAGTGCTAAATATACCCTTCAGATCAAATCCTTTGGATTAATTTATTTTAAATCTGGAATATGCCCGGCTCTACAGCTGGTGCGTTTCCTAGAAGGTTTACATAACACAGCACAAACTTGGATCGCTGGCCCTTAAGTCAGTCGGTGAATCTGTTTGCGTTGAAACCTGGAAAACCAGGATAGGAAAAGGGCTCCCGATCTCTACTCAGTGAAGCCCCTGTCTGGTCTTCCTTGTCTTTTCTTTTCTTTTCTTTTCTTACCCTGTCTTCAGTGTACCTGTCTCAGAAGCAGGCATTCATTCAATCATCTCTAAGTATTAGGAAATTCAGAACAGCTCCTCCTAGCTTAGATGCAAAGAGGATTAAGAAAGGCAGGCAGTGTGAGCAGGAAGGGGTTAAAGCACAAATCAAGAGAGAACAGTAAAAGTCAGAGATTTTCTGGCATCTTGCAAGTGAAAAATCTTCAAGCAGAGAAGCTATTTTTCTGCCCCCAGTTTGAAGCTTTTATCTGTGTGCTGTGCTTTGAAAACGTATTTACAAGAGAGGGAGCCTTTACCTCTAATCTGCTAGAATGTGAACGTGATCTCGCTGTAAGATCTGTTTCGTCATTGGTCTCCGTGACTGATCTACTCATCCGGCATCCGAGAGTAATTCTCCAACTCACTGCCACGCACAGCTACCCCTTACCAGACCTGGGTCCGAAGCAGACAGGACTGTTCTGAGGTCAAGGTTGTGAACAGGGCACTGATCTTATACCAGGAGAACATCACAGTTAAGTGATCCAGAGCATGAATCCCGAAATTTGGTGACATGAAGCTCAGCAAAAACTACCAGGGTCTGAGTGCCTACCTACCCGAGGGTACTATCCAGTTCCCATGATTTCTCACGTCACCAGCGAGTACAGGCTACGTCCAGAATTGCCCTCTGTTAACAGTGGATACTTTTAAGAGACTTGAGCTGTCACTCCTGTTAGTCCTATTTCCTCCTTCCTGGTGTAATGTCTGTTTCCTTGCGTTCTATTTTAAATAGCGTCACTGACATAGAATTCACACAATTCACTCATTTTCAACATAGAAGTCAATGGTGTTTAGTACGTTTACAGAGTTGTGCGACCATCAGCACAATCTAACTTTAGAATATTTCCATTACCCCAAAGAGAAATCCTCTACCCGTTAGCAGTCACTTCCATTTCTTCCCTCCCCCTCCCCCAGACCTAGGCAACCATCGATCTAAAAACCATTGCTATGAATTTGCCTATTGTGGGCATTTCATGTAAATGGAATCACACAATATGGGTTCCTTTCTGACAGACTTCGTCACTTCACATCACATTGTCAAGGTTCACTTATGTTGTAGTGTGTATCAAGACTTCATCCTCCTTTACGTTCCACTGAATGGATATACCACATTTTACAAATCCATTCTCAGTGGAGGAACATTTGGTTATCGGCACTTTTTAGCTATTAGTAATAACGAACAAATATTCATATACAATTTTTTATGTGGACATGCTTTCACCTCTCTTAGTTACACACCTAGGAGTGGCATTACTGGGTCTCACAGTAACTCTGTTTCACATTTAAGGTCCTTATGCTCTTTTAACCTTTTTATGATGAAAAAAGTTTCAAACTGTAATTTAGAAATTAAAAAGTTGCTTAAAAATCAACCTCTCACCCTACAGGAAAACCACTGTAAACAGTTCAGTATACATTCCCCCCATTTTTTTTTTCAGGGGGACTGTATCATACATCGTTTCCGTATCCCACTCTGGCTGCTTAATGGGACATCTTGGACCTCTCTCCACACCACACACAGAGACACAGCTGCACGTCCATCTTTCTCATCAGTCATAGGTCCAGGTACATTTCCATTATTGGCTAGAAATTACAATGGCAAATGTGTGGAATAAAGGACATTTCATTCTGTCCTCTCCTTTTGTCCTATAGAGTCAAGGGACCTGTGGGTGACTGTGTTTCCGTGTATTCACCATCACGTCCCCTGGGAGGCTCCATTTGCTGATTGGTTTTGAAAGAATTGCATCAAAGGAGCAAACCTGGAAATTTTATTGGACCTAACACTGATTCTCTTTTTAAAAAAAAAAGTAAAGCTGGAGTGGAGGTAAGTGTAAGATCAACTGGGCTTCCCCTTTGGTGACTAACTCTATTACTTCCTATTGGCTGTTTTATTAAATTAGAAAATTAACACATCAATATAAGTGCAGTTATAAAATAATATTTTTCTACCAACAGACAAGTACAAAGTTCTCTGTCTCCCCAAATCCTGCTCCTTTCTCCATGGAATTTTAGTAGCTTAGTGTTTACCCTTGCAGATCTTCTCTATGCATTTTTACATACGTATAGTTTTTGTTTTACACAAATACAACAGTATGCATATTATTTCATAACTTGTTTTGTTTACTTGGCATTATAGTTTATACATCTTTCCAAGTCATAGGTACAGATCACCACGAGCTGAATTTGAAAAAGTAAAGGTGACCCCATCACAGGAATGGCACTGCCGGAGCTTCACGGAAACTTCATATTGTCAGAGCAGAAAGGGTTGTTGTACAAACAAATCAGATAATAATTTGGTGTGTTTAGGAGAGCGAGCTCCAACATTAAACCACGCTCATTTATCGTGTGCCACTCTGCACCCAGCACCACGCCAGGAGCAGGGGAACATAAAATGTCCCTAACACAGTCAGGGGCTGCAGGAGCTGAGGACCTCCAGGAAGCAGCCCCTCAGGGCGCCCAGACACTGTGCAAGGCCTCTGTGCAAGCCATGGCAGTCTGTCTCCAGCTTCGTGACTCAAACCTGCAAATGCACGCATCGAAATGGTGACACTTACTTTAGGCCGAGTGTCGACAACGTAAATGAAGTCGCTTCCTGGATTGGCTTTCCTGATGGCCTGGAGCATCTGCTCATCCTCCAGGCACCGGGCACTGAACCCGGACAGGGGCTGGCTGCTCCGGCAGATGGAGGCCTGGAGGGGAAAGGTCAGAGCAACACAGCACCGTCAGGCGACTGCACCCACCGGAGACGCTCTGAGCATGTCTGCAGAACACTGGCGCGTTCACGCCCCACGTCGGCTTATGAAAATGTGGTAGAGCTTTCTGGAAATCAAGATTTGTTTGTTTTTAATTCAGTCAAAGAAACCAGCAACGGGCAAGCAGTACAAAAAGCCTCTCTGTGCAAGACACCAGGAATGTGCAGGGATGTTTAGATAGGATCTAAATCATGAAATTGAACACCACTGAAATAACCTACTTTCCCACTGATGCTGTCTCATTTTCCTGCGGAAAGTGGAAATACAAAATTAATAATTGTTCTCCTAAAACTTACAGGATACTATTAATGGCAAGAGACTACTAAAAAAATTATTTTTTAATGCTTTTCATCACCTTTTCACTAGCCCACTTAAAAAGATCACAAATACCAAAAACCAATTCTGATTCTAAATGGGAAGTTTGGGCTGTGATGGAAGCCCGAGCTGCCACTGAGAGAGAAGCCCCGTGGGCAGGCTGACAGGGGACAACTTTCACTGGGAAATAGTCACGTGGCGTCACAGGCGCTCAGGGTGCTTGCGCTGCAGGGTCCTGTCCGTGAAGGGGACCCCAGCTCTGAGTCCAGCCACAGCGTAACTGTCCTGAAAGCCCAGCCCAGGACCACGTGGCAACTCCGTGGATTTCTCCAGAGAACTGGCGCTCCTCACCGGAGAGGGTGGGGATGTTGCTCACTAGCTCTAAGGACTGAGAATCGAGCAATGGCCAGACACACAACTGGGCGACCATATGAGGGTTCTGGTATCATCCTCAGTAGAGACAGGGTTACTGAAGAGGCTCAAGGACATCCGGGGCCACAGCCAGGTTCAGAGTACAGGAGGCCCGGGCACAGGGCGTGGGAAGCAAACCGAAGTGACAGCAGAGTGACTCAGAGTCGTTTCGTGCTTGAGCAGTGGGGAGAGGAACTAGACCAGTGGGTGTGAACACGGAAGGGGGACGGCAGGCTGGGGGGAGGTCAAGTAGCAAGGTGATGGGACAGCAAAAGGCAAGCTGTGTCCACTGGAGGGGAAGCAAGTGGCCACCGGTGGCTTTCACGGGGATCCCGTTTCCTTTGATCTTTAAGGAGCCAGAGTCTGCCACCCTGCTCGGGGGGACTTCTGCCTGGAGAGAGAGCCACTCTGAGTTGGCTTTATATGGTACTTTATCTGGGTTAAAGAAAGATTAGCGCAGGACAGCTGCCACCAGGCATTCTGGCAGATTCTATCAGAAGGGTTCGATGGGGAAGGGAACGTAATCCCACAGTGAGAATGTGTGTGAGAAGGCTCACACCTGAACTCACTCAGCTACGAAACGGAGCCAGTGAGCGACAGCAGCTACTTCGCAGTACCTGCCCGGTGGGAGCAGCTAGTTTGAAAGGACGGGTTATGTCAGAATAGAGCTATACTAGGAAACGTGGCCAGTAAGTGGAACCAGACCTATGAAACAGACTATGTTTTGGTATTTTGTAGTCACATTTTCTTAACAACCTATAGATGTTATTTCCAGCTGAAATTCTTGATTGACGCAGTGATTGTTGACATACGGCTTTTGATTTTGTATAGAACAGTCAGAGGTCCCCGAGCGTTTCTGCACACCCTGCACTCAGCCTAGCTAGTCGGATGCTTGACAGAGTATTACTATGCCCTGGCAGCATTTCTCAGTGATGTCAGCGGCCTGAGAGCAGAGACGACAAACTCCTCAGTGGTAGACTGTCAGGGGAGCCTCTCATTTACGATGCTAGTGATAATTAAAATACCCAACATTTTTTCATGGCTTACTATTTTTGACCATTTATGTGACAGGCTCTATTATAAGAACTTTGTATACTTTTATTTGATCTTTCCAATTATCATATTTCTAATTATCGTATTACTTGTTCCTCTTTATAGATGAAGTGACCAAAGCACAGAGAGGTTAAGTAACTTCTCAAGGTCACACAGCTAGTAATTGAGGAAGCCAGGATTTGAATCCAGACAGAACTGTTGCTCCCAGTTTTGTTCTAACTCACTGTATGATCTTGGGTAATTTATGTATCTTCTCTGAACCTCAGTTTTCTCAATTATAAAATGGGTAAAACATTAAAACTACAGGCTGTGATAAGGGATATAACACTCCTAGAACTGTGCCTAACACATAGGAAGTTTCAATAAATATTCATTATAAAAAGAGAGTAAGAAGGTCTGTGTTTTTCTTAAGGAAAATTGCCTCATCAGAAATCTCCCACAGTTTTGCTTCCCAGAAATTTCTACTGTGAATTTGGGAGCCCATGTTGTGTACAATTTCAAGTAAAACTTCCTCCTTTAAAAAAAAATAATAAAGAACAAAGGATAGAGAAATTCTAAGAACTCTCAAATATAAACATACACAGAATTCTGAACACAGGTGACATTTACACATCTCTAACCATGCATGATCTGCAAAGCTGTTAATAGCTGGATACCCAAAGGGAGCCCGGGTGGCTCTATATAACCCGTGTAAGGCCTACAATTAATATTAGGAGTTGCCTTGACATCCAGTAAAACCAGGAGGACCTCAAGTGGCCTCACTGCAAGTTCCCTCCCACACGCTGCTCCAATGGGGAAGGCTCCCCAGCTAAACAAGTCTCCTTGTCCAACGGAGCGGGTGCAGCCGCTGTTCATGCCCAGGTAGCAGGTTTCAGTTCCCTGCAGCCCATGGAATTAGTCAAAGAAGCTCATCACATCTTCCTGCAGGAACCAGGGGTGACACCCCCCCCCCCCCCGCCGCCTCTTGATACTACAACACAAAGCCAGCCTCTCACAGCCACTGGTTGTCATTCTGTTCCCCTCTGCAACCTCATGTGGCCTTTCATGGCATGTGCTGTCCCCTCCCCACCCCAGGCACGGAATACACGTGACCGATAAACTGCTATCGGTCCCATCCGTCCAATGTCCAGTGTTGCGTGTTTGGCCATCCCCATAACCCAGGGCAGGAACCCCTCCCTCACCAGCCAGCGAACAGGACAGGATCGTAACACCAACATGACAACAATTGCCCCAAAGGGGATGGCGTACCATCACCAGGGGCATTTATATCAAAAGACCCTGAACGGGACTTCAGGTTCATACCTGAATATATGAAATGTACGTACAATACATTTCAAGCTTCTCTCAATCCAATCACCAATTCTCACTGCCCAGTATTAGCCAAGTCATCTTACCGCCACAATCTGAAGTGTCCCTTTGGTAATGACACATAGGGAACAATATTTTCACTATACAATGTAGTGCTCTTATTCACAAGCCTAAGATCTACTGGGGTAGAAATACATCGTCTTAAGCCTAAAATGTCAAAAGGAAGGAAGAAAGACCAGCAAATTCATGGAATCTGCACCTGTTTACCCCTCGTGGAAGACTGCCTGTTTGACGAGTGGCTTTTGATGAGCAGTGACAGTACAGAAAATTCCTTTGGTATTTCAGCGTCTTCCATTGAAACCACAGAAATCCACCTTTGGTAATAAGACTTCCCTTCCTGAAAAGCCCTAGTCCAATCTGAAGCATTTATATCATCAGCCTTCATATTAAAATCTAAACATTATTAGAAAACACGAAGTTGATCATTATTCTGCCTGCACTGTAGATTTTAGTTCACGGGTGGGAGAGTGGGCGGGTCCCCAGATCGGGGAGCAAAGCTTAGCAACATGTCTCTGTTTTGCACCTCGTAAGAACAGCTAAAACTTGAAATATTTTCTGTTTTAAAATTTTAAGTATAGCAAATCAAGTCTCTTAAACGACAACTAATTGCTGTGTGAGTTCCTTTTCAGGCCTGTAGATCAGGTAAAGCACAGCACTTGGGAGCAGGGGCGCAGCGTGAGGGTCTGAAGTCAGCAGGGGAGGAAGCTGCCTCTGAGGTCTCATGGCTAAAAATTCTATCCTTTCTGACACAGGACACACTTGCTCCCTATAACGCTCACACTGACTACAAAGGAAAAAAAAAAAAAAAAAGGAAAGGTCCCTTTTCTCAAGAATCTCAAAAAGGAGTAAGCTAGGCAGGTATCGTCCTCACCTTCTAAATACCCTGCCCAATCCCACCTCTGAAACAACGATAAAAGATCCTTTCTCCTCTCTCGAATTCATCTCCTCTCCTGCTCATCAATGGACGCTACAAGAAACGTGAATGTTACTAGCATCCTACCTTCAAATACAACATCATGAAATTCCACATCCTTATTCATGCCATCTTTCTTTTTTTTTTTTTTTTTTTTTTTTAAGGAGAATGACATCCTCCTTTGCCTCTAACAGCTGCTCCAGTTCTGCGTAGGCTGAAATATATTTGGAATTAAATAATACAGCATAGCAATAAAATGCTTTCTTTCTTTAGGCCCCAATTCAGAGCTAGGAAAAGACTAAGGACCAGTGGGTGTAACTAAAAATAAGATAATTTATATCCTTCCAATTAACAGAACTTACACCACTAAATGAATAGTTCCCTTCAGAGCAGGCAACACAGAAGGCTATGTGCTTCCTCTGGGGAAGCTGGCATTGCTCAAAATATTTCTGGAAGCCGCCCTTAGAATCTGACTCAGACCCTGCTCTAGCCCCTGGCTACAGATGCAAGCATGTGCAACACACACAGACACACACACACACACACACACACACTGCCCTCTCTCAATTACTTATAGCTTCCCTTGGCTTTGAATCCAAAAATATAGTATCGAGCTTGAAGACCAAACTTTCTCACCTGACTGGAGCCAAATAACATCCACAGTGGATCGCAAAGACCATTCTTGTTCCTGCAAATTTGGTTTCCTGTCTTCCACAGAAATGGAACTCCGAATTTTAGTTGTTGACATGGCAACCCATAAGACTGTATTTTCTCCCCTGCCCTGTGCAGTTCTGATTACTGGGATGTGAGCAGAAGTGGCACGTGGCAGTTCCTGGAAGCCTTCCTCAAAAGAGCTGGGAACACACCATGAACCCTCCTGTATCTGCTGCCTGGGGTGGGGAGGTGACAATGGGTACCAAAGTCATCTCTTGCACCAGGCAGACAAAAGCCAAACCCGAGGTCTGGCAGAGCAGAAAGGTGGAAGGAGCTTGGGTAGCCAAGGGCTGGGTGGTGTAGAGCCAGGACACCAGGCATCCCAGCTTTGGAGGTTTATGGGAGAGAAAATAAGAGTTCTATCCTATTAGAACAACTGTTACTTAAGGTCTCTGTTAGTTACAGACAAACCCAATTCTACCTTTTACAGATAATATTTAGAAAAAAAAAAAAACCCACTCTCTCAATAAACAAAGATTTCTTATACTGAGGCTACTCAAAAGAACATGCCACTAAAAAGACAAAAACAAAAAATGTGCCATTGTCTTTGGGAGCTTTTCTAAAATAGGCAGACCAAGGATCTCCGGCACTGCTTGAGTAATCAAGAGCCTTCCAAGCCTCTTGGAAGAAGATGGCATTCACTTGGATGATGAAGTTTAGGTATCTTCTGAATCTATCCCATTACTTTATTGTCAAATAAACAAGGAAAGTCAACTTCTACATGAGGTAACGATTTGGGCACAGTTGCATTGTGTTGTACCATACACCAGAATATCCACACACCTTACACACACACACACACACACACACTCTCTCTCTCTCCCTCCCTCTCTCTCTCTCTTAGCAAAAGGCAGCCAAAAAATGCCTGTTTATGATAAAACAAGCAAAGCAAAGTGTAAAACAAAAGCATGCCTTGAGACTTACGTGGTTCTCTTTATAGTAGTAAGAAAGGGCAGGAAATCGCCGTCTACTCCGGAATTTGGAACTCCCCACTATGATGTGTGCCGTGGCCGATTTGGGAACATACAGTTCAGTAGGGTAAGAGTCACAAACCTATCACCAAAAAATACAAAGGAATTTTTTAGGCGATCTAGTAATGCTTTGTGAACCGCCACCAGACAGTCCATTTCCCATCCTGATAGGTTGCATGTTTAAGTTCCCTTAACCACATCACAGAGGAGGCCATTTCGAGGAAACCAAAAGGAAAGCAAGATACCCATTAGCGTCCTGTCCTTGTGCACTGTCCTTTCTCTCCAAGGACTCTTTATGCAAGGCAAGATAGTGACAATTGAGCATTCCGTTCATCAAATGTAGTGCATTCCTTTCATGCAAAATTGCAATTTTGCATCCTAGCAGCTGAGAAAACTTTAGCTGCCAGTTATTTGAAAGACAGCCTGACCCTGGGAAACAATTTTCCTAAAATAGAAGCACAAGAGTGAAGTTGTCGGGGTGTGTATTCCTGCCTCTGAGCTGTCAGGCAAACTGATGCCCTCCCCAGACACTCTTGCCCTCTACCTCCCCAAATCTCATCCCTTCTTCAAGAGCCCACCCAAATTCCACTTCTTTCTGGAAGCTTCCTTCCTGACCTACCAGCTCGTGCAGATTTCTAAATCTGATTTCCTAATGCACCACACGTTACCACACAATATAACAGCTTTATTTTTGTTTCTTATGTGTTGATTTTGTAAGCGGTAAGAAACGATGTACTCTTTCTGTGCACCTCTGGCGGTGACTACCACAGTGCAAACTCTGGTGCCCTGGAAGGATCTTGCAGTTTAGAATCAGAAATCAACAGCTTAGAACCTGACTCTGATTTAGCAACTTTACGGCCTTGGGGAAACCCAACGACACTGAGCACTTTGCTTTTCTAATCTCTGAAACAGATTCTACAGCAATACTATCTCGCCGGGTTATGATAGATCAAATCCGGTAACATCCACGGCAATGTACTTCATAAACCATTAGAGCCAAAAGAAACATCAGTGGTGGCAACAGCGATAGTAGTTGATGCTGTTGTTGCTCAACACGTATTTTGCTTTCACACCGATCAATCAATCCTTTTGCGAGTGAAGACTGTTCAGATAGCAGCTTCCTCAAGCGACTATTTATTTCCTGGAAGTGAAGCATCTTCCTAGGCATATCAAGAGAGTCCTCAAGAAGGGGTAACAGTAGGGGAAATACTTGATCTGTCCATCTCCACCCACCTTCCCCACTCTGGAAGATGAGACCAAGGGCCCTGCACACCCACCACGGCTGGGATCCAATCCTACAGGATGTTCTGTGAGGATGCCCTCGCTCACCTGCCTCCGCTGTCTCTCTTACCAGACCATTAAACACCACGCAGTGGCAGATGAAAGGGCCACAGAAGGGATCTCACAGGCCCAAAGTGTAATTTCAGGATTCTACCAAGGACATTTTAGGAGAGAAGATTACCAAAGAGTTTAACGTGGGCTCTGGCACTGAGATGCTAGAGGAAAATCCCATGGCAAGAACGGAAGGCCCAACCAACTTGGACCCAGAGAGCTTTAACTGGAATGAATGACCGACACAAGACACGACACTCCCTCCCCCGTGCCGGTCTGAGCCTCCCTGAAGGCGGCCAGCGAGAACATGACTACACGGACCACACCTGCTTGTCACAGGCTCAGGAGACATGCAGTCACTGCACCAGCCTGATGACATTTTCTTAAAATAACAGTTTTTCTAAGGAAATAAGCAGGATTTCACTAAGTTGGGGATTACCTATGTTCTTCCTTACAACACCACTAAGGAACTGCAAAGTTTTACGACTAAATGAAAAAAGAGTAAGTAACAGGCAAGATTTCTCAACATGCTTATTTCATACAGCCTCTCTGAACAGCAAGAGGTGAGCGGGGAAGTCTGCAGCTCCTGCCGGGCCCTCTTGGGGACTTCCAAAGCCGGAATATACACAGGTCAGCTCAGGTCATGGCCCTGTGGGACCAAAGGGAGAAAAAAAACACCCAGAGCCCACTCTCCTTAATACTCTCGGCCCCAACTCAGAGATCTTACTGTTGTCTATCCACACACAGCTCTCCTTACTGACACGGCCTCCAGCCCCCTAGGCGTCCCAGAGCTCTCAGTGTCCAGAGTAGAAGCGTGTAGACCTGCATGGCTTGGCATGTGCAAGGGTCAAGAGCTCAGAAACCTGAGTCCGGTCGACAGTGGCCAGGCTGGCACCAGCTGTCACGGCCTCCCCTCTAGGAACACACCAGTTGCAAGGATTCCTGCCTTTCCCAGAGCACTGGATCGAGGGGAAAGCTCCACGAGTCACAGCTTAAGTATAGGGCGCTCTGATGTACTTGCATGAGGAGCTCTGAGAAGCTAAAAACAATCAGACTCACGATGCCAGCTAACTCAGGTTTCAAGATACAACTTCTTAGCAAGCCAGAAGCATGTAAATTCATCCTGCTTTCATCAAAGTAGACAGTACCCTCAAGGGAAAATGAAAATAACAATCCTACGCTGAAAACTGCATATAAAGCATGGCTGAAAGAAATTCAAGAAGATAAAAATAAATGGTAAGACATTCCATGTTCAAAGATTGGAGGACTTAATCCTGTTAAGATGTCCGTACTACCCAGAGCAGCCTACAGATTTAAGGCAATCCCTATCAAAATCCCAATGGCATTTTTTTCAGAAATAGAAAAATTCATCCTAAAATTCGTATGGGTTCTTAAGGGAACCCAAATAGCCAAAACAACTGTGACAAAGAACAAAGTTAGAGGACTTGCACTGCACATTTCAAAATATATTACAAAGCCATGTATATTTTATAGTGATCAGTGTGGTACTGGCATAAAGACAGATAAGCAGACCAATGGAATCGAGAACTCAGACATAAACCCTGGTGTATGTGGTCAAATGACCCCCAACATGGGCCAAGATCTCTCTCTGGGGAAAGGACAGTCTCTTCAACAAATGGTGCTGGGGACATCCACATGTTAAAAAAAAAAAAAAAAAAAAAAAAAAAAAATGAAGATGAACCCTTATCTTTTACCATACACAAAAATTAATTCAAAATGGATTAAAGACCTAAACGTAAGACTCAAAATTATAAAACTCCTAGAATAAAACATAAGCGGAAGGCATTATAACATTGCTATTAATTTGTTTTATATGACACCAAAAGCGTAAGCAACTAAAGAAAAAATGGGCAAAGGGGACTACATCAAACTTGATAACTTTTACACATCAAAGGGCACAATCAAAAGAGTGAAAAGGCAACCTACAGAATGGGAGAAACTATTTGTAAATCATGTATCTCATAAGGGGCTATTATCCAGAATATATTTTAAAAAACTCCAACTACTCAACAACATCATCAAATAACTCCATTCATAATGGGCAAAGGTGGGAGGCTAAGGGGGAAGGACCACTTGAAGCCAGGAGTTTGAGACCAGGCGGGACAGCTAACAAGACCCCATCTCTAAAAAAATAAATAAACAAACAAATAAAAGGGGCAAAGGACCCGAACATACCTTGCTCCAAAGAAAATATACAAATGATGATGTGTACATGAAAGCATACTCAAGACCACTAATAATCAGGGAAATAAAATCACAATAATGTATTACCTCACAACTGTTAGGATGGCCACTACTTAAAAAAAAAAAAAAAAAAAAAAAAAGATGACAAAATTATGTAGTCCCAGATATTCAGGAGGCTGAGGCAGAAGGATTGCTTGAGCCTGGAGTTAGACTCCAGCCTGGGCAACATATTACAGCAAGATCTTGTCTCTTAAAAAAATAAAAAATAAAGAAAAAGAAGACAGAAAGTAACAAGTGTTGGAAACTATGCAGAGAAACTGAAGCCCTTGTACACTGTTGGTCAGACTGTAAAATAGGACAACCACTATGAAAAACAGTACAGAGGTTTTTAAAAAATTTAAAAATAGAATTACCATATGATACAGCAATCCCACTTTTCAGATATTTACCCCAAAGACTAGAAAGCAGAGTCTCAAAGAGATATTTGTACAACCATGTTCACCAGGTATTATTCACAACAGCCAAAAGGTGGAAGCAACCCATTCATCGACTGATGAATGGATTAAAAAATGTGGTATATCCATAAAATGGAGTATAATTCAGCCTTAAAAAAGGAAGGAAATCCTGTCACATGATACAAAATAGATGAACCTTGAGGAAATTATGTTAAGCGACATAAGCCAGTTGCAAAGAGACAAATACTGTATGATTTCCACTTATATGAGGTATCTAAAGTAGTCAAATTCATAGAAACAGGAAGTAGAATGGTAGCTGCCGGGGATGGGGTCGGGGGAGACAGGAATGGGGAGTTATTGTTTAATGGGTATAGATTTTCAGTTTTGAAGATGAAAAGAGTTCTAGAAACCTGTTGCATAACAACGTAAATATACTTACCATTACTAAACTATACACTTAAAAATGACTAAGATGGCAAATTTTATGTTATGTACTTTTTATGACAATAAAGAAAAAAACATCTTAGCAATGTTTGCCAGCATTTTTGCAACAAGCTCACAGACTTGTAGTCAAAATTCTGACCAAAAAAAATACATAGCACAATGCAATTTATGTCACTAAATTTTAAAACTCAATATGCCTCCCAAGATTTTGTCTGGTTTGGAGAATCACAAAAGAAAATTTCGAAGAGAATATGAGAAGTTCAGAAGAACAGAAAATGTTTTTCTCCTGAATTTTTTTCACAATGACTCTGCCTTAACGAAAGTGGATTAGTAAATTAATCATTTCAGCATTTTTTTATGAACAAAGAAACCAATTTTTGGCCAGGTGTGGTGGCTCACATCTGTAATCCTGGCACTTCGGGAGGCCAAGGCAAGAGGATCACTTGAGGCCAGGAGTTCAAGACCAGCCTGGGCAATATAACAAGACCCTGTCTCTACAAAAAAAGAAAAATTAGCCAGGCATGATGATGCTTGCCTGTAGACCCAGCTACTCAGGAGGCTGAGGAAGGCGGATGTCTTGAGCCCAGGAGTTTGAGGTTGCAGTGAGCTATGATGACGCCACTACGCTCTAACTCAGGCAACAGATTGAAACCCTGTCTCAAAAAAAAAAAAAAAAGAAAGAAAGAAAGAAAAGAAAAAGAAAACAATTTTCTTTTCCCTCCATTAAATAAATTAGCCTGTCCAGAGTGCCCACATGCCTTGGTGTGGCCCTGCCAAGAGGAATCTTTTTGGTAATTCTTTTACTCATTCAATAAGCTTTTACTGAGTACTTACTATACGCCAGGCACTCTTGTTAGTTTCAGGGGAAAAAATGAGCAACAGAATGTCCAGCCTTGAAGATTTCACATTTCCAGGACAACAGGTCTTTGCTGACCTGGTTATAACCTTCCAGTAAACGTAGTTACACTGCAGGGTACTATCCATCCAAGATGCCATCCAAGGGATCTTAATCAGACCTCTGTATTTATTGAGGACCAATCACTCAACTGAGCACTTTGGGGTAAGCATTAGTTTTCAGTGACCAAGATATCGATATACACAACTTTCTTCTTAAACATTTAGAACCTAAAATGTATTGCAATGAATTTATGATGAACAGGGAGAAGGGTATGAACAACATAAAATGATTTATATGTAAATAAAATCAAGTAATATATAATACATAAAATACAGCTGTAGAGAACAGAAATAAAATCACTGGTTTGGATATTTTAAATTTTATTCCAAGAGAGTGAGGTTAAAATTCTAATCTAATAATGAATATCAGTTGTTTTATTTAAATAAAGATAACTTCAGGGGTTAAGCATAAGAGGAAATCTTAGAGAGTTAGACTACCATAAGCAAATGTCTTATAAATAAGGATAGTGATAATGATGATAGAGATGATGTTGATGATAATAATTAGCCGCCCAAAACCACACAAATAGAAAATACCAGAACTGGTTCTGGAACTTCATTTCCATCTCCCATGTTTGGTGTCATTTCTACCAAGGGCAACAGTTTCTTCTCCATCATGTGACACCACTTGCCCTACCTACCTTAAAGGATTTGTGAGAAGTAAGAAATAAGATAACTTGTAAGAGAAGGGAGGAAAAAGCAAATATTTTCTCAACAATGAGGTTCATTAAAATCAAAAGGAATACATTAGGATACAACTCCATCCACGGACTATTATAAATTTTCCAAAAGAACACAATTTGTATTCTATTTCTAAATTGATAACAATTAAGGATACATCACCACCTCCTCCCCATGTCAGTGATATTTACAAAATCAGAAAATCCCCCAGGTTTTTACCTTTTCTGTTTCAACACAGTTTGTTTTGCTGGGTTACTTTTGAAAAGAAATGCTGAGTAACTCATGTTTTGCAGTCTGCACAATGCAGAATCTTAGTGACTGAACATGAGTCATGTTGGTGACGCTAATTCTAGAAGGAAATCTCATCAAAAATAGGAAGAACCTGTATTTCCAAGAAAATATTATTCTGCACGATGTGGCTCAGCCTCATTTTCTTCCTGGCCCAAGGATGAGTCACATTAAAAAAAAAATCCAATTTTCTTTACTAAACTTGGATTTTCCTTCATTTCAAGGTGAAAAATTCATGGCAAGTTTGGCTTTAATATCAGAATAAACTAGTCTGACTACTAACGTAGTCAGATACTTTATAATGATTAAGGCCTCTTATACCTTTGGATAGAGTCTGGGAATTTATTCCTAGAAAATAACTTAAAATTGGGGAAAATCATAGGCAAAGATATATTGCACCCAGAATTATTCATAGAGCAAAAACTCCTGCGTAATCTAAACGCCAATTAACAGGGAAGCACTTAAGTACATTATGGTACATTTCTTGGATGAACTATTATAGAGTGATTTCATTCATTCATACGAAGACTAGGTAGCAATGTAGAAAATCTTTGTGGTAAGGCCTAGAAAATAATCAGGATTCAAACTATGTGACCAGAAATAGTCAATTATCAGGACAGATACAAATGGTCAATCAATATATAAAAAGCTACAACTCAAGAAATCAAGACATACAGATTAGATTGAGAAATCACTTGGCCCACTATCAAGTTGTCAAAAGATTTTTTAAAAAATTAAACTCTTTGTTGGTAACGGTACAAGGAATCAAGCATTCACAACCACTGAGAATCTATATAAATTGGCACAGGCTTTGCACAGTTCTTTTTGACAATATGTACAAAAATTTCTGTAAGCCCTTTGACAAAGAAATTCCACCTTTAGGAATATATACTTTAAAAAAATTAAAATGTGGGAAAAATTTTAGCTACTAGGAAGTTCTATGTTACTTAAAATAGTGAAAAATAATAATCTAAATGTCTAAAAATTAGAGAGGAGGTAGATAGAGTTTGACATAGCCATACTATGTTAACATTATGCTATGTTTAAAAAAGATATTATAAAATATAATTTTTTTTTTCCCAGAGACAGGGTCTTGCTCTGTTGCCCAGGCTGGAGTGCAGTGGCACAATCTAGCTCACTACAGTCTCAAACTCAGGGGCTCAAGCAATCCTCCATCTTAGCTTCCCCAGTAGCTGGGACTACAGGCACACAACACCACACCCGGCTAATTTTAAGTTTTTTTGTAGAGATGAGATCTCTCTACATTGCCCGGGCCAGTCTCAAACTCCTGACTTCAAGTGATCCTCCCACCTCGACCTCCCAGAGCGCTGGGATTACAGGCATGAGCGCCTGTGCCCAGCCTTGTATTACAAAATATAATTACTGACAAGAAAATATCTCAGCATGTTACATGAAGAAAAGCAGGACACAAGGCACACATGCTATGATTTCATTTTTGTTATATGTATTTGAATAGGTTTGTGTGTGCATTCATAACCATTAATATATACATTAAAATCCTGGAAGACTATCTGCCAAAAATAGTAACAGTGAGTATCTCCGGATGATGGCATTTTTAAGTGATTTAACATCCTCTTGCTCTATATTTTCCAATTTTCAACAATGCATATGCATTACTTATATAAGAAAAAAGTTATCCAACTACACAGATTAAAAAAAAAAAGAAGGAAAATTTTAAAACGGAAGAGTGTTGAAGCAATGGGATAGTGGGTATTTTTTTTTTCCTTTCTTTTGCAAATCTTCTGGAATGTTCTTACATGACTTTTGTTACTTAAAATATTTTAAAAATTAATATTGAAACCACTACTGATTTGCAAGCCAATCACTAGGGAGGATATGGGATTAATTCTGCCACTCTGGCTTCTCTTCCTCTCCATACTCCTTTCCTGGAAGTATAGACACATTTCTCTGGGGAAGCCTCTTGGTGACCTTGCGAACCAAGCAAGAGCTCAGTGAGCACACAGAGGAGCTGCTGCCAAACTGCCATCAGAGTCTCTCTGCCTTCCCCACTAATCACTCCCTGCACTATAAAAAGCCCTGATGGGAGAATGAGATCCCGGCCAGCTCTCCCACCAACAGCCTTGCCACTGGGCCCCTCTGCGTTTCCAGTTGCTCAACCATTAGCGGAGAGGTCTGGAGAGGGTGGTCTCTAAGCTTCCCTCGTTCAAACTTTTTGGTTCTAGGTGCAGATAGGAAATACAGCTGGCAACAACCAAGGGAGACCTGGAAATGCACACATGTATGTCTACAAAGAGCTAGAAAATCTAAAGGAGATAAAGCAAAGCTATGCTGAGCTATCTGAAACCAGGATTGCATGTGGACAAACATTTGGATTTCCCTCGATGCCTCCACTCACTCTGTAGTCTCTATTCACGTCGCTGAGCTGCCAGTAATTATTAGGGAGGCCCATTCGCTTGTATTCTTCACTAAGATCAATCAGCATCCAGCCTTGTTCTCTTTCTTCTTTATCCAGCATGGGGTTGAAGGAGAAGCAATATAACTCCTCATATTTCACTGCAAGAAAAGGGAGAATAAAGCCAAATCCAGCTAAGTCAAAGCCAGAACCAACTCTCCCCCCAAAACATCCTGTCCCAGCTAGAGTACACTGAGGGGCCATCCCAGCCCCACCAGCTCTTGGCACACTCCCTGCAGCTCCCTGTCCCTGTGGACAGGGTCACCCATCTCTTCCCAGCAATGACAAGAAGTCCTTGGGGCATCTGGATTCAACTTTGCAATAGCCTCTTTGCTTTTAGAAAACAGAGCCTTCTCCTTTTTGTGCTTTTTTTTTTTAGTTGCTTTAAAAGCGAGTACATTTTCCAGACCACAGAAAATATGGAGTATAAAAATTAACTAAGAATGTTTGTATTCATTAGACATCAAGAAGTCAATTTTTTTTATGCATATCGAGTTTGGATTTGGGATGGCCTCTCAGAGGTAGACAAGAGGCCCAGGCCAATTCCACAATGATTTGATGTTCACAGTATTAAAAAAAGAAGAAATAACAAACAGTTGGAAAAGCTGTGGATTAAACACTTGCATTGAAAACGTTTGACCTTTTAACAACTATGTACATATCCTAATTGTGCTGCTCCTAAAATATTTATAGGATTCATAAAAGCTATCCATTCATAGTGCACAATATGGGGTACAAGTGGAAGGCTGTATCATGAAAGTCTTCTTTTAATCCTGTCATGGTTATCTCCATCCTTATATAATGCCTTTTATGCTTCCGAGGCCAAGCCCAATAACCCCACTGTTTCTCTACCCCCGATAAAATCTAGGATTTGGTTTTCTTCTTCTAGTCTTGGCATGTAAGGGGAAGTGTCTAGACCAGCACTATCCAACAGAAATATAATGCAAGCCACATTTGTCATTTAAAATGTATTTGTAGCCACATTAAAAAACTAAAAAGAAACAGTTACATTCATTTAATAATATATTCTATCTAACCCAACATACACAAAGTCATCATTTCAACATGCACATGATATAAAAGGTATTAATTAATATTTGATGCATCCTGTCTTGTACTGCCTTTGAAATTTCATGTGTACTTTACACCAGGGGCACATCTCGGTGCAGAGTGGCCACGTTTCCAGTGCTGAGCAGCTACCTGTGGCCGGTGGCTTCCATATCGGACGGCACAGAGCTAAGCCTTTCTGATGATAATCAATGACAGCTGATACTCGGTCTTTGTTTCATTCCAGATTCTGATCCAGTTAAATGCATTAATCCAGTTAGCACACACCTTGACAGCCCTCATCGTACAGAGGAGAAATCTGAGGCAAAGGGAGGTGGAGGGACATCCCCTGGCTCAGGGCCACCCAGCTAGGAAAGGGGCAGTCCAAGACTGAAATGGGTAAGGAGGCCCCTTCCTAACCACACACAGTGTCCCCAAGGCAGCTCGTTCTCTCGGCTCTCTTTTCTGCTAATCTTCCTGTTTCTATCCATAGATTTCTTCCTCCTCCTCGTTTTCTTGGTCCTCCCGTTTCCTCCTTAGCTTCCCGACAGCACCCAGTGTGGCCAATTTAAGGCCCCCAAACATGAGTTTTGGAGCCCTGTGAAGGGTCTCACCACCAGCCAGAGGCTCCAGTGACACAGGTGACCTGAGACCAAAACTCAGGTCTCCAATCTGCTTTGATCACCAGTGAGATGACTCATCTACACGAAAGAGGGAAGATAAGGGTATTTTAAGTACCAGATTCTTTTTCATTTTTCTTGTGAATAAGAAGCAATATGACCGTGGTATATCAGTAAGATAAATTATGTTCTATTTCGGTCTCTCGGCATGTCCTATTTCTAAGCTTCAAAACTTTGAATCCTATGTGAACGAACAAGGAAATGCACACATCCAGGTCCACACACACAGGGACACAGGGCAGACACTTGCAGTGAAAACAGCTTCTTACGATCTCAGCGAATCGGGCAGACCGCACATGAAACGGAGATCCTGTCTGGGAACAGTCGGCTCTACACTGACACATCTTTTCCATCACCAAGTACCATTTTCATGACTCAGGCTGCTGCTACCATAATGCTAACCGCAAATGCAGTTTAAGATGCCAGAAGAATCTCCTGAGAAAGCCTCAGCTCCCTCAGCGAAAGAGGAGCTAACGAATATGGGGTGATAGTGGAAGTTAAGTTCCTTTTGTTAAATGTTTACCAACAGGTTTAAAGGTAGAAGAAGAAAAATATTCTGTGACGACTGATGCTGTTCTGTGTGTGGGCTGATGCCTGTTTTTCATTGGGAATAGGCAATGAAACTACATAAATTAAAGCAAAAATAATTTATAACAGATACTAAGATCACTCTTGAACTGGGAGACATTAGAATGAGTTGATGCTGAAATTATGAAATTTTTTTCCTTCAGGTATCTTTAAGGAAAAGAGTGATCAACCAATCCTCAGACCCAATTTAAGCAAAATTCTACATGAGGGCAGGGAAGCCTCCACTTCTGCCAGCCAGCGCTCGGTCCTGTCAACGTGGGCAAGCCTCCAACCCAGAGGCCGGCCCAAAAGTGGCCTGGGGACCACCTACTCCTGAGGCATCGAAAAGGACCATTAGCACAGATGTAAATGTTACTATTTCCCAACTCATAATTTTCTGTTCCTTTCACTGCAAAACACTGTTCAACTCCTGCAAAATACATAGCAAAATTTTTAGCAATTAGCAGGGAGGTAAATAAAAAAAATACTAGGGCTTAAGACTTCTTTTTTTTTTTTTTTGCTCATAGACTTTTTCTATTTTATATTGACAAATTATAGTTGTACCTATTTATGGGGTACAAAGTGATATCATGATTTTTTAATGCAATGTGGGATGATTCAATTGAGCTAATTAACATAGAGATCACCTCAAATATTGAACCTTTTTGTGGTAAGAACATCTAAAATTTACTTTCAGCATTTTGAAATGTATAGTACCTATACTCACCAAGCTGTAAAATAGATCTAAAAAAATAAATCAGGCTTATTCTTCCTATCTAAAACTGAGGCTTTATACTCTTTGACTATCATCTCCCCGTTGCCCCCAGCTCCCAGCCTCTGGTAACCACCATTCTGCTCTCTGCTTCTGTGAGTGCAATTGTTTTAGATTCCATATATAAGTGAGAACATGTGGTACTTGTCTTTCTGTGTTTAGCTTAATTCACTTAGCATAATGTTCTCCAATTCCACCAGTGTTGCTGCAAATGACAGAACTTCTTCCTTTATTAAGGCTGAATAGTATCCCATTGTGTCTACATATATTTCCTTTATCTACTTATCCACTGATGGACACGTAGGTTGATTCCATAACTTGTCTACTGTGAATACGGCTGCAGTGAACACGGCGGTGTAGATATCTCTTCGACAAAACTGATTTCAAATCTTTCAAGTAAAATATCCAGAAGTGGGACTGCTGGGTCATCTGATAACTTTGTTTTTAGTTTTTTCAGGAAACTCTATACTGCTTTCCATAATGGCTATACTATTTTACTAATTTACATTCCCACCAACAGGGTACAGGGTTCTCTTTTCTCCATATCCTCGCCAACAGTTATCTTTCATCTTTTTGGTAATATCCATTCTAAGGGTCGTGAGGTGCTATCTCACTGTGGTTTTAATCTGCATCTCCCTAATGATTATTGATGTTGAGCATGTGTTTGTGTGTCTTCTTTTGAGAAATGTCTCTTCAAGTACCTTGCTCATTTCTTAATCAGTTTATTTGTTTTCTTTCTATAGAGTTGTTTGAGTTCCTTATATATTTTGGATATTAATCCTTTATCAGAGGTATGGCTTGCAAGTATTTTCTCCCAATTTGTAGGCTTTCTCTCCACTTTGTTAACTGGTTGCTGTGCAAAGCTTTTTATTTTAAAGAAATCTTTAATCTTTGTGGAATCTGAACTGAGAGAAAACAGTTACCCGCTCTAGAAAGGTCACATCCCTCAGCGGATTTTTCAGCCACTCTTCAAACAGGCGTGTTAAACACCACACTGGCTTTTCACATCACGAAGTTCAAGCCATCACATCCAAAGTAAAACATCTTTTCCTGTTAATGCCCAGCAGGCTTCCACAGGGAGAGTGCTGAGGGCCTCACCCCAGGGGGCCCCACTACTAGCGGGGCACAAGAACTCCTCAAATAAGCAGCAAATACTCAACATGCCTTGGGACTGAGGGAGTAAACTGAGTGTGCACCTTTAATTCAAAAAAATTCAGAAAACATTATGTGAAAATCATCTTAGTATTTACTTTATCATATATTATCTACTTAAATCATACAACCAGCTAAACAAAGGCAGACTTGAATGTTGTTCTATCTATTCAGAAAGCAAAATGACAATTTCTAAAATACTATATGAAATGAAGAATGAGTAACATTTTGGATATATTTCTAGGAAAGCCGAATCAGTGTTTCAGTGGAGAGCATGAGCTCAGCCCTAGAGATGCCTACAGATGCATGTTTGGACTTATTTTATTTTAGCCCTGTTGTTCAGTTTTGCTATCCTTCACCTAGGGAAGCACGTGTCACTACAAACCGGTTCAATCTCTATGGCTCTCTCCAGCTCCTTCACTCTCAGATAATCCCACTTCCTACTTCCCACAGAAAATGGAAGCCATCAAATGGAAACTCAATTGGGAACCACAGACTCTACAAATGCACTTGTGTCTGTACTCAACCTTTTCCCTTCCCTCCCATATAAAGGACAGGGTGTTCATTCTGCCAAAATAAGAGAGAGAGGTGGGTACAACAGAGCATTCAAGAAGAAAGCAAAATAACCTAGCTTGTTTCCCAGGTATCCAGCTAACGGTTCTGAAAACAGAATGCTTAGGAACAAAAATATGAGGAAACTGCCTCTCATTATAGACTAACTGGGAAAAACAACAAGGAATTTAATATTAAAAACCAAAAGTCCTTTACAAATAGAAAGAAAAACAAGCATGCAACAGCATCAGCAGAATGTGAAGGGTGGGTAAGGGAAAAGTTACCAAATGTCATCGGAAGGACACAGAAACGTGAGGTGTTTTGGAACCAGAGTAACTACTGAAAGCTAAATTGCTCCAGACATTCTGCTGAATTCAGGCAATTTAAAATAAATGGAGCTGAAAGAGCATTTAGAAAGGGGTGAGATGATAACACACCTATTACTGGATTTTGCAGCACCTTGAAAATAAAAATGAGGGCGCCTCACCTTTGAGGTCTATTTTAAACAAACAAGTGTTGGAATTAAACATTAGCATCGTTGAACCTAACACAGTGGAAAAGGACTATTAGACTCAAATTAGTATCATCGATAAAAAAGAAATTGCCACTGTAAAAACTGCTTACACATTAATGACTTAGACAAGGTGTATAAAAAGTTACAAACTAAGCAAATGGGACTCCTTCAATCATGAGATTTTAAAAGTCATAATGAACATGCAGAAGAATTGAGGACTAAGCTGAACTAAAAAAAAATCAGTAAAAGGGAGAAAATAAACAAAACAAATTATTTAAATGTTGAAGGGCCCACAAACACTAAAGAGGGAAAAATAATTGATACAAAAACAAACAGCAAGAGGCAAATTAGAGGGAGGAGAGATGAGAAAACATGGGAAAAGTAGAAGCCCTCTGAGAATGAGGGGTTTTCAAATCAGAAAATTGCACATCCTTATTAGTACATTGGATCTACAGGGTTTTTTTCATTTGAGCCACAACCTTTATTTTAACCTAAGCTATTTCTTTACTTCCTGAATTTGGTCACATTATGTTTTCCTGGGATCTTTTATAGTCCATGACCAAATTCTTAGCGATATTTATTCATACCGAAGGCACACCAATAAAGTCCCTCCTAATTTTTTAGTCATTTGATTTCCCCTTATCCAAGAAATCCTAAAGAGAGACAATAGTAAAGAAAGAATCTTGACAGCTTTGAAAACATCTCTTTCATAGGCCTTGACTTAAATGAGCTTCCAAACATTTCTTCTTTTGTAAAAAATAAAAAATTTTTTTTTAAATTGTCCTCTATAGAACCTTGCAGTTGGCTGTGTCCATAGGGGACTGAAAAATACATGATTTTGCTGGTGATGAACTAGAATAACCAGAGAGAGCTATATTGTACTACTGGAATTCAAAGTACAATTCCCTTACTGACTACACGCACGCACACACACACACACACACACACACACACATTTATTCTGATATACCTAGAGGAGGGTGAAGGTGCATTTTGTAAAATGTTCTCAGATAGTTCTAATAAACCAACCCTACCCCTGTTGAGGGCCACTGTTTCATGTCTGACACCCACCACCTTCCCCATCTCCACCAGGATTCAAAACCGGGCTTCCAAAGTGACAGCTTGTAATATGCGCTAATGTTAGCATTGCCTTTAACATTACACTGAGAAACTGCCTGGGTTCTATTTCATCCTCCCACACTTATTAAAGGTACTGTGTTCTATGTAAACTGGCATTTCTAATGCTGATGTTTCAAAATGCTGGTGATTCTTTTTAAATCCTCGCAGGTGATGGGTTTAATTCATTAATTACTATGATTTCCTTTTTTTTTTTTTTCTTTTTTAAAGAAAAGGTAGCCAGTCGGGTCTCTGGCTACATCTAATACCTAACTCCCCAAACTTCATCTTCTAAGAACAAGTATATATTTTTAAAAGTGGGGAACACAGCAATTTTCCTCCCTGAGGAGCCTCATGAGAGTCTAGCACTCGCTGTCTCAAGGCCACGGCCCTTCCCGCCACCGTGATCTGCTCTTCCAGCCGCTCAGCCCTTTCCCACTTCTCTGGGCTGTTCCTAAATCTCATTAATCCGGTCAGAGCACATTTATTGCCCAGTACACCCATTAATCAGTGACACAGAAATTGCTGGCACACAACTGTCCTCACATTCTCTGCTGCGTGCAACCTAATGTACATCTTCCCAGAACTTCTGTTCCAATTATAGTGCACCCTCCAAAAAGATCAACCGCTTTTCTGGCTTACTCTGCAGTTCTTTTAACACACTTAGATTAAAAGAAAAAAAAAAAAAGCCTCAACCAACTGCCTTTAAAGGAGAACAAAGTAAAGTAAAAATGATCAGATTTTGACAGTCCCGGCACCGTTTCCATTAAATAACTTTCAGTTCTTAGCTACCTACAAAGGACACGGTCCTATTATAAGAAACTTAGCACCCAAACAAATGCCTTGACAAGTTTATAATTGAACTACTTGTCCTGCATCAAAAAGCATTTGGCAAAGTACCTATAACCACATATCCCAGTTCCCTTATTAATGACTTCTGTGCAACACTTAACTTTTATATAAATGATCTCTTTTCCCTGCATTCTTCCAGGGAACTTAGAAGTATTTCTTTTAAGCAAAAGAACAACACAACTCACACAGGCCACACAGATAGATAAAAAACACTTCTGTAGACATGAATAGCAAGCTATTAATAGAAATCTGAGGACCCCGAGATGAGGGCTAGAGCAAGACAGCAGAGAACACAATTTTTCAAATCCAAACATTCTTCCCGCAACACTTAAGGAGGTTTTGTTTAGGAGAATCGATACATCCATACTCTGAGTATTCACTGATGCTAACGAAAGTCTAGTTGCCCCAACCCTGGAAAACACATATTACTGTCAGAAAGCAACAGAGACCAAACCCTGAAAGCCCCAAGAGGGGGAGAAGTGTACTAGAATTGCCTGATAACAATGTTCCCCCCAAAACAATTTGTCAGTTCTGTCTTTGGCCTTGCTCCAAGTAGCTCAATTACCACAGTATCAAAAAGGGCATAATTTTGAGGCAACTGCACCTGGAAAGGAAAACATACTCCAAGTGCCACTGAGAAAAAGTGAATACTAAAATTAATGAAAGAGGCCCACATGATAAATAACTCAGGGGAGACCCTATAAGACAAGGAACTATATATATTAGGTAATCATTCAGGTTTCTTGGCCTCACCTCAAGTTGACATATCATTCCTAAGCACTACACAAATTCTTGAACTGCATTTGCAAAGATTCTTGAACATGGTTTGCAAATGTCCTAAGAGTGGGCCCGTATCAAATGCTGAGTCCCTCTGCCCTACCTGGCCTCGCGAGACGTATCAGAGAGATGTACACATCGTGGCAATCTCTTTCCTGCGGTATGATGAGTTGTATGATCTGAAAGTTCTTGCAGCGAATGAGCAGAGGGCATCCGGTCGCAGTCGTTGCCTGTTTTTCGATGGTGGAAATCTGACTGTGAAGAATCTGGAACCAGAAGTTAATCTCGATAAGCACAAATAACTAACAAATATAACAAGGACTAACACAAGCCTCTGAGCCACAAAGAAAATATTCCCCAATCTTCAGCTAGCTCAATACCTGCTAGTTAGATGATAAGAACTGAGACGTTCCGAATAAGAAACAACTGTCTAAATTTATAATTTTACTTTCCAACATCAAGCTTTCTGATATCCAAGATAATTATTGTGAAGCAAACAATTTAGCATGCACATTTGCACAAGTCCAGGTAAGGTAACGTTTTGGTAGTCAAATGTTGAAGGCATTTAATAGCTAAAATTAAATAAGGTCATGAGAATTTAGTAAAATAAACTTTTGCAATCAACAAAAGTTAGAGATGGCTCCGCTGGGAGGTACCACCAAGCTCCTCAATTCCACATGGGATGTTCAAGTTCAGTATCAACATGGGATTGTTGTTTTCTAAGCTGTTGGTGGTCAGGCAGCTGCGGAAGAAGAGATTTATTTTATTTTTTAATTAATATTTTTATTGACAGATCATAGTTGTATGTATTTGTAGGGTACAATGTGATGTTTTGATGTACGTATACAACAAAGAATGATTAAGGTCAAGCTAACATATCCATCACTTTGCTTTCTTACCATTTTTTATGGCGAGACATTAGAAATTTACTCTTGCAATTATTTTGAAGTATACATTGAGTATAGTCACCACGTTGTACAACAGATCTCAAAACTTATTCCTCCTGTCTATCTGAAATTCTGTACCCTTTGATCAACAGCTCCTCATTCCCTCCCTCCCTACCCCACCGCCAGCCTCCAGTAAAAACCATCCTTCTACTCTCCAAGGAAGAGGTTCATGTTGAGGGAGACCATGCTAAAAGCACATCTCCCTGGCCTTTGGGGAGGATCTCTGCTGGGTCTTCCAGGGACAGCAATGCATTCTTTAGATTTCCCCTCCACTACGTAGTGCCTGTCCCCTTCTGCCAAACACGCAACACTGTCCATGGAACATGGAAAGGGGAAATCTACAGCACAGGCATTCTGGTTCCAGTCATGTCATGGGTTGGGTTGCTGTAGAAAATAAGAACTGTCTAATGGTTTCATTATTGAGCAACAGGAATACCCAGTGGTGGAACTCTGCTAGCTTTTCTTTCTTTTTTAAATTATCAGAAAAGTGAAGACGACATAATGAAGTGACTGAGTGGCTGCACTACAGGATGCTACAAATAAAGCGTATTGCAAATAAAGTCCCACAGCATGAAAATGCGGTGTCTGGCCTAGGGACGTTATTGAATCTCTATTTGACAGCGGTGACAGGAAGCACCTGTATCTTCTGGCTGTCTCTAGGCCCGTCTTTGAGGATGTCCACATAATTCGTGTTTCAAGTGAATAAGTAGATCAAGGGGATATGTAGAAAAAGGCAGGCACACATTCCAGAAACCGTCTCCTAAACACCCGACCACCAAAAGCCCACCCTCCTCACCCTGAGAAATGAAAGAACAGAAGGTCAGAACTTTTTACTTCAAATAATAGAAAACATGGAAAGCCAAAAATAAGGAACTCATACATACCCACGTCTCTTTTCTCGTATCAGGTGTATTTTCCACGAATATGACGTGAGTGGCCGTCAAATACAAAGTACCCAGGGCTGCTTTCTTAGGAGATACTCGATCTACCAAGCGGACATTTTCAACCTGGAAAGATCAGTTTGATGGAAAGAGTCACAGGAAAGCAGAAGAGCCACTCACCAAACAAATAATAAGTCAGGAATCTCATACTTACTCTAAAACGCAATTTTGAGAATTCTCCCAATAATAAAAACCAAAACATCCCCCCGTAAGTTAATTAGATCTCAGAATACGATTGTGTGTATCAAAAGATAAAAATTTTCATCAATGACTAAAATACGACTTTAAATGTACCACAAGATTTATAGACCCTATTCTTTAAGAATACCCTCTCTGAGTTTTAAATAGGTGAGCACTTTTATTTCATTATAATTATATAAAATTTCTAATTTAAGGCAGGAAGCATATGCATTAAAGTCCTGAGTTTACACAATGACTATGTATGAATTACATTCTATGAAAAAGAAAACAATATGATTTCCTATGTGTTTCTAAGTGGTTCCATATACACTATTAATAGTAGGAAATGCACATATACGTATGGAGAAAAAAGTATCAGAAAAAATGCATGTCAGGAAAACCTACTGATTTAAGACCCTCACATTCATTTATGATAAAACCTTTCTAATGAATGGAATTCTCACCACTCAGCTAAAATTCGAACTGTTAGAAGAGATTTCTGGAAACAATTTTTATCAAGCATGCATCTCTTAAGTGCAGAGCAATTTCGAGGATATGTGCACTGGGATCATCCCAACATGAAATGTTACGGAAATGACAAGACAAGCTCTACAGGGCAAGTGAAAAGTCAAACAATGATGATGACTCTGCTAAGACAGAGACTCCACATCCTCCAGAAGAACATGCCTGTAATGACCACAGGGCAAAGCAATCCTACTATGGCTGAGGATCAACCACCTGCAGAGAAGCACTGACGCATCGACAACGGTATCTGCTTCCACAAGGCAACGTGGGGACTAATGCATTGTACTCACTCCATTCTTCAGTCTAATAAGGAAGCTGAGGTCCTGAATGAGCTTGGGAGTCCCAGACTCTTGTCCACCCCAGGGCAGGGGCTGACTTAATGAACATTCCTCAGGACACCAGGAGCAGACAGCGCTCGAGACATTCCACTGCCTGAGTCTCCTCCAAGCCCTTACAACCCAAACCAGCCTTCCAGGAATAGCGCCCCATCTCACTTCCTCCCAATTTCCAGAGATGCATGGAGATCAATAAAGAATTAGGTATTATAAATATTTTTTCAGTCGTGCAATTTACTCTACGGTGTTACAAAATTCCTGAGGCTGTGTGAATCTCTACGTTTATTAAAGATATTCATTCTAAAACAGGGCCCCTCACCTACCAGGTCATGGTTTTTAAAAGCAGTTCTTTTGTTACTGATGGGCTACACATTCTCTCATATGGTTATCCACATGGTGTGTCTTTCGTAAACGGTCTTCATACCACTGGTTTACTCTTCCACAGGGTGATGACCATTTCCTACATACTCATAAGAACTGTTCATATAGTAAGGCTAGTAGCCCATGGCCCAATGTTTGTTGTGTGTTTTATAACTGCCTCTTTACCAAACTTTTTATTGGTTCTAATAATTTTCCAGTAAGGTCTCTTGAATGTTCTCAGTAGGCAGGAATATTTTCTGTAATAATTTGCTGCTTCCTTCTGCCATTTATCTCTTTTTCCCCCATGTTTAATGGCATTAACTGGAAACTTCTGCGTAACAGTAAATAGCATGGTAACAGCAGTCACTCTTGCATTGTTTTTTGTTTTTTCAATAGTGTTATTGAGTCAAAAGCAATTTTGAAGGTATAAGGGGAAAAAAAAGAAATGAAAAACACAGTGAGGAAAACACTTACAGCATGATTTCTCAGTGATACATAACAACAAAAGAAATGAGTAATAAAAATTAAAATCCAGTTTACTGAGAAATGCCGTGAAGACAAAGAGCTCTGTCCAAAAGGCTGCCTCCTGGTTTACACTAAGATAGTCAGAACAACCAACAATGAAGTAAGTTTCAAAGTTTTGGCACCATCTTGAAGCTGCACTGATTCAAAACCTCTGCCTCACTGTTTGGCGAACTTAATTCTATCTCTTCTATGCATACAATAAGCCATATATAGTACGTAGAAAAGAGGCCTCTTTTATGCTTGGAGAAATAAGACTCAGGAAAATACCAACTTCCGGAAACAAAGTTATTGCAACTCATTTGCATGTGTCTAGGAAACTTCAATTAAGACACAGCAAGGTATTCATGTTCTGAAAATGGCATTTAATCTATGCAAAAGATATTACTGTGCATTATTAATTCTATGCAAAAGATATCACTATATATTATTAATTCTCGGGTGTACATTTTTCACATTCTGATATTTCTGAAAGTGGGATACATCTTACGATTAATGTATAAGAAGCCACTGTGTCATTCAATCGGCAGTGCTTTTTCTTTCTTTGTGGTACATAAAATCTTCGTGTCTCTTACCATGGCTGATATCTTAGATTTGCTGAAATGTGGTCAATTTATAGTCTTTGGCATATAAGTGATCACAGAAGCCATGGGAGGGAAAAAAAAGTCTCACCCAGGGAGAACAGGTAGAGTGAGACGAGATCTGAGAAAAATCCAAAGCATAAAGGTCTGATGGAAAAGGGGGAATCCAAAAGGCACACCAGAGAAGAATGGCCAGGAAGAAGGAAAATGGAGAGACTTTGCTCTCAAGGGCACAGCAGAGGGACTGTTTTAAGAGAGAGGGGGTGTTTATGTCCAATAGACAAGAGCTGTAAATTGCAGCTGGACTCAGGTACGTGGAAGGCAACAGTGCTCTTAGCAGGAGTGGTCCTGGCAGCCCTGAGATCAGAGACACAACAGAGACCCTTGAGACACGAACTCACAGGCACTGAAAACGTGAATGTCTCTTTGCTGGACATTTTGGGTTCCAGAACCATCTCAGACTATCTGGGTAAGTAAAGCTACTGAACAAGGAATCCAAAGTTCAGCGTAGGGTTCCATTCACTGAAAAGGACAGAAGACAAAGCAATGGCACTGGCCGCAGGCTTTTCTTGGGCCCAAGACCAAGTCCTCAATACCATATAAATTAGGCTGAAGGTCACTGTCAATCATTTGGGGGAAGAGATCCAGAGACTGCTTAACGTGGAGAAATCAGAATGTCTGCAGCTGCCAAAACCTATGACAAGTTTATGTTCTAATCTAAGAAAAGCAGCTAGATAAATAGTTTGTGGTGCTAAATTTGGTATCATGACATTTTCTAACTCTACCAACACGAAAAGGAAAGTATTTGCCCGTCCAGAGGCCTGAGCTCTGGTTCCGGTGCTGGTTCTGAAACTGAACTGTAGGGTGCAGGCAGTTTAGGCACTTGCTCTGGGTCTTGACTTCTATAAAGGATCTAAAGGGTCTTTAACGTCTCCCTTCATTCTACAGGCTGCAGTTCTGACTCAGTGGTACTTTATAGACTACCTAGAAAAACATCAAAGAGCAACTGTGAAAATCCACACAATAATGATTCAAAATTAAATTTCCCAGGAATTAAGCCACTCGGTAACGTGCTTGGCCAACAAAACTCCTGTGATTTACTAAGGAAAGGAAGGACCAGCTTCAGCAACGACAATGCTGCAACAGTCTCTGCAGCTGGTCCAGAGGCTGCACTAATACCCAGTGTTCTAGCCCCAAAGGAAAGCCCAGACCATCCTAAGCCCCAGCACCCCAGCCCACCAGCCTGTCCAGCCACATGGGCTCTTTTTCCTTCTCCGGTCTCCCTTCCCCATCTTGAGCTCTTCTTCTTCTTCTTGTGTCTTTTGGAGAGTTAGCAAATGACTAGCTGGGAATTCTGGAGCACTTGGTAAGACTTCCTGAGTTACTTCTACCTCTCATAATTAAGTACCATTTAGTTTTCAGTCCAAATTAACAAAGTGTCTTACTGTAGTATTAAAGATAAAAACTTTTGTTTGACTCTTTAAAATAAATGACATCAGACGGAATCTCTTTTTAGGTATTATATTTTATCTTAATGCCATAAAATTTTAAAAGAAAACATTACTTAAAATGTATGTTTGTATCAGAATGCCAACCTGATTTCCAAGAACATGATATTTTTAAACCTATTTATCCATCCATCCATTCATCTTGGGTTTTGGTGTTGTGTTTTGTTCTTTTTTTTTTTTTTTTCCTTCAGTCTTTAGTGCAGGTATTGAGGCCACATGGCACACAGACCGATCTGGCTTCTTTGTGCCTCCCCATCAAATGCCCACCCCACTGGTCAGAAAGTGGCTGAGTGGTAAGGACAACCTGTGCAGAAACAAAACCTGAGACCATTACAATAATGAGAAGCTAAAGGTGTAGGTACGGTCCATTTTTCCTAAATGTCCTTCAGCTGTGGGCAGAACACGTGATACATGAGCCACGTGCAGGTGTAAAACACAAAAATGTGCATTAGTACCGCCCTTTACAATACACAGGGGTTAATGCGGTTCTATTACCCTGTGCGGTAATCAGCACAGGGATTGGGAAAGAGTGGTGAGGGCCCAGGTCAGGGCTGTAAGGGACACCCACGGTGCCAATGGGTCAGCTGCAAGGACGGAATACAGGAGAGCAGCTGCTGTGGCTCTGAGACCTGGGACCAGGTCCCTGGGCCTGGCAGCTGATGGGGTGAGGGGCACCCCACTGGGTGCTGTGGAAGCCCCCAGGGAGGGGAGCCGCAGTTGGATTCAGAGTCTGACTGGGTGGATGGTCCCGGGTGTGGGGGCTGTTTCGCCTGCAAGCAGTGGCCATGTCCTCAGTCCCCACCTTACCAACTGCTGGTTTCAAACCGGGGCAATCCAGGACTAATTTTCCAGAAAAGTTGATAGCAAAGAAGGCCAGAGAATTGTGGCAGATTCCTTTTAAGTTTTCCCTCGAGCAGAGGGGGCAAGAGGAAGAAAGGTGATAATATTATAATAACAGCAGCAGTAATACTTTTACCCTTTACCAAGCAACTACTGAGCGTCAGATACCGTCCTTGGTGTTGTCTGTATGCTATTCTAACCTCAGCTGAGGGACACAGATACTCCCTCCTACAGACACTAAAAGAGAAGCACATAAAGAGTCAATCAATCGAGTCAATGTAGGTCTCACAGCTAGAAAGCGGCAGAGCCAGATTTCAAACCAGAAGTGTCCACTTCCCTGGACCTCGCCCATACTTTACCTCTTCAGTGTAGGCCTAATTTTGCAAATTAAGGAAAAGCATCATTGCTCAAAAGTCTATCCTCCTCTTCTCTGAAATTTCAATTACAGAGTGATACATTCAACAAATTGAAAGCTTTGGCCAATGCCAAAGGATTGGAATTTGGTGCAAAGCAGCTTCGTTGGCCATTTTAACCCCCTGCCAGCTTGCTTCGTCCTATCTGGAGGGGCAAACTCCCAGGGTTGACCTGAAGAACCTGGTTCCCCTGTGGTCCCAGGATTTTCTGGGCAGAGCCTTGAGATGCTCAAGGGCACGTTTCATATCACGGGGAGCGATGGCCTCCTGCCATTTGAGGAGACCCATTTCGGGAAGCAAGTCTCATTTCCAACCAGCCACACATTAATTAAAGAAACGTCTACCTGATTAGAATTCTGAAGTGTTTTTATTTATGGCAGGTGTCCCTGTTTGTATAACAGTTGCTAAGCAAGATGTCTCACTCCTGGGCAATGAATAATTTCCCCATGAGCAATTGCATGTGTAAGGAGGGGAAAAAAGCATCTATCTCAGTAGTTATTAACAAACAGTAATCATTAATATACAAATCAATAACAGAGACTGCAGAGTTTTATTGCTGGCTCCCACCTGATGTCTGTGACTTCACTTCCCCTGTGTCAAAGGAGGAGTGACAATAGAGTGCGCAAGAAAGACAGACTCCCTGATTATAGCTGGCAAAGTACTCTAACATACAAGAAAATCTAAAGTAATAACAAATTGTTCAGACCATTTAGAATTGCTAGTGTCTCTTATAATCACAGAAAAAGCATTTAATTTTTTCAATTTAAAAACAAAGCACTTTTCCCCCCTACTTGCTTAAAGTTACTTAAATAAAAAGAAGTAGCTATGGGGTTTCAGAAGTTGTTTTACAGAGTCTTTTGGTAGAGAAATCAAGAACATCAATCCTTTTCCCAAAAGGAGGATTTAATCTGTCTAAAACTATAAAACCAATGAAAGTCTTTTCCCAGGACCATTTTATGCAGAGGTCAGAGATTGGAGAAGAAGTGAGGGAAAGGCAAAAATCACAGAGCATAATCCAGGGAAATACATGACACGAAACCAGAGGAAAGAGAGATTCTGCCTTCGTGAAATCCTTTAGTACAACACAGAAACACGCTCGTGGGATACACACCCTGGGATGGATCTGGGATACATGAAAAGAATCCTATTTTCAAGCTGCCTGAAAAAGTTAACTCTTTTAAAAATGCATGCTGCTATGTAGCTAAGTTATTTCAAAGACAGAGTTCATATAGTCAGATATAACACAAAGCGAGTTACCTGTGAAAGAGCCCTATGAAAACGAGACAGCTGCTCTGTGTCAATTTAGTCCCTTTTAAGTGAAATGATTTATTAGTTAATTCTGTTAATTCGATGAGCTGGCCTACTCCATGCCAGACACCCGGACCACCCATCACAAGGTTTCTAATTAGCAACACTGCCCGCAGATTATCCGACTCCACCTCTAGCTGATAGGACTCTTCTAGGAGCAAGAGACAGAAATCTCAACCTCACACAGCTTAAAGAGATTTTACTGGATTATATGTCTACAAAGGGCAGCAAGTAGGGCTGGCTGCAGACTGGCCAGGGGTTCAAAACACCCAGGTCCTCACCCTCCAACTCCAGAGCAGGCCCTCTCAGCTGGCCCCTGCTCACGATGGCCCCGCCTCCTACCACATCCATGGCCAGTGGAGAAGAGTCTCAGCTGCTCTCCCGGCAACCCAAGCCAAGTCTCACTACATCCCACTGGGTCACCTGCTTATCCTTAAACCACTCAGTGTGGTCACGAAATGGCATGATTCAGTGGCCGGATTGACAGTACGTGACATACCGAGAACACACAGACTGAGCACACAGCAGGCATGGCCGAGTAGAGTGACCATGGGCAGCCAAAGCCCAGCACACATCTGCCACACAGTCTGTTCCCTCAGATGCCACCCACATAGCCATCCCACACACACCTTGATGACACCACTCTCTATTCAGAGCCACAGTGGCTCTGCACCGCTGTTGACGGGGCCTTCCACAAGCTCGCCCCACTTTACCTGCTGGACATATTCCTCTTTTCATTCCCAAAACAATCACCTGTCTCATATGCTAGATCATTCTTCAAAGGTATATTGATAGACCAGAGTCTATGCTGTGAAGATCATCCCCTTCTGTTTCTTCCTCTGTCAGCACCTATTTAGCCTGGAGAGCCCACATCTTCAACCTCACCTCCTCAAGCACCAACTTTTCTCTGGACAGAGCCAGTTTCAGCCAGGTTAGCTAATGTAAGATGGTTCAGATTTGGAAAGATTAAGACCTAGTATGAAACAGATTCATAATCCAAGGGGTTTAGACAGACCCAGAGGTAGATATTGGTAGAAAAGTTCATCCTAGTTATCTTTTTTTTTTTTTTTTTCAGAGATGGGGTTTCTCTCTGTCACCAGGCTGGAGTGCAGTGGTGGCATGATCATAGCTCACTACATCCTCAAACTCCTGGGCTCAAGCAATATTCCTGCCTCAGCCTCCCAAGTAGCTGGGACAACAGGTGTGCGCCACCACACCTGGCTAATTATTTTAGTTTTGTGTAGAGACAGGGTCTCACTATGTTGCCCAGGTTGGTCTTGAACTCCTAGCCTCAAGCTATCCTCTCACCTTGGCCTCCCCAAAGTGCTGGGATTATAGGCACGAGCCACTATGCCCAGCTCATCCTAGTAATCTTGATGCAGCTTTTAAAAGTAAGGAGGAAAAGGTCAGATGGCATACCCAGACTATTTTGTTATGCTGGTTGCACAAAAAGATATTAAAAATAAATAAAGATCTTCAAATTACATGCATGTTAGAAGGCTTTTTAGTGTATCAGTTTCCCAAGTGAAGAATCTATATATTTCCCAAGTTGCTGGAAAATTTAGTCCTTCCTCCAGTGAGAAATAGGGTACTTGGTACACATTTTCTATAGATTTTTGAGCCACCTACAAATCTCCAAATAATTCCTACATATAAGGTTATATGCTATCTGTACAAAATACAGGCTTAGAGAAATTTGCATTTAAAAGAAGAAAAATAAATCAGCCAAACTTCCTATATAGATAAGGATTCTTTTATCTAGCTTAGGTCAGGGTAAAGAAAATATCTTGGTGATTTGGGATAGCCTTGAGTGCCTATGTTTATGCAGGTTGCTGAGTTCCATTTGCCTACATGATTGTTAAAACAGTAGGTTTGACTGACATTTAACTAAATTTTTAAAATTATCTTGGGAGGGATAATAAAGCTAAAATAGTTAGCAACACAGACCCATAGCTACTTAAGCAATAAGAGGGCTGGAAATTCTTGGAAAAGGCAGAGACAAGAAAAGGGAGCCCATTTTTTGCTCAGAAGAAACTACAAATGTTATGCCAGCAGCCAACTCTCATAAATAAAATGTCAAGCACTTGAGAGTTTTGCACGGGGCCCATATGATTTATTTTGGTAGGATGACCCTGGATGTGTAGGCTTAAAAGAACATGCGCTGTGGAACAAGAGGACAGACTCAGGATTTATTTCAACACCACCTCAAAATAACCTCGACCGAAAATACCATTTTCAACAAGTGCAAGTAAGAGAAAAAGAGGGAATAAGATATTAAAAGGAAAATAAATTAAAAACAGATCCTGGGCCCATTGCAACTCAAAGAATACATGTCGACCTATTAAAGACAGTTGGATTAAAAACAAAGTCATTTAAACAAATAAAATAGTATTAGGAGAGTAAGACCTTGCTTTGAAGCAATACAGAAAGTCCAAGGCTTATTTGATGATGATGGTGATTTTCCTCCAAAAATATTTCTGAAAGGATTCTGAATTGGACATATTTTTGACAAAGGCACTAACAGCAAAGGACGAAACCATCTACTCATATAGCTCTTTGGGAACTATGGGAAAACATTTTTCCAAGAGCAAGTTGTGCCAAATGGAACTGACTGCCTGTCCAAAGAGAGGAGACAGCCCGGGCAGAGACAGGACCAAGTTTCCTGCTCCCTGCCTTCCCACCAGCCACCCCTGGCAAGCATCCGTGCCAGGGGCCGGAGGGCTGCAGGCCGTCCACCCAGGGCAAGGCCAGCTTCCAGCTCATTTACACATTCCCATGCCCCACTCCTGGGCTCCGAAGCCTCCAAGGACAGACTGCATCTTCGCCAACACATTTTTCTCTTTCTCCTCTTACAGTACAGCCCTCAAGAGTCCTCCGTTACCATTCTGGGAAATGAGGATAAAACAGAATAGAACGCCGTGCAGATGCAATGATGTGGGGGTCTCTTTTGTGGCCCAATAGGCAAAGCTACACTACTGCCTGCCACAGTGCACTCTGAGGGTACCAAAAACAGACAGGATGCCCCTCACCCAGCATCGCATGTTCCCCTCGGGCCTGACACCCAAGATCCGCCTCCTCAAGACCATCTTTCCTCAACTAGCCCAGTCCACTGTGATCATTTGCTATCCTTTGAATTGCTGTGACACCTCTGGGCATTGCTACTTGTTTTCCACTTATCCTATACTGCCTTACCACATGCTACTGATATTTGTATTGTGCCACTCTGAGTGTTACCAAGAACATATGTTCTCCAGGAAAGCACTAGTTATTTTATGTCCAATATTCTCTGCAGCACAGTGAATAATACTAGACACAGTTACACTAGAACTGTGGAAAGAAAGAAAAAGGACACACAGTCCTTGGCTTATTGCCTTCCAGAAACCACAGACCATCACAATGATTTTAGAGCATCAGAGCAAGATCCTTAAGGACAGGCACCATGTTTTTCATCTTTGTATCTTAATTCATCTTTGCATCCTAATACCTAGCACATGTGCTAAATCTTTGTCCAGTGAATGAAAATTAACAATACTATGTCAAAATCAAAGTATGTGAGGGCTTGTACATAGAATTAGGTATGATTAACCAGGAATGCTTTATTACTGAATTTGAATTTTCAGAAAAGAAGGTAAGGAATAGTCAACTGTGGAAGATGTTGCAATTACAGAAAACAAAGAACAGAGACCAAAAGAGTAAAGCAGAACTTCATCTGCAAACGTGAAAACTAGTGCCTTGTAAGTAAAACGGAGAGAATACTGCAGGATAAGAAGAAACAAGGCTGTTGAAAGATATCAAAGCTTGGACACAAAGTCACATCGAACCATTTCATTTATTCATTCATTCAACAAATATTCACTGTGCACCTCTACACTGTACTGGATAGCATTCTGGGTGCTGGGGACCCACGAGAAGGCAAGATAATGTCACTGCTCACACAGAGCTTGCATTCTGTTTGGGGGTAGGTGGGCGGGGAAATAGGCAATAAACAAAGAAGTGAACACACACACACACACACACACACACACACACACAAATGCCAGAAGATTCCCATGGAGGACATTAAAGCAGGATAAGAAGTTGAGTAAGAGGGGCAGCAGGGTGTCCAGGAAAGTCTTCTCCAATAAATGATTAGATATTTCAGTAGAAAACCAAGTCAGAGAGCCAGCCATGGGGGTCTCTGGGGAAAGAGCATTCTAGGCAGAAAGAACCACAGATGAAAAGCCCCTGAGCAGGAACAGGTTGGATGTGCTCAGGGGTCTACCAGGAGGTGAGGATGTCTTGGACCAGAGCCTGCAAGGGGAGAAGAATAGGCAATGAGGTGCCCCAGGAAGCCAGGCTAACCTTGTAGGGGCTTCCAGGACAAAGCTACTAAGACCTTAACTTTCACCCTGCATAGGATGGGAAGCAACTGGGAAGGTTTACAGGGGAAGGACAGCAGGATCTAGGAAATAAATCTTCAAAACATGGAAGATTTTCTAAGGTCTTGGCTTACAGTGATTACACATACACTGTAATCTTACTTTTGTTTAATTCTTTACTACAATGTGGGTTCCATGAAACTAGGGCCCCTGTCTATCTTGTTCATCATTGGCTCTCCAGGCCCTAAAACAGAGAGGAAGCACTCAGAGGATATTTGCTGAATGTACAAGTGAATGAATAAATGCATGAATAGTGTCTTTGAATCCATTCCCTTAGCTCAAAAGGCAGAATCCCTTTCTTAAGCCACCGCTACTCAAACTGGCTGAACGGTTCACTGCAACTTGCATAGTTCAACTGCACCTTGAATGTTCTAAATAACTTGCGCTTTGCTACACGCCCCAAGGAATAAAACTTCTTTCATAGCTTGGCAACAAATTTATTTCTCCGGGAATCTGTGATAAGCAGTGTTTTAATAAACGAAAAAGAGGAGAAAAGTAAACATATGATTTTTATAAAGTTGCCATAGCCTGTCACAAAACTTTAAGTGGAGGTTATTTTTAAACTATTTTAAATGGCTGTGGGAGGAAGGGTTGCGTTTATGTCCTGGGAAGGACGTTAGTACTTTTACTCCCAAAGGCTTCAACTAGCTGTCCACCAGGGGAAAGGGCACCAGAAAAAATAGTTTAGACTGTTCCTGGCCTAAGAAATACGGTACAAAATGAGCTGCTTGGACTCCCTCTGAGTGCAATATAAGAATACACAAATGAACCATCGCACGGACAAAGTCACGGAATCTTGGGTGTCTGGTCAAGAGGTTTAATTTCATGCATATTTTACAGCTTGTCCTGTTCAGAATGGAAAAACCAATAAAAATAAGCCTTAAATAAAAGGATGAGAAAATATATGTACATCTGTTCTATGAAAATAAGCCTTCCAGATACTGTTTTGCCTGCAGGGATATAACAGAAGCAATAACCAAACCTGAACAGTTACTAACTAACTGAGTTCAACAAATTTACTAATAACTAATGCCTACAGTGGAAGTACACAGGAGGTTAGTTTCAGGTCTTTAACACTCCTTACAAGCATGCAAATGTTTCCAGGTGTATAATGCCTTAATTGCATCCTTTAAAAAGCTTTCAGGGTGATACAAATGTTACCACCTTACTTTCCTCCACTAAAAATTCAAAGTGTCTCCTAGTTTCTTCTCCATACATCCAACTTCCAAAAAGACCCTCCTTCAGGAATCGGGGGCAATGTCACCGAGGCTTCGCCTCATAGGCCATTGCAGAGCAGTTTTCCCTGAGCAAAACCTGATACTTTTCCTAAAATCCATGTGTTTGATGAGAAGAATGTTTTTATTAAAGAAAAATATGCTCCCAAGTATGGGTGTGAACGGGAGTTGGATTACAAAAAACACTCTTTGTAGAATTCCTCCAGAGGAAAAAATATTTAAACCCATTGCACAGTGGGGAGGTGAATAAGTAGGTCAAATGAAACGTCTGGATAAAGAAAATTCTTTTTATCCTCAAATTTCATGGAAGTTCTTTCAGAATACAAACCTGTGGCCACCTCCATTTGCAATGATGATGACAAAAATAATACCAGCTAAAACTTACTATATGCTACATTATTAAGGGCTTGAAATATATTCTTTATTCAGTCTCTAACAAGCTACACATGAGGGAACCAAGGCTTTGGGAGACCTCAAGTAACTCACGCATGATCTTACACCTGGCTATAGCAAGCAAGACTGTGAATGGGGTGGGTGTGGCACTGGCCAAGGATAGGTAGAAATCAAAGGAGCAGAACTGAGAGTCCAGAAAGTAATCCATGAATCTATGCCAAAATGATTTTTAACAAGGGTGCTAAGGAAATTAAATGGAGTAAGAAAAGTCTTTTCAGTAAATGATGCTGGGACAACTGGAATTTCATGTGCATTTGGGCCTCTACCTCACATCATATACAAAAATTAACTTAAAATGGATCAAAGAACTAAATAGTGTAAATCTTTGTGAAACTGGATTAAGCAATGGTTTCTTAGACATGGCATTCAAAGTGCAAGCAACCAAAGAAAAATATATAAATTGGACTTCATCAAAATTAATTTTTTTTTTTTTTGAGACAGTCTCACTCTGTTGCCCTGGCCTGAGGGCCGTGGCATCAGCCTAGCTCACAGCAACCTCAAACTCCTGAGCTCAAGTGATCCTCCTGCCTAAGTCTCCCTAGTAGCAGGGACTACAGGCGCATGCCACCACACTAATTTTTTCTATTTTTAGTTGCCTGGCTAATTTGCTTTCTATTTTTCGTAGAGATGGGGTGTTGCTCTTGCCCAGGCTGGTCTCGAACTCCTGACCTCAAGCGATCCTCCTGCCTCGGCCTCCCAGAGTGCTAGGATTACAGGCATGAGCTACCATGCCCAGCCCAAAATTAAAACTTCTGCTCCAAAGGCAGTAAGAAGTGAAAAGATACCCCACGGATTGGAAGAGAATATTTGCAAGTTATGTATCTGATATCTGACAAGGATCCAGTATCCAGAATCTATAAAGAACACTTACAACTCAACAATAAAAAGACAGATGACCCAATTAAAAAATTAACAAAGGATTTGAATATTTCTCCAAAGAAGATATATTTACAAATGTCTAATAAGCACATAAAATGATGCTCCGCATAATTAGCCATCAAGGAAACGCAAATCAAACCACAGCGAGATACCACTTCACATCCAATAGGACAGCTGTAATGAAAAAGACAGATAATAACCAATGTTGGTGAGGATACGGGGGTATTTGAACCCTCTAACGTCACTGTTGGGAACATAACATGGTGCCTCTTTAGCAAACTGTTAGTTTCTCAAAAGGTTAAGCATACAGTTACCATACGACCCAACAATTCCATTCCTGAGTATATACCCAAGAGAAGTGAAACACATGTTCACACACAAAAAAACTTGCACATAAATGTTCATAGCAGCACTATTCATAATAAACTAAAAATGGAAACAACCCAACTATCCATCAACTGATGACTGCATAAACAAATGTGGCTATATCCATACAGTGGAATACTAGTAATAAAAAGGAATGAAACACCAATATATAGTACAATATATTGTACTGAACCTTGAAAATGTTATTCTAACTAAAAGAAGTCAGTCGCAAGGGACCACATGTTGAATGATTCCATTTATATAAAGTGTCCAGAAGAGGCAAATCTGTAGAGACAGAAAGTAGATTAGTGGTTGTCTGGGGTGGGAAAGAGAAAAAGAGGGAATGTCTGCTAATAAATACAAGGTTTCTTTTTGGAGTGGGGAAATGTACTAGATAAGATAGTAGTGATAGTTACACAATGCTGTGAATACACCAAAAACCACTGAATTGTACATTTTAAAAGGGTGAATTTTATGGTATGTGAATTATATATCATTTTTTAAAATTATGTCAGAGTGAAAAAAACCCCATGAGTAAATGGCAAAGTAAGAATTTAATCTGAGAATTTGACTTCGGAGCCACACTGTCTCTCATGCTAATAGCTGATGTATATTTGCCAAAATAAGTACAGCTGGAATTCATTCATTCATTCAACAAACTCATTTAGTCAGCAAAATTTACTGAGCACTGGTTTGTGCCAGGCAATGTATTTGTTTGCTTTTTTTATTGTAGTAGAATATACAAAATATGCTATTTTAAGTGTATAATTCAGTGGCATTAAGTTCATTTGGTGTTGTGTAATCATCACCACTATCTATTTCTAAAACTTTTTAATCGCCTAAAATAGAAACTCTATAACTATTAAGCAATAATTCTTATTTTCCCTCACCCCCAGACCCTGGTAACCTTTGTTCTACTTTCTAAGTATTTGCCCATTCTAGATGCCCCTTATAAGTGGAACCATACATTATCCTTTTTTGTCTGGCTTATTTCACGTAGCATAAGGTCTTCAAGGTTCATCCACATTGTAACTATACCAGAACTTCATTCCTTTTTTGTGGCTGAATAATATTCTATTGTAGGTACAGACCACATTTTGTGCATCCATTCACCTGCTGATAGACACCTGGGTTGTTTCCACCATTTGACTATTGTGAATAATGCAGCTATGAACACAGGTGTACAAGTGTTTGTGTCTCTGTTTTTATTGATAATTCTTTTGGGTATATAACCAGGAGTGGGATTGTTGGCTCAAATGTCATTTTATCCAGAAAGCCATATTATCATCACATATTTAAAAAAAAAAAAAAACCCTCACTCACCCCAACCTCCATCCCTCTGCCCTTTATATTTCTCTATTTTTCTCCATAGCGTTTTCTCCTTAACACATACACATGCACCTACACACACACACACACACACACACACACGTGCCATACACATGCATATAATCGTATTCCCCAAATTAGAAAGGTACTTGGCAGCCAGCTGCATTTATACATAAACACTGAATGAATGAATAAGGATTCTTAAGTCCTGCAACACACCATGTGTTCTGTACACTCAAGCCTCACTCAAGACAACCAGACTTCGACTTTTACTAGACCTATTAGAATTGAGGATTTCAGAAAGCATGGGTGATTTCTAAGGAACGTTTAACCACAACTTCTGTGATTATTTGGCTCAGACAATCCATTCTTACTTGGAAAACTAAAAAGAAAAAAAAAGACAGCCAATTATACTTTTAAGTGGATCGTTTCACTCCAACAAACTTATCAGCCTTGTCGTTGAAGTGAGAGAGCGTATTTGATTACATAGACAACCTCAACAGTTGTTAAATATTGGGCAATAAAAGAGTCTAACAATTGGACAATAATCCATCTTTAGACAGATCTAAATCAAAACACAGTACCGACGTGGGTACTTTTGATAACATCAAATTGCAATTAGAAGAAAAAGGGGAACGTTTGAAATACAGAAGCAACCCATTCACCAAGAGGCAAGGATGCCAGCAGGACTGCAGAAGGCCTGGAACTAGGACTGTACGGCCACTGAGAACCCAGACTGCTTTCTCTCACCCATTCTCAACATCAACACACAACACAGTGTAGATGTTAGGAACACAGATTTGGGGGGCACATGGCCTGGTTTTGAATCCTCACTCTGTCTCTTCCAACTGACTAACTTATTTAACTTCAGTTTCCTCATCTGTGAAGTGTGGATAATGGTACTCACCTCCTAGGGTTGTTGTGAAGACTCAGGGTATTAGCACACGTAAACCTATAGAATGGTGCCTGCCATAATACCTATAGCTATGTAAGGATTTTCTTTCATCAGTACTATTGTATTGCTCTTGTTATAAATAATCACACAAAAGTAAGTTCAATCTCACTAGTAAAAAGATAAACCATACTTCACATATCACTCTTAAAATTTTTTTTAAGAAGTTCCTTTGCTACAGTAGTTGCAGACATGACACTGGAAGAAAATGTAGCAAAAGGCATTTAAAAATGTTTTAAATATATATAGAAATTGAACCAAATATATGCCTTAGAATTTTGATCTGAGGCAATAGAGAGATCTATACAATAATTTAAATGCACTGATGTTTATTATGTTACAGTAATTATGGTGACAAAATGGAGACAAATTAAATATAAAATACTAGGAGATAAAATGCCAAGAACTAGGAAGTGTGTGAGATTTTAACCAGCTCACAAACTAACAGGTAGCCTCCCACAGTTTCATAGATGCTGACAGAAGACATAAGACCTCTGGGTCAGAAACAAAGAGTGTTATTCACTGCACATCAGGAAGTATGAGCGTCATGTTCACATAGCCCTCCCTGCTCCCACCTGCCAAGTCTAAGGGGTAGTATGAAGTAGCCCATGTGGATGCTGCACACAGAGTGAAACTATGTCATAGATGAGGAATCTTAGAGCTCATAGTTTCAGAAACACTCATCATAAAAGTAGGCAGATAACAAACCTGATCAACCTTGCCCCCGAGGAAAACATTATCTTTATTATCCTGAACAGCAAACAGATCTGCCCTTTGCTCCTAACAAAGAAACTAAGTATTTCTCCCTTCCAAGGTTGTTCACTATAAAATCATCCTTGAAAAGGTAGTTCAAAACAGAAGTGCAAAAACACAAAAGACTCATTGAGAATTGCCTCCGGACACTAAATAACTTACGGTACATCCATACAGTGTGAGACTGTTTGGTTATGAAAAATCACTTTTCAGAAGAATGTTTAATAAAATGAGAAAAATATTTATGGTATGACATATAAAAATGGGCTCTCACTCACCAATATTACACACACACAGAAAAAGAGAGAAGAAATGGACCCAACTGTATTTTAAATTGCATCTCTATTTATATGTAAAGGGTTGACAAATATATACACAGCAGTTTTTTCTGGGTGTTGAGATTATGCATAATTTTTCTTTCTGCTCTTTGGAACTAAATTTTTTGTAATGTATTACTTTTATAATCAGAAAAAGGCTTTTTAGAAAATATACATAGATGTGTCACCAAAAGCACAAGTGACAAAAGAAAAAATGAGTTTGACTTCATCAAAATTAGAAATTTTTGTGCTTCAAAGGACACCATCAAAACAATGAAAAGAAAAACTCCACACGAATGGGGGAAAAAAAAATCATATCTCCTTAGGGACTTGTATCCAGAATCCATAAAGCACTTTTGCAACTCAGTAATTAAAAAGACATACAACTCGATCAAAGAACGAACAAAGGATTTGAATAAGCATTTTTCCAAAGAAGATATGCAAATGGTCAATAAGCACATGAAAAGATGCTCAACATCATTAGTCATCAGGGAAATGCAAATCAAAACCAGCATATTACTTGACACCTACTTGCATGGTTAAAATAAAAAAGACAAGCGTTGGTGAGGATATGGAAAAATTGGAACGGATATATGCTATCACTTGGACAAACCTTGAAAACACTGTGTTGAGTGAAAAAAGAAGGCCACAAACAGCCACATATTGTATGATTCAGTTTACATGAAATGTCCAGAAAAACAAATACATAGACACGTAGTGGTTACCATAGGTGGGGAGAGGGAGAAATATAGAAAGAGTGCCAATGATTATGGGGTTTCTTTTGGGGGTGATAAAAAATGTTCTAGAAGTAGATAATTCTAGAGTTGTACAACTCTCTGAATATACAAAAAAACCCCACAGAAATGTATACTTTAAAAGGGTGAATTTTATGGTATGTGAATTATATCTCAATGAAGTTATTAAAATATATATGCTGTATACACACACTAAAATCATCAACTATTAAAATGTAAACATAAATACATAATTCAAAAAGTAACAAAATGGTCAGTAAACACTTTTGAAAAAGCTTCAACCTCACGAGTAATAAAAAATACAATGAAAAAATGAAGTGCTATTCTCCCCTTTAAATTAGCAAATTTTGTTAAAATAATAAAGCAATGGTACAGTAAGAAAGATACTCTATGCCCTGGAACTGAAAGTTTTAAATGATATAACATTTTTGAAAAGTTACTGACAGCATATCTCAACCATAAAACTGTTCGTCTTCTTTGACACAGTAATTCTATCCAGGGCTCTAACCTAAGGGAATAATCACATTTGCAGATAATAATTAATAAACGAGTCCATCCCAACATTATTAAATAGCCTTAAAATGGGGAAATGGTTAATATGATAATGACATTTCCATAGGATTTAAAAAAAAAAAAAACACATGGTCTTCTAAAAGTATGTTTTTGAAGACCACAATACGGTAAGTTAATTATTTTAACTACAAAACTACAGAATTGAACTGGCGATCCCAAATTTCTAAGCAAATAAACAAAAGTTTGGCATACGCAAAGAAAAAATGCCACAAGAAAATGTACTCAAATATTAACAATGGTTACTTTCTACAAGCACTCTATATTACTTTTATAACCGGAAAATTATTATCTGCTAAACAGATAAAAGAAGAGACAAACAACCCTTAGTGCTGATGAGAATGTAAATCTTCTCATGAATCTACTGACGTGTCCATCAGAGAGCACTTGCAAATGAGATTGCTATTTTCAAATGGTGAATATAGAATTTATAATGATAAATTGGTGACTTTGACATTAATTCTAGGCAAGAACCTGATAAAATGGGTTCTTTATGTAATTTTGTATGAACTTAAAAAAGGAAACCATCAATCAGCAGAGACATCGTGGATTTACTCAGTCAACATTTCAGACAACCTCCTTCCATTCTTTGATGAGCACTTTGGAGGGGCAAAAGAGGATGAGTTTTTCAACTGATAGATGTCACCACACTGAGAGAAACCAGTCAATCTGCTATCAAGACCAAGACCCTGAGAGATGGGGGCAAGGTGCTTAAGCCACTAAGAAATCACAACTGCCTAATTTCTTGGATAAGATAATGCATGAGGTAACAGAAGGTAAGCTCATTAAATAGTGCATGGTACCAAACTTAGAGGAATAGCAGATGTGCATCAGGATCCAAATCTAAAGCCAATGAGATAATATTCAACACAGCTAAGTGTAAAACAGTATCATTCAAGGCTAACTACTAATGGGTACTGGGTATCTTTTGGGGGTGGTAAAAGTGTTCTGGAACTGGATAGTGGTGACGGTTGCAAAACATTATGAATATACTACAACCACTGGATTGTATACTTTAAAATGATAAAATGGTGAATTCTATGTCATTTGAATTTTATCTCATTGAAAACAAATATAATAGCAAAATCTATACTGTAATATACAAGATACCATCGACATCCACAGATACTTAATACTCACACTAAAAGAAGAGTCATAACACTGTCAAGTAGTGGATACAATGCACAGGAGGCCTGGATTACTAAAGCAAATTCTTAAAAATGAAATACTGAAATAAACAAGTATTCATCCCTTCAATTATTCAATTATTAATTTATTTACTGCATGCTTACTTGGTATGAAGCACTGTTATTAGTTACTATAGATACAGGGTGAACAAGATAAAATCTCTGTCTTCATAGGACTTCCAGTCCAGCAGGGGAGCTTGACATTAAACAGATATCACTGAAATAAACATAATAATTGTAATGAGGAGCCTAAGGGGAAAAACACAAGGTTCTCTGGTAAAATACAATAGGCGGATCTCACAAAATGAGGCTGGAGAAGTAGGAAAGGCTCAGTCCACACACGGACTTATAGGCCACTCTGGAGATTCCCTCTTTATGTGCTGGGTACCAAGGGGAGACACCCAAGAATTTTAGCTGGAAAATAACATGATCAATTTGTGGCATAAGAGCATCACCCAGGCCCCTCTGTGGAAAAGAGATTAGAGAAGAGCAAAAGAGTAAATTAGGAGACCTGTTAGGAGGCTACTAGAGTAATAGCTCAGACTTGGGGGGGTAGAGATGGAAAGGAAGAGAAGTCTTTTTCAAAGTCTCTTTTGGAGGTTTTCACATATTCTATTTTATAACTCAAATTTACACAGGTGGGAAAAATGCCTTCTGGAAAGACCAAAGCATAAAAAGTAGAGATTACTTAGCCAGGATCCTGGACACATTAGCATCAATCCAGTACCAAACCAAACCCTGCAAACACTTCAAGCTACTTCTAGGTGCCCTGAAGAGTCTTTCCATATAATTAAGTAGTACTTGAACCCAAATTATTCCTAAGCTTCCAGCAAGTTTTCAGAGTCATAAACAAAGCCAGACAGTGAAGTAGAAATACAAAAGTTCACTGTGATGAGTACAGGTACTGCTTGATGTCCTCACTTCATCCCAACTGCAAACTAGCTTGTTCTTGGAATGGTATTATTTTTTCCTATAGAGCAACGATTCTGAGAGCAAAGCACTCTGCTTAGCATATGCTCTGTTAAAGGCTTCAGTTAAACACACACACACCCAGAAAGAAAAATGTGCAAAGCATTCCAGATTATTCATGTGCATCTGTCTCCCTAAACTGCACCCCAGAGACAGAAGCAGAACACAAAGGCTGTGATGGATATTACGTAGTTTACAAAGAGTAAATGAATGACTTCCATTGTAATAGGGAAGCAACTGTACATTATACATGCAGACATTTCTTTCCCTCTTAAAACAAAACCCTGCTACCCACATGGTAAATATTGCTTCAAACCCACAGTGGGTCAGAGAAACAAATTTTGCGTATACTCCTTGCAAATCTAAGATATGAAACCAAGAAATCAAAGGAAATTTACCCATTCAATTCCCCCATAGTATAATGCAAGCAAATAATAAAGACGAATACGACCATTAACAACTATATATTTTACAACACATGCTGTGAGTAATCTTGTTCCCCTTTTCATTTAGACTGTAAAAATTATTAATAACTTTGCACTTAAAAATGTAAAACAAAAGGATGATGTTATTTAGCTTCAAGGAAGCATTCATCTTTATCACTGTCATCATCTTCAGCTGCTTTGAGGTTGTAATTATTTATTACAATATATATTTACACAACTACCTGAGAGCTACTGCAAATGCTGCTGGTCTTTCTCGACTCCTTCCATGGCAAGGTGGCCCTTCTAAGAAAGCTTCCCTTGCCCTTTATGGCACAGATGATGATCCATTCTCCCCTCTCTATCCATGGTACCTTGTACATATCTCTATCATACAATGGCATATTTACAACTGCCTCCCTTCAGACTGTGAGTTCCTGGATGCTCCCAGCACTTAACCCAGAGCCTGATACAGGAGAGGTTCTCAAAGACTTGTGGAATGAAATGCATGAATGAATGAATCTGATCCACCCAACCTCTGTAATTTCAGATTTTTTCCACCTGCATCATCCTAAAGGTTAACGACCCCCTCCAATTCAATGACACTTCCAACAATTCTCACCCCCCCCCCATTTCTGTCCATTTCCAGATATAAGGGGATTTCTAACCTGAAGTACTACACTGCTTAGAGGAGTAGCTATAAAAACCAATTTTAAGAATAAGTGAGAACATTATTTGCTGTACAGGTTTACACACATGACTTTGTACTAGGTGAGTATGAAGAGAGACATGGCCTTTACTCCCCAAAATTCATATTCTCTGAGAAAATGACATCTAGTGCCATGTAACCCTATACTGATATTCACATGGAATACCTTTTATAAAGTGTCCCTTTCATCACAAAAAAAAGAAAGGACACCTTCGGCAAGGGCAGAGGGAGTCCATGAGTTAAATCCATCATTCTGAAATAAATTATTTAGTACCACTTAAACTCTGAAAGCTTCCAGCCACCTATCTTGTGGTTTATGACACTGTCTTCTAAGTTTACAATTTCCCGATTGTGAAGTAACAATTTAATTCCATAGTGCAAAATCAATACAATTTAAATTTACTGTTGGAACTGACGTTCTCCAGTAAACTAAAAGATTTCTTCTTCCACTGACATGAAGTAATCTTAAAGCTGCTTTTACAAAGAGGAACTCAGGAACCCTTCCAAAATTTAGGAATGAATTTGCTTGCCGGACATAATGGCTCTCCTGCCCCTGACCTCTTGAAATGAGCGGGCTCCCTGAAGCCACTCAGCTCTGGCCCCTCTGACCTAGCTTTGACCTGATCCTCTAAGGGGCCTGGATTTCGAATAAGGGATCATCTTGGCAACGCAAGGAACGGTGCTGGTAGTAACAAGAGACAGCCAATAGGATTTTAAAATATATTCTTCCACTAGTTTTTAGGGATCTTCTCAGGGAGGAACATCAATCATCGTTTTCATTCTCAATTATATTATCAGTACAACTATGAGTAACAAGGTTTGGTACAGCGGGCAACGGTACCAAAACAGCTGTTTCCAATGTTATTTCATTGGAATGATCAGGGACCAGTCGTTTTTGTTGAGTGGGAAAAGCTGGTGTCGTTTAAAGCACACGCGTGCATGACGAATCTATAAGCAGCATCCTCCTCCCCAAAGAACGAAACAGACTAGAAAAGGCAGGAACACACCATCACGCAACCTCCAGTGAATATCCACCGTCAGCTCTGGGCAAGGCCCCCCGCGGCTGCTAGCGTGAGGATGGGGAAGGGGAAGGCCCAGTCGGGTGCACCCGACCCCCCCCAGCTTTAACGAGCTTCCAAGCGCATTCAGCGCCTCTGCACAGGGCTCATGTTCCTTGCACCTGTCACTGAAATGGCCTGTTGCCCTTTGAACCGCTCCGAGCAGCCAGGGACTAAAAGAAAAGCCCAGTGCCAGGCCAGAAAGCAGCGCCTACCGGCAGCCAGTGACTAGCAGCCTGCTGGGGTTCCCTCCCGTGCACCCCACGACCACTGCGCACCCCCCAAGGACAAGAGGTTAGATCCAGCGGCAGCGCAGGCAAGGCCTGTGAGAAGCAGCAAGAAAAGGCCACCTCCCAGGGACCCCGAGATGCTCGGGCGCTGCGTGCGCCTCCCTCGCTCGCGGTCCAGGCTCTGCCAGCGACCGCTGGGAGTCCGACCTCCCGGGCGCTCAGCATCCCTCCTCTTCCTCCTCCTCCTCCTCCTCTCCCTCCTCCGCCCGCGCGCGAGGCACCTACCTTCGGCGTGCGGATGTGCTCCATGGCGGGCCCGCGTCTGCAGGGTCCAGGGCGGGCGCGGCCTCACGCACCTGCGCGCGTCTGCGGCGCGGCGGGCGGGGGCGGGGAGGGGGCTTCGCGCCCGGGAGGGGGCGGGGCGGCCGCGAGGTTTGGCTCCGCCCCCAGGTGCGGTCGCGCCCGGCGTGCGGGGCCCGGGGCTCCCGCGCGGCCCTAGAGCGCGCGGCTCTGCGCAGCCTCACACCTGGACCGCCCGCAACCGCCCCGCCTCGTCTCCCGCTGGGGTCGCCGGAGCCAGAGCTGCTCCGGTAATGCGCAGGGCCACTGTTCCCCAAGACACAATGCAGGCCTTGAGCTGGGTGTGGCCTCTTGGAGGACAGATGGGGAATACTCGGGGCTCCATCGGCTTCCTTCCAGGACAGGCCAGGATAGGTGGCATTTCAGGGCGGGGCGGGAAACAAAGCTGCCAAGTACACTGTAGACCCAGCGTGGTCTAGCGGGCTCTGTCTGCATATTTCAGCACCGGCGCCGCCGGCATAGCATTTAGCATAAGGGTGGAAATAACACGAACAGTGTGAGCGCCCTGGTAAGTCTCACATCAACCTGCGACTTCACTGTTGGAAGCGACCGATTTTCCCTTGGCAGGGTTTTGGGAGCTCGTTTGCCACCTTCATTTAGCTTTAACTGAACTAGGAGACAGAGATACAAAGCATCCAATATGAGGGATCTTGTTTCCATTTATGATAGTAAGAGTAGTTGTGGCCATTTTTAATATTAAGCCATTGGGAAAAGCCAAAGACTTGAGTTGCAGACGTTAAGTGTATAACACCCCACCATAGCTAAGATTTTTATAGAACTGTGCATCGTTCTTCGAATAATATCTGTTGAATTTTTTCCTAGCTCTTACTCACCTTTCCCACTGGATTGTGAATTCTTTCACTGTAGAGACTGTTTTTTGTCTCCTTTTATCCAATGCCTAGTAGGCACATTGCGTCCTTCCAAAAAAAAGTTTATTTAACCAATACGGTGTTGAAATTATCTTAAAATTCCAGATCGCCTTCACATATCTTCTACCATTTCATCCCCCTACCACTCTAGGAGGCAATTAGAACAAGTACTGTCAACTTCCATTTGCATATATCAAGACTGACCCAGGGTATAATTTCTTCCTTATTAAAGAATGCCAGGAATAGAGTTGGGCACTCTGGTGCCAGTTCACACATTGGCCTCACTCTGCTCATTTATAAAATGAGAAAGTCGCCTGCCTACATGATCTGAAAGGTAGCTTCCCTCTCCAAATTCCATCAGTACCAAGAATCTTTTATCCATTTGGGGGGGAAACATTCTAAATGGGCAAATGATCTTATGCCTGGTGAGTCATTTTTGCATGCAGGTACTTCTGACCTGTTGCCTATTATAATAGGATTAAAAAAAAAAAGCCACTAATTGGTAGATGAAGAGAAGTAAGTCTGAACAATTTAAATAGCCTAATACTAAGAAAAAAAATCCCAGATTAATTTAAAAATACATGTTACATTAATGATAATTATAAAATCAGCCTTAGGTTAAAATGAATCAAGAATTATACTCAGATTATTAGGATACACTACATAAAACATAGAAATAAAATGGTAAGGAAAGAAATTTCTATGAACAAACATTTGGGTTTGATCTAACAATTGTTTGAGGACTCCTTCTCAACTTGTCCTCCAGCCCCCGTCACTACTGAGGTTATTAGATCACAAATTGTGTTGATTCCTAACAGTCACATTGAGCTTTCTGGTACTTACACCAATGCATCTTCCCAGCCTCCAAGCTTCACTGCTGCCCCCAATACTACCCAACAGGGCAGGAGAGATTGAAAAAAGCAACAAGAATTGGAGACAGTAAAGTGAGGGACTCAAGAGTACGTGGTGGCCTATATTCATCCTAAGTACAAAAAGCAAAACCAGCCATTTATTTACTCAATAAATATTGCTGTTATTTAACTATTGGTCATACTCAAGGTATCATGAGATATCATGCTGGGAGACTGAAAGGAAACTCAGATGAGAAGGATATGAAATGCTATAATTGCGACATGGCTGACACTGAGGAAATGAAAGGCAGAGCAACCAAGGTGTTGACAGAGCACGTGGAAATGCCAAAGGAAGCCTCACGAAGTGCAGTCTATTTCCTACATTTTTCCTATTACTTCGAGAAAAATCAACGGATAGATTCAGGATCATATACTCAGTTCTTGAAGTTTGATACCTGGTGTGTCTGGAATGAACCACCATTTGGATGAATGTTGTATTTTGGAGTCTTCACAGAGCAGAAATCTCTCCATCTGGTCCCAGGCCAAGAAGTGAGGAGGGGAGGGAAAAAAGCTTATTTCTCCAACTCTACATAATTTGCAGATGGATCCACACCCAGATTTACACTAAATCAGCCTATGTCCAAGGGGTTGGAAAATGGCTATTTCTCTCCAGTTTTTATGACTCGTAGATGGAAAATAAGTGTATTTCAACAAAACTATTTTCACCATCAAGCAAATGTCAGACAATAGAGTTAAGACCTAGTTACCTGTGTATTCACCAAACTACTCTTTCCCTTGACACATTGTGGTTGTCCTCATTTTAACACCAGCGTCTCATGTTTCAGTGATTTGTAACATTGTGAAATGGTAGCTATTACTGCGCACATCAATATTCAAATCTCCTGTCCTTCCTGGGCACACAGAAGACTATACTTCTCAACCTTCCTGTTGCTGAATGCGACCATGTGACTAGTTCTGGCCAATGGATAGTGCAAGTGGCTTATGTCACTTCTGGGCCAAGCCTTGCAAATCTCCTGTGTGGCCCGACCCTTCAGCTCTCTTTTCCCCTGTCTTGATGATCTAGAAGTCACATGTTGAGAATAAAGAGAAAATAGTAATAATGAATTTGCTCTCAGTATATGAAAATAATAATAATGAATTTGCTCTGAGGCCATGGCCCAAAACTATTCAGTATTAGACGGAAATGAGACAAGAGAGAAACAAACTGTATCCCTGAATCATTATTAAAAGAACCACTCTGAAGAGACACATCAGTTTCTTTTTTGAGTGAAAAAATACACAATTGTTGTTGCATGAAGCCATTAAGCTTTCAAGGTTAATTCATTATTCTAGCCTTGTCTAGCTTCAATTGTACTGACTTTATAGAGAAGGGGAATTTGAGAGAGAGTCAAAATAATGTAGTCTCTGCCTTTGGTGTTTCTGATTTTTTTTTTGAAAAGGGATTTGATAATGTCTTTAAAGAGCTCTAAGGACTCTGACCATAGGTGAGACCTAAATTACTTGATTATGCATTACCAAATGTCTTCTAGAGAACCTCTTTTTAAGAAATTTTTTAGTGCATAGATATTCCGGTTGCCAGTAATATTGCTAAAGTAATATTGCCAGTAATATTGCTTTTTTTTATTTAAATAAAAACTTGATATTAACTGGGAAATTTCCCAAAATCCTGTGATCTTTAGTGGCCTGAGATTTGGATATTTACCAAAAACACTTGCAAGACTTTTTCCGGAATACTTACATTTCTCCTGAGGCAACTCAAACTTCTGATTTTGCAGTGAAGCCAAGAAGTGTTTCCTTGGGGCTGGTATTGCTAATGATTACAAACTCAGTAAAATCCTATTCAGCACTATTAAATCCAAGTGGTCCATGTTATGTGTGGAGGACGGCACATGTCGCTGAACAAGCCCAGCCTCAGCCAGAAATGTATTTGTTACCCAGTATGATAGGGTCAGAACTGCATTTGGGGTTCTGCCTGGTAAAAAAAAAAATATATATATATATATACATATATATGTATGTATGTATGTATGTATATACACACAAATAGCATCTTCTCCTTCAGGATTTTTATGAACTCGATGATGCAAAGTATCAATGTCTTCTGTGGCCTTGCCCTAAGCCAAAGATGTAGAGAAAAAACATTCAGTGGATTGCAAACAGCTCTGCCCTTTTTTGTAGGAACCAAAAAGGAAACTCGAAGGGCAGCATGAAAAAGAGCACTCAACTCCAAACAGGCAAGGTTTTAAAATAGTCTCCCCCAAAACTATGAAGCTACTAGAATAAAACTAGAATGGGGGAAACTTGTCATGACATTGGCCTGGGCCAGGATTTTTTGAATAAGAACTCAAAAACACAGGCAACATAAGCAAAAATAGACAAATGGAATTACATCAAACTAAAAAGTTTCTGCACAGCAAAGGAAACAATCAACTGTGTGAAGAGACAACCTGTAGAATAGGAGAAAATATTTGCAAACTACGCATCTGATAAGAGGTTAATATTCAGCATATACAAGGTACCCAAACAACTCAATAGCAAAAACACGAATAATTTGATTTAAAAATGGCCAAAAGACCTGAGTAGAGATTTCTCAAAAGAAGACATACAAATTGCCAAAAGGTATATCAAAAGGTGCTCAATATCACTAATCATCAGGGAAATGAGAAACAAAACCACAAGGAGCTATCACCTCACCTCAGTTGTAATGGCTATTATTAAAAAGACAAAAAATAACAAATACTGGCAAAGATGTGGAGAAATGGGAATCTTATACACTGTTGATGAGAATGTAAATTACTACAGCCTTATAGAAAACAGTATAGAGGTTCCTAAAATATTTAAAGATAGAACTACCATACGATCCCACAATTCCATGACTGGGTATTTTTCCAAAGGAAATGAAATCAGTATGTTAAATAGATACCTGCACTCTCGTGTTTATTGCCACACTATTCACAACAGCCAAGCTATGGAATCAACTTAAATGTCCATCAGTGGATGAATAAACAAAATGTGATGTGTGTATATACACAAAGGGAACACCATTCAGCCATAAAAAAGAATGAAATCCTGTCATTTGCAGCAACATGGATGGACCTGGAGGACATTATGTTAAGTCAAATAAACCAGGCACAGAACAACACATACTACATGATCTCACTCATTTGTTGAATCTTAAGAAGCATATCTCATAGAAGTGATTACCAGAGGATGGGGAGGGGAGGGGAGTGGGGGTTAGGAGGAGAGATTGATCAACAGGTACAAAATTATAGTTATGTAGGATGAATAAGTTCTGGTGTTCTATTCCACAGTAGGGTAACTATAGTTAACGATATCATACTGTCTATTTCAAAATAACTGGAAGAGAGAATTTTGAATATTCTCACCACAAAGAAATGATATACTAAATACCCTGATTTGATCATTACACAATGTATACATATATTGAAACATCATAATTATTATGTGTCAATGAAAAATCGAATAAAACTTTTAAAAATAAAATATATATATATTTTTTTAATTTTTTGCAGAGACAGGGTCTTGCTACATTGCTCAGGCTGGTCTTGAACTCCAAAATAAATTTTTAAAGGTTCAAAAGGTAAGAAAATAAAATAGTCTCCTATACTTTGTTCTCCCTCCAGGAAGGCACACTGCTGAAGCCCAAGTCTGGGTTCTTAGGCCACTACTGTTGCTTATTCTTTTTCCACTTCCTTCCCTACAACCATCACTTTGATGCAGATAATTCCCATATCAGTATTTCTAGTCCTGAATTCTCCCCCTACATCATGTATTATATTTCCATCTACCTGCTGAGTCCCCCTCCACTTGGACATGCCATCAATAACCTGCATGTCACAAACCAGGTGTAGTTAAGAACATGGGCTTGGGAGGCAGGCAGACCTATGTTCAAATCACAACTCTGGATCAAATGGTAGTTCTACTTTTAGTTCTTTGAGGTATCTCCATATTACTTTCCATAGAGATTGTATTAATTTGCAGTCCCACCAGGAGTGTATGAGTGTTCCTATCTCTCTGCACCCATGCCAACATTTCTTGTTGTGGGACTTTTTGATAAAAGCCAATCTCACTGGAATTAAGTGATATCTTATTGTGGTTTTGATTTGCATTTCCAAGATGTTGAGCAATTTTTCACATTTGTTGGCCATTAGTCTGTCTTCTTTTGAAAAGTTTCTGTTCATGTCTTTTGCCCACTTTTTAATGGAGTTGTTTGATTTTTTTCTTGTTGTTTTTCCTGAGTTCTATGTAGATTCTAGTTGTCAGCCCTTTATTGAATATGTAGCATGCAAGTATTTTCTCCCATTCTGAAGTTGTCTGTTGGCTCTAGTGATAGTTTCTTTGGCTGTGCAGAAGCTTTTTAATTCAATCAGGTCCCATTTGTTTATTTTTGTTGTTGCTGTGATTGCTTTTACCCAAAGGAAAAAAAGACATTCTATAATAAAGACATCTGCACTCGAATGTTTATAGCAGCACAATTCACAATTGCAAAGATGTGGCAACGACCCAAGTGCCCACCAACACATGAGTGGATTAATAAAATGTGGTATATGTATACCATGGAGTACTACTCAGCTATAAAAAATGGTGAAATACCTCTTGTATTATCCTGGATGGAGCTGGAGCCCATTCTTCTCAGTGAAGTATCTCAAGAATGGAAAAACAAGCACCACATGTACTCACCATTAAATTGGTGCTAATTGATCAACACTACGTGCACATATGGAAGTAACATTCATCTGGTATTGCACAGGTGGGAAGGGGAGGCAGGAATGGGTAAATTCACACATAATCAGTGCAGTGTGCACTGTCTGGGGGATGGGCACACTTGTAGCTCTGACTTGGGTGGTGCAAAGGCAATATATATATAACCAAAGTGTTTGTGTCCCCGTAATATTCTGAAATAAAAAAAAAAAAATCACAACTCTGGCAACTATTAGCTGTGTGACCTGGATCAAGATATTCAACCACTCTCAGTTTTAGACTTCTAACCTATAAAATGGAGATAAATGATATTGCTGTGGTGTGAATGCTTGTGTCTCTTCAAAATGCATATGTTGAAACCCAACCCCCCAAGGTAAGGGGATCTCTAGGAGGTGGAACCCTCCAGTGTCACTAATCTGCCCCCATGAATGGAATTAGTGCCCTCATGAAACAGGCCTGAGAAAGATCCCTTAGCTCTTAGGCCATGCGAGGTTACAGTGAAAAGACAGGCACCTAGGAATCAAGAAGCAGGCCCTCACCAGACACTGAATTGGCTGGTGCCTTGATCTTGGACTTTCCAGCCTCCAGAACTATGAGAAATAAATTTCCATTCTTTCTAAGCCACTCAGTTTGTGGTATTTTGTTACAGTAGCCTTAATAGAGTAAGACACATAATCTTTGTAATGCTTTGTTTCTCAAGTTGAGCAGTAGATATATACATGAGTGTTCATTATGTTATTCCTATATTCTTATATATGCCTGAGATAGTTCAAAATAAAAAACAGAGTTAATAGCAAAAATGGCAGATATACCACCTTCTTAGGGAGGATGTGACAATTTAGAGATCGAACATATAACATATTTTGTGACAAATATTTGTTGAGCACTCACCTTGTCCCAAGCATTGGGGATAAAAGTGTGAACAAAAGCAACCACAGTCCCTGCCCTAAGCTGCTTCAGTCTAATAACATCAGCTCCTATTATTAATATCTTCCACCTAATACCAACTCTTCCTCTTGACTTCATGATTTCCTTTGTTGATTTCAATCACTCAAGACCAAAGCCTTGGAGTTGTTTTTGCTCTTCTCTCTTAGTGGCCCCCATATCAGGACAGATGTAGTTTCCTCCTCTACAACATTTTTTCAACCCATCTTTCCCTTGCTTTTTCACTGTCATTACTGTAGCTCAGATCCTCCTTGCTTCCTCCTGGCTGGACTATTAGCCTCTCCTGCCAGATTAATCTTCATAAAAAGCAACTCTAATCATATTACTCTGCAGCTTAAAAACCTTCAAGTGTTTTACAATTGCCTTCTGAATTATTTCCTTATTCTGTCATTTAAGACCCAGCCACATCCTACCATTGTGTTTAATAAACACATCCAAGTAAGTCGCTGGCATTTAAAAGGTTCTCAGTGAGTATTTTTTGCATGTATGAATTAGTGAACCAATCATTTTCTATGTCCTGCATTTGCTTATCTCTCTGTCCTTGTTCATACTGTCCTCCTCTGTCAAATCCTTTGAGGTTCATCTCAAAATTCATTTCAACATTCCCACCAGTTGCAATTCTTCCAAAATCACTCTTGTCTGTGCATTCCAATAAGCAGAGATGATGATAAGCAGTTTATTTTCATCTGTCAGGAGGGATTCACAGGAGCTTTGATCAGTATACCATGCCAAGGATGCCACGCTGATTCACTGTGTTGATCACAACATGATGATATCTAGTCCACAGAAAGTAGCAGATGCCCAAGTAAGGCACACATGTATCCAAGGGTCGAAGATACATTCTGGGAAGATTCAGGGTCCTGCCTTCTCAGCTCCAGGCCATTCAGGACTTCATGTCACATTTTGAATAATGAAATATCAGAAAAAAGAAATAACAAAAATAAATAAAATGATTAAAGTGTGGTGTGGCCATATATAAAATACCCTATGACCTTTAAAGTTTTTTTTCAAGGAATACGTAAGGACTTAGAAAAATGCTCACAACAAAATTTAAGCCAAAAACTGGATATAAAACTGTATGTACAGTACGATCTGAGTTGTGTTTCAAAATGTATGTGTGTGTGTGTGTGTGTGTGTGTGTGTATAAAGAGAGAAAATAGAAGAAAGACATATATAGATATAACAATTATATCTGGGTGGTAGATTTGTGGGTGATTTTAAGTTTTTAAAAATATTTTACAAATATTCACATTGCATATTTTAAACATGCATTTTTTAAAAGTCACTTCAAATAAAGACAAGTCCTAATCAATAATCATGTCAGAGCATGCTGAGTCAAAGTAAAAGGTTTTTGTGGAAGAATAAATTTTTTTAAGCAAATCAGAAGTTGGATACTGAAGAGTTGAAAGACCTTCTAAGTGTATGCTTCCTAAAATTTCAGTTCAAAAATAATCTTTCCAAGGGTTATTATTTTTCAAGAACAAAATCAGGCATATTTTACATGAGGAAACAATAAAAATCAAACCTCCCAAATGTATAACAATAGCTGGAAAAAGAAAAGAGGAGGGCGTTCCCTCTTGAATTGTCAAGGATTTTGGCAATGCTGCTTTTACAACCAAAGCAAAGATTTTTTTCTATGAAGTCTAATCAGGTTTGGAAGAATGTTATACGATGCCTTAAAGACAATATTTTATAAAAATTACTTAATTTAACTTTTAGTGACAAATCCAAAATGCCTCTTTGGTATTTGGCCAACATAATGAGAAAATAGAATTTACATAATTAATAAAGCCTTTCCTTAACCCCACTGTTCTTCTTTATTTAGATACAGATGCTAAATATTACCAAAATGTACATGAATACGGATCTTGTCGCCAGGACAATTTGAGATTTTTTTTTTGTAATAAACAGATGGAAGAGTTGTTCTTGGGTGACATGACGGTTTCTTGTGGAGATAATGAGTAATTTCAAATGCTGGCTCTGCAGGAAGATTCTTCCTTCTCTTGTTTGGCAGAGAGAATATTTTTATAAACAAAAGCAGTGAACAAGATTAGTTCAAAATGGTGAAATAACATAAGGATTTGATCTAGATCTAACTTGCTGAGAACAACCTATGTTTGCGTTTGGATTTGGCAGTCACTGTCATCTGCCTTGCCACTGCAAAGACATCCTTAAAGGGCTTGAACATGACACAAATGCTATTATTTCAGGTAGAACAGATTAAGTTTATTTTCAGTGTTTTGTTCCTGATCAGTCAGCCATTTTTCAGAGATAATCAATGCTGTGCTACGAATGTGTCCCCCAAATTTCATGTGTTGGAAGAGAGATGGGGCCTAACAGATGGTGTTTAGGGCAAGAGGATTAATAGATGGATTAATGCCACTGAACAAAGGGCTTGTGGGAGTGAGTTTTCCCTCCTCTCCTGATCTTCTACCACATGAGGGCAGAACATTCCTTCCTTGAGGAGGACACAGCATTCAAGACACCATCTTAGAAGCAGAGAGACCAGGCCCTAATGGCACCGTGATCTTGGACTTCCCAGCCTTCAGAACTGTGAGAGAACAAATTTCTGCTCTTTGTCCAAGTACATAGGGACTCACTTGACCTTGCATTTTAGGAACAGACCTCTTCCCTCCGCCTTGGAAGCACTCAGGAGAGGGCACTTCTACAAATTCTAGAGCAGTGATGGCCTGGGTAACTCTCAAGTGGTAGGGGTGCCAACAAAGGTGGCTTTTTTGTTGTTGTTGTTTTGTTTTTGGTGAGACAGGTTCTCACTCTGTTGCCTGGGCTAGAGTGCAATGGTGTTATCACAGCTCACTGCAACCTCAAACTCCTGGGCTCAAGTTATCCTCCTGCCTCAGCCCTCCCAAAGTGTTAGCACTACAGGTGTGAGCCACTGCACCCAGCCAGATGGCTTCTTTTGAAGAGCAATAACAATTCTTTTTGTCTTTAGATTGTTAAGTTAAAGAGCACCTAAAAGTCATAAAGCTCTTTAGAGCCCATGCAGACTATGAAACAATACACTACTAGGATATAAGATTACATGTATATAACTATATATGCAATTATGTTTATAATGTTTATAGTCATATATAGAAGATAATAATCTCAACACAATAATGTGTCAGTGACACTTCCACTTCATTAGCTAAGTACTCCTGAATTTATGGTCCTATTTCTTAGCATTTGTTCATTCATGTTGTTCTTGGAAGCAGCAAACGCAAAAAATTTTACGAAAATTTACAGGAGGAAAAAAACTAAATAGAGATAATTCTATTAACTTTTTTGGAAAATTCAGAACAACTTCTCTTATTCTATTAATAGTTTGACAGTATTCTGGTCCAACTTTTGAAAGCATTGTTTTAAACTCTAAAAGTTTTGAATTAAAGAACAAAGGAGAGTAGAAATGGGAAAGGACTGACTCAACAATGACTCTCCATGACCTTATATTTAATGACTCACTTTTTTATGTCTGAGATAAAATCAGCTTGAATCCATAGTCCCTGCCATGTGATAGTCCAAATTTCTGCAGATTTTTAGATGGGGATAGGGGAGCTTATATTCTAAAGGTCAATGTAGGCTCCAGGTTTCTGTTGCTGTTCTTCTATGCTATGTCGTCTCAGACTTACAACTAAGCTTTTTTGTCTATTTCCACATAAAACAACTCGAACCAAATATTTGTGAATGTCCAGACTACACTGAGGATGTTTAGGTTCCACAGAAGAGTCACTTCACCCAACACAGTGCTACCAATGTGTGGAAAACACATATTAGTGGAGTGATAATATTTTAAATGTTAACTGAAGTTTCCTCTCCTCACATTTCCTTTTCCCATTCTCTTCCCTCCCACTATTCCAGCAGCTGTAACATCCTTCATCTACACTGCAGAGGAAGTCAGACAGGAGTTAGAGCCAAAACGCCTCCGAGGAGCGGAGCACTGAGCTGAGATCCACAGCACTTGAAAAGGAAAATGTTTTCTGAATTCCAAAAACATGGCTCTTATTATCAAGAGCCAAAGACTGAAGGAAGAAGACAAAGTTTATCCATAAACAGTATATGAGGAGAACAACATGGAGCCCATTTCCAGCCACACAAGAGGATGAAAGACTTTCTTGACTAGGGGAAAGAACTTCAAAGGGGAGGGGAGAGCAGACAAGTGAGTTTTGTGTGTGTCTCCGGATCCTGGCTCCCCTTCTCCCCTTTGTGGTGTCCAAGTGGGAAGGAACTGGAAATCCAAGATGGAGGACCCACTGCCTTCCTTCTCAGGGCGTAGGCAGAGGAAGACTGTGAGTCTCTGTGAGGAACTCAGCCTCCATCGTGGGCAGCAGATTCTGAGAGACGTCCCCAGACAGCTGGCCCAAGGGCAGCCTTTCAGCCCCCCAGGGTGATACAGGCACAGTGGCAGAGAGTTACAGTGGCCCCTGAGAGGGGCGTGGGTGTGGCACTCAGGCTAGTGGACATGATGGCATTTTACATCTATGCCCCAGTGAGGAGGACCCAGAGTGGCCTGCACAGAACAGATAATCAGCCAGGAGCAGTGGCTCACACCTGTAATCCTAGCACTTTGGAAGGCCGAGGCAGGAGGGTTGCTTGAGGTCAGGAGTTCAAGACCAGCCTGAGCAAGAGCGAGACCCCGTCTCTACACAAAATAGAAAAATTAGCCAAGTGCAGTGATACATACCTGTAGTCCCAGCTACTCAGGAGGCTGAGACAGGAGGATGGCTTGAGCCCAGGAGTTTGAGGTTGCTGTGAGATATGATGATGCCACTGCACTCTAGCCCAGGTGACAGAGCAAGACCCTGTCTCAAAAAAAAAAAAAAAAAAAAGAACAGATAATCAGAGTCCCTGGGAGGACAGCCGTCATTTCAGCATAAGCCGCGGGCCATGCACCTGGAGCCCGGGGGAATATGTTGCAGCTCAGTAGCTGCCAGAGATGGCCAAGGATGATCAGGGACTAAGCACCCTCTTCCCCTGACCTTGATGGTAGTTAAACTCCCTGCATTCTAGAACTTATTATTATATCACTTCCTGGGCAGAAAGAAGAATGAGTTGGAGAACATGGAATTGATTGAGAGGATGGCCATTATGACCAAGCTTTAAACCCTAAGTATCTGAGCTAATCTTGAATGAGGTTACTCTTGTCACTACCAACTGAAAAGGGAGACCGAAAATCTAGTTCAGTTTTAGAGAAATGAAGAGGGTTTTGATTTGTCATACCTGTGCACTATACGGGGAAGGTCTGTAACATTTTCACTCACCTCCGCCATCGGGCTGTTCGAAGCGCTCCTGCGCCCGCCGTGCGGGGCTGCTCGCTGACCCTCACTCAGCCTTCCTTCTGTTAACTGCTTTTCTCTGCTCCTTTTCCACCAAGGTTGTCCTGGGAACTCCAAATTCTGCTTGTGTAAGGTGCAGAGCAGGTCGGCACCCCCCAGCTGCTCCTCGGCTCATACCCAACCCGCTGTCCTCAGCAGCACAAAGCGCCCCTCCCCTGAGCATAACCCTTTCTAGGAGCCAGCTGGGGTGAGGAATGGCAGTTATGTAGCCCTAATGTGCTAGTTGCTTTACGTACTTCGCCTTACAATAGCATGAATAAAACCGATAAAGGCTCAGAGAAGAAAATTGCAGGAGACCTAGGTAAGAAATTGCACAGCCAGCACTCAACTCTGGTCTCCCCGTCCCCAAATCCTGCACTCTGAACCACTGTATTGTGAAAATTTCTAGGCTTTGCTTCTGTACTTGCTTAACAACCTTGAGGACCATCTCGATCATTTCACTTCTTCCCAAGGCTTGACTTCGTTCCAATCTGCTTCACCTGACTGACTGGTTAATGAAACAGCTGATGGTTGCTTGGCGCTGTCCCTCCAGCTGGAGAGCTCATTATCTGCCTGCTGGCTTTTGGCAACTTTCTCAGTAGTACAAACAGCCTCAGCGCCTTCTGAGGCCTGAGAGAATCTTCTAAGTCCCCTGTGATGAGGATAGTCATTTCCTGCCCTGAGTTGAAAGTGAAATTTGATCATGAATATTTCCCGTACATCTCCCTGGGAGCAGTGGCTAATGGGTGGTATTGTTGTTTAAGCGTTTTATGTCTCACCCCCGCCCCCGTGGACTACCAGGGTCCCCCAAAGTAGTGATCCTGCAACCTCCTTAGAGGAAATGCTTCAACAAGGGAGTTGATTCAAAATGGTTCCCAAACAATGTTCTCACAAAATAGAGAGAAGAAGAGAGAGTTGTGTATACAGGTAGAACCACATAAAATACTTTGCCCTAGCCTAAAAAAAGATATATTTGGAAATACCTAACAGCTCATGAAAAGCAGACACTTACCAGATACCTTCTTATTTCTAAGAAGACTGAAGAAGAGAACACAATGCATTTAATGTTGGCAAACTCATTATTACAAATTATTACAAGTCAAGGATGTTCAGTGTTACCCCTGCTATTCAACATTGCACTGGAGTATCTCAAAAGTGCAATAGAACAAGCATAAGAATTTTAAAATGTCTGGACTGAAAAGGAAGAAGTAAACCTATCTTTATTTGCAACAGACATAATTCCATACACAGAAAGTCCTATGGAATCTACAAAAAGTTATTAGAACTAACAAGTAAGCTTAGGAAGAATGTATGATACAAGTTCAATACAAAAAAACAATTATATCTCTATATGCTAGAAACTTACAACTGGAAATTAAATTTTTTTTAAATACCACTTATGATAACATCAAAAATATGAAGTAGGGATAAATCTAACAAATTAAAATGCACAACCCCTGTACACTGCAAATAATAAACATTTATGATAGAAATTAAAGAAGACCAAAGTAATTGGAGGGTTATATTGTCTTCATGGATTGACGAATTCAATATTATTATGATGTCATTCCCCATATTGATTTATAGATTCACTGCAATTCTAGTCAACATTGTACTAGGCTGTTTTTTTTTTTTTCTTGCTCAACAACACTTTTTTTTAACTTTTTATGATGCAAATCTTTGAACACATACAAAAAGAGAAAAGAGAACATAATGAACCCAGGTTCAACAATTATCAACCCACGGCCAGTCTTGTTTTGTCTATACCCCAACACTTTATTATTTTGAAGCAAACACTAGATATTGTATCATTTCATCCCTGAATGTTTCAATATGTATCGTAAAAAATGAGATCTCTTTTTTATTTTAGTGTTTAGATTAACATACAGTAAAACTGTATGTTTTTTTTGCAGTATGTAGAGTTCCATGAATTTTAACACATGTATAGATTCGTGTACTATCATTACGATAGGATACAGGACAGTTACCACGCAGTTTTTGTAGCACTGACAAACTGATTTTACAATTCATATGGAAATGAAAAGGACCTAGAATAGCCAAAACAATCTTTAAAAATAACAACAAGTTTGCACTACCTAAATGCAAGACTTATTATAAAGTTTCAGTAATCAAGACAATGTAGACTGACTTAAGAATAGACAAATAGAGTAACTAAACAAACTAGAGCCCAGAAACAGACCCACACATATATGGCCAACTGGTTTTCAACAAAGGTACAAAAGCAATTCAGTGGAGAAAGGATAGTTTTTTTGACATATGGTGCTAGAAAAACTCGATATCCATAATCAAAAAAATAAACTGGGATCCATACTTTGCACCATTCAAAAGTGAACTCAAAATGGTTCATAGACCTAAATGTAAAACCTAAAACTAAAAAGCTTCTAAAAGTAAACACAGGAGAAAATCTTTATGACCTTGGGGTAAGCAAAATTTTCTTACATATACTACCAAAAACGTAATCTATTAAAACATAATAAATAAAACTTCATCAAAATTAAGAACTTTGGCTTTTTCAAAAACATCTAAAGAGAATAAAAAGGCAAACCACTGACTAGAAGAAAATATTTTCAAATGACATATCTGATAAAAAGATTCGTATCGATAACTCATATGTAAAGTACACTCAAAACTCAATAGCATGAAAACAAACACCCAATATAAAAAATGGGCAAAAAATTTGAATAGACATTTCAAAGAAGATATATGAATGGCAAATAAGCATATGAAAATATGTTCAACATGATTAGTCAATAGTGAAATGCAAATTAAAGCCATGATGAGACCATGTCGCACCTTTAAGAATAGCTAAAATTAGAAAGATTAACCATACCACATGTTGGCAAAGATGCTGAGCAACTGGAATTCTCATACACTGTTGGTGGGAATGTAAAATGGTCCAAGCACTTTGGAAGACTGTTGGAAATTTCTTAAATTGTTAAACATACATCCACCATTTGACTCACCCTCCTCAGTATTTAGCCAAGAGAAATAAAAGCATATGCCCACACAAAGACTTGTACATGATTGCTCATAGCACATTTATTTGTAATAGCCAAAAACTGGAAACAACCCAACTGTCCATCAACAGGCAAATATACAAGTTGTGGTATATCATGCAATTGGCTACTACTCAGCAATAGAAAGAAATGAGATATAGTATTTATTTATAGGGGCAGCATGGATGAATGTCAAAATACTTATGCTGAATGAAAAATGTCAAACTCCTCTCCCTTCAAAAAGGAGTACATACTGTATAATGCTATTTGGAAAATATTAATACAAATTAATTTATAATAACATAAAGCAGATCAGTGGTTGCCTGGGGATTGGGGGTGGGGCGGATTTGGTCGGGGTGGAGAGGAAGAGAAGGAGAACTTACAAAGGGGCAGAAGGAAACTTTTAGGGGTGATTCATCATCTTGACTGTGGTGAAGGTTTCATACGTGTTAAAACCTATCAAATTGTATACGTTAATGGCAATATTGTACGTCAATTACACTTCCGTAAAGCTGTTATCCAAAAACCTTTTAATGATTCTAATTTATTCAATTGAGTAAAATCTGAATTATTTCACAACCTATACTTTAAAAAATGTAGTCTTTTTTTGGAAGTGCTTTAAGCGGTCGTTTGATAAGAACATGTATCCATTTTACTGAAATGACTGACAAAGTCAAACTATACAGTAAGATCTTGAAAAGGCACATCTGTGTCAACAAAGATCTGATATGATGCAGTGTCACGTGGTGCTAATAGAGTTCTGTAGGTGAAGTGGGCAAAGGCCTTGTAACTAGGGATTTAAGAGATTGAAACATTCCAGATAGGTTGGAATCTTAAGAAAAGGCCCAGATAGGAGAACATGGCACTGGTAGCTTGGATTATTGGGATGGGAAAAAAGTGTAGGCATGAGGCTGACATTAAAATGTGCCTCGGCAGAATTTGCTCCAATTCTTCTTGGGGTTAACTGAACGCTTCATCCCAACCCTCTACACAGAGCCAGGGGGACTGTCCTACCAAGGGTGTGTTCGCTTGTCTCTTCTTTCTAACTTGTGGGAAGGTGACCATAAGGCCTGGACTGGGGAATGAAAGGGCCATAACACAGAAATCCCTGGTGTTCTCCATCCCCGGACATCTAAGGACAAAGGGGACCAAAGTGACCCAAGTGTACATTCGGGGACTTATTTCTGTGTTTTTGCCAATTTCAATAAAAGATTCAATGGGACCATTATATTGGCAATAGTGGCAGGGAAAGGGCACTGCCTACCTGTGGTACCAGCACAGCGGTGACAAAGAGCAAATGACTTTGGCTCCAGCCAGGCATACACAATAGGGCTCTCCCTGCAGGAGAAATGCCAGGCCAGTGATCAAGATGAAGTGGCCAGGGAGCTTGCCACTGGCAGGGAGATGGAACCAACTGAATATTGACTGCCTGCTAGAGAGAGATACTCTGGGGTCCAGCCATGAAGGACTCAAATGTCACACCGGGATGGGACAGTTAACAATAGCCACTGAAGAGCATCCAGCTAACATCATAAAAGTGGGAGTCATGTAGTTTTTCAGGAGAGAAAGTTAAGGAAGTGTGAGTCTTTCTTTGTAATCCACTCAGGATTTTCTTATCTGTCTAATTGAGTTGTCTTATGGGAGATATTTTCAAGAATCCGATGTGTGATAAAATTCTAGAAGTAAATAGTTTCACCTGCTGCTGTACAGTAGAATGTCCTGCCATGATGGAAATATTCTAACAAATTAGGGCACTAGTCACATGTGACCACTGGACACTTAAAATGTGGCTAATGCAACTAAGTTACTAAATTTTAGTTAATTTTGACTAATTTTAATTTGTATTTGAATACTGATGGGTGGCCAATGGCTATGGTAGTGAACAGTTTTAAGCTGTCCTTAACAGTCTGCATTTTAGTTGGTAGTATATTAATTATAATGTTGCCCTGTCTGAGTGAAAATTAAGGAATTAAGTTGCTACAAGAAAGCACCAATACTTTTGTATTTTGTTTTTGGCACAATTTTTTCTTATTCTTGAATATATATATTTTTGGGGGGTGAATACGAAAAGAAGAATTTCAAAAATACAGCATAGGTATTTCTTTTCTTTTTAAAAGGAAAACTCATGCATTTGATTAAATTAAAGATTTCTTTCTATCAGGAGGTTTCTTTGGCGCACGGTTCTGCAGGCTGTACAAGAAGCCTGGTGCCAGGCTCTGCTTCCGGTGATGGCCTCATAGCAGCTACCCAGTCTCAGGTGTTCTGTGACAGCAACACTAAACAGACTAAGAGAGTCATCATGTTACTCAGGATGCTGACGCATTGACATCCCATAGTTCATTGGACTTTTTTGGACAGAGGCTTACATCTGTTTCAGGAATCCCTGAGTTCTGCGTTCAGAGCGATAGCATATATTCCTTCTGCCATCACACCATTAGCCAGAAACCTATGACATAAATAGTAACGCTGTTAAAGAAAAACAAAAACCATAAGCATTTAGATTTTTGAAAGTCCTATAAACCTTTCCATTTCTCCTCCTCCTCTTCCTTCTTCTCTTCCTCCTTCTTCTTCTCCATCTTCTTTTTGCCAAATAAAAAGTCTCAAATCATTAACTTCAACAAATATGCAACTCATCTATGAGGGCTCAAGATTTTCAAATTAAAATTACTTTGAGTTTGCTGGCAGCCTTTATGACAAACCTGGAAAAAGATACAGGACCTGTGTTAGTTCATTTCACGTGGTCGCTGCCTGGTAAATGTTTGTTGAATTAACCAATTATTCAGATCAACAAATATTTACTGAGCTAAACTCTGTGGAGGGGCCAAGAAGAAAAGGTCTCTGTCCTCAAGGAGCAATGACCTTGTTGAAGAGGCACCAACACCTGAACATACTTAGAGTCAACAATGCAAGAGTTCAGGATGATAAGAAAAGAGCTAACAGGGGTTAATCGCCAGTTAGGTGGTGGAGAACAGGTAATGAAGAATTTCTGAGCAAAAAGCAGTTATTCAAGCAGAGATGATCCAGTAGATGTTTTATAGGGGGATGATTTGAATCTGATCTTAAAGGGTGGCTAAGCTTTGGGCAGGTGAAGAAGGTACGGGGGCAGGTTGCTATGAAGGCTTAAGAACAGGGAAACACAGGTTTCCTATCTAAGACACTGGTTTTCCATTACAAATAGTGGGAAAGTTGTTTAGGGTGAAGTTGCTTATGTCAGAGCAATCAGTGGTCTTTTATCACAGATCTCACAGAAGCAAAATGTCTCAAGTACTCTTTAGGACTTTGGAGACTGAAATAAAAGAAATTAGCTAAAAGTAAAGTTTAAAAAAAAATCAGATAATTGCTTTTTAAATTTTTCTTTGACTACTTAGAAAAACTAAGTTCTTAAGAAATATTACTTGGAAAAGTAATTATCTTCTCCTGGAGTTTTGTCTATGAGTTCAAATTTAAAATTTAGCCACAGTTTAAAATTTAAACACAGTCTCTGTGTTTATGAATTAAAGTGCAATTATTTAAATCATTAACAAGTTAATCTATTCCTCATGAATATGAGTGCTCATAGTAATTTTCAATATGTGTTGGGGGAAAAAAAAATCCCAGGAATGTCTTCCTGGCTTTTATAAGCCCACTTTATTTTTTTTTTCAACTTTCATGTTTTTAATTGAGATTCAGAATAGTTGCTTTCTCTTCATTTCTCTTTCATTCATTATGAGCATATCAATTTTACAGGTCATTCCTCTCATCCCAATAACTTGAGGTCCAGTTTGGTTTCTGAAGTCTGCAAAGAATCTTGTTATCAGACAGCTCCACCCCAGAACTTGGACCCTAAGTTTCCTGCATTGCTGCGTGCATACCTGTGGTCAAACAACAAAAAATAGCTATTCTCCTTGTTCTTAAAATAGATTGCCTGGTTTTATTTTTTATTTTTATTTTTGATGTTTATTTCAAAATGTATTAAGGGGGTACAAGTGTTTCTGTTACGTGGATAACTTGTATAATGCTTAAGTCAGGGCTTTTGGTGTGCCCATTACCAGAATAGTGTTCATTGTACCCAACACACAAGTTTTTATCCCACTCCCATCCCCCCACCCTCCACTCTTCCTGGTTTCTCATGTCTTTTATGTCACTATGCACCTGTGCATACCCATCATTTAGCTCCCACTTAGTGGTGAGAACATATGGTGTTTGGTTTGCCATTCTTGAGACACTTCGCTTGGGATAATGGTCTCCAGTTCCATCCAATTTGCTGCCAATGACATTATTTAATTCCTTTTTATGGCTGAGTTGTACTCCATGGTGTATATACATATACCACATTTTCTTTATCCACTCATTAATTAATAGGTGCTTAGGTTGATTTTGCATCTTTGCAATTGTGAACCATGCTACAATAAACATCCAAGTGCAGGTGTCTTTTTATAGAATGACTTCATTTCTTTTGGGTAGATACCCAGCAGTGGGATTGCTGGATCCCATGGTAGATCTATATTTATTTCCTTGAGGAATTTTCATACTGTTTTCCATAGAGTTTGTACTAATTTGTAGTCCCACCAACAGTGTATAAGTGTTTCTTTCTCTCTCCATCCATGCTAGCATCTATTGTTTTTTGACTTTTTAATAATGGCCATTCTGATAGGGGTAAGATGGTATCTCTTTGTACTTTTAATTTGCATTTCCCTGATGATGAGTAGTGTTGGACAATTTTTCATGTGTTTTTTGGCCATTTGTCTATCCTCTTTCAAAAATCTTCTGTCTTTTGCCCACTTTTTGATGGGTTGTTTGTTTTTTTCTTGCTGATTTGTTTGAGCTCTTTGTAGATTCTGGATGTGCATCTTGTGGATATTTTCTCCCATTCTGTAGGTTGTCTATTTGCTCCGTTGATTATTTCCTTTGCTGTGAAGAAGCTTTTTCATTTAATTAAGTCCTATTTATTTATTTTTGTTGTTGCTATATTTGCCTTTAGGGTCTGAATCATAAATGCTTTGCCTAGGACGATGTCTAAAAGAGTTTTTCCTACATTTTCTTCTTGAATTTGTATGGTTTCATGTCTTACACTTAAGTCTTTAATCCATCCTGAATTATTTTTTGTATGTGATGAAAAATAGGGGTCTTGTTTCATTCTTCTGCATGTGGCTATCCAATTTTCCCAGCACCATTTATTGAATATGGCTTCCTTTTCCCCAGTGTATGTTGTTGTCTGCTTTGTTGAAGATCAGTTGGTGATTGCCTGGTTTACACAACTTTCTTTCTAACAATGAGACCAGGACAAAATCTTTCCATTTGCCAAGGGAGCCTAATAAAAGAAAAGGAAGAGAAACTTATCTATTATTGGAGGAAAAATTGTTATCTTCTTTCCAAGTAGTGCCAGAGGCACATGTCATAGAGACATACTAAGAATAAAAAGTCTTTTTTTTTTCCTTTGCTGTTTAATGTAACTGTGTGAGGCAGCTGCAAATCTTCATTTTCATGGAAACAATCCCATACCCTTGTTCACCCCAAAGAGTTCTTTTCTTCCAACTAATAACAAACTTTTTTTCTGAATTTCATAGGATCACAGAATTTTGAAACTTGGAGATCATTTAGTCTAACTTTGTAAACTAAATAAGTAGACAAGTATAATGCCAGAGAGCAATGGGTAAAAAAATCTACCCAAATATCTCTTGTTCTGTACTCACCTACAAGTATAGCAACACTAAGCTTGGATTGTCTGGACCACATAGTATTTACATTTTTAGTTCCTTGAGAAATCTCCATACTGTTTTCCTTAGAGGTTTTACTACTTCACTTTCCCACCAACAGTGTATAAACGTTCCCTTTTGTCTGCATCCTCACCAACATCTGTTTTTTTTTTTTGTTTTTTGGGGTTTTTTTTTTTTTTTTGTCTTTTTATTAATAGCCTTTCTGACTGGTGCAAGATGATATCTCACTGTGGTTTTAATTTGCATTTCTCTGATGATTAGTGATGTTGACCATTTTTTCATATGCCTGTTAGCCATTTGTATGTCTTCTTTTGAAAACTATTCATTTTTTTGCCCAATTTTTAATGGGATTATTTGGGGGGGGGGTGTTGTTGTTGTTGAGTTGTTTCAGTTGCTTGTAAATTCTGAATATTAGTCCCCTGTCGGATGCATAGTTTGCAAATATATTCTCCCATTCTGCCGGTTGTCTGTTCACTCTGTTGATTGTTTCTTTTGCTGTGCAGAAGCTTTTTAGTTTAAGTCCCATTTGTCTGTAGTTTAAGTCCCATTTTGTTTTTGTTGCCTGTGCCTTTGAGGTTTCTTTGTCTAGACTAATGTCCAGAAGAGTTTTCCCTAGGTTTTCTTCTAGTATTTTTATAGTTTCAGGTCTTACATTTAAGTCTTTCATTCATCTTGCATTGATTTTTGTATATGGTGAGTGTTAGAGGTCCAGTTTCATTCTTCTGCATATGGCAATGGAATTAGTATTTTTAACAAGTGCCTTGGTCATTCTGACCCTCATAGAAGTTTGGGAAGTACTCATTTAAGAGATGATAAAACACTGGTGCAATCTTTCTACTTGGTGTTGCTCTCTCTGCCTAGGGAAATCAGAGATATCTTTCTACTCCAGATCTTATTGCTTCTCAGAATGGAATAGAAAGGCATAATAAAATGGACAGAAAGAGCAGACTTGAAAAATATTCATGAAGCTCAAAATGCAGGGGAGAAAGATAACCTAAAGCAAGCTGTATGTTTTCATGGAAGAAGAAATGGGGAATATTTTCTTGTAGTTTTAGGCTTAAGCAGCTGTAATTTGGGAGGTTGTACCTACAGTGCCTCTTTCCACTTGCTGTACTCTGCAAGATGATAGAAGAAGTGTATTCAACTTTTTCATGTCCCCATCCCTACGTAAGTTGAACACAATTTGCTGTAAGCTTATCTGATAATGAACTTATTCATCAACTTAAAGAACATATGTCTCATTGTTTTCCCTTTCATTTTATAAAACAATACCAAAACCATCCGTCGGCGAAAGAACAAAAGTTAGTCTGAATAAAAATGTTAGCTGTGGGTCCACTACTTAAATATTCTTATTTTGTAAATATCTCAAACACAGCAGCAGAAATGGTAAATAAAATACATGCTTTAGAATCCGCTAATTATCAAATCCCTATAATGTGCAACATTATAGGATCAAAATCCTACAATGTGTGATGCTTGGAATTATAGTAGTCATAATGTCTTATTCTTCTAAAACTTTAAAAATAAAATCCCCATTATAGTGATCTATAAAAGTTACATTCTATTCTTAAAGGTATTCTGATCAAGAACTGGATTAGTAATGGGTAAATGGATGTAATATGAGTCAAAACAACTTCTGGATGTTTCTGGCTGGTAGTTGTGACCAGCTAGGGTTCATAATTATGTGATGGTCTAATGACCACTCATAACCAGGCCTGAGGATTTGGTTGACATCCTCAGGTCTTGGATTGTTCCAGCAGGCTTAACAAAATTGATTCCTCATGAATGGAGATGACCAGCTCTACTTCTAAAGGGTGGGCCCCGTGCTGTGAATGTCTGCTAAAAAGTGTTAAGCACGAAAACCCAATGTGAAAAGAAGACCACTCTAAAGCCACAGGTGTGCTTTTCACAAAGAAGTATTTGTGAGCTGCAAATTTCAACCTTGCCAACTATCTTATTAAAAAGCCAAAGTTTTGAGTGACTAAACTCTGTTAATGGCATACGGGTGCCACAGAGGCTGGAGACATTGGAAAAGCCTCTGACCATGGTTCCAAGGGTGTGGTGCTAAGAAACTTTTGGCCACATGCTCTGACACTACTGAGAGCAGGAAATGGGACGGGGACATATCCCTCCTAGTAATCAACAACACTTTTGTTAACATTTAGATCAGTTTCTCTCAGAAATAAATTTTAGCTCTTTTTTTTTTCCTTTTTCTAATCAATATTCTCAAATTAAAATGAAAAGCAAATTTCCTAGAGTTGGCTTTTATTTTATTTATTTATTTATTTATTTAAGACAGGGTCTTGCTGTGTTGCCCAGGCTGGAGTGCAGTGACGTCATCATAGCTCACTGCAACCTCGAACTCCTGGGCTGAATAGATACTCCTGCCTCAGCCCCCCAAGTAGCTGGGACTACAGGCATGCACCACCACACCCAGCTAATTTTTCTTTCTTTCTTTTTTTTTTTTTTTTTTTGTAGAGATAGGATCTCACTCTTGCCCAGAAGTTTCAAACTCCTGACCTCAAGAGAACATCCTGCCTCAGTCTCCCAAAGCGCCAGGATTACAGGCCTCGGCCACCACACCCGGCCCCAAACTGGAAATTAACCAAGTGTCCTTTACTGGGAGAATGACTAAACAAACTATGGTACATGCATACCATGAAATACTACTCAGCAATAAAAGTTTCAAACTATTGATACAGGCAACAACTTGGATGAACTTCAAGGAAATTATACAGAGTTAAAAAAAAAGCCAGGCTCAAAGGATACATATTGCAATATTTTATTTATGTAACATTTATGAAATAACATAATTGTAGAGATGGAAACAAGATTAATAGTTGTGGGGGGAGGGAACGGGGGAGGAGGTGTTGGTGTGGCTGTCAAGGGATAATAGGAGGGAGTCTCCTGTGACAGAAAAGTGTCTTGATTGTGGTGGTGGCTACATGAAGCTACACATGTCATAAAATTGCCTAGAGCTACACACACACACAGACACACACGCACACACAATTACATGTTTGGCAAAATCTGAATAAGCTCCGTAGATTGTACCGATGTCAATTTTCTGGTTTTACTATATAGTTATATAAAAACTGGCTATGGCACACAAGTTATTCTTCATTAATATTGGGGGAGGCTGGGTGAAGGTTGAATTAGATTTCCCTGTATATTTCTTGGCAACATCCTATGACTCTATAAATATTTGTGTATAAATATTTCAAAATGGAAAGTTCATTTTTTAAAAAGAGCAAAGTTAATAAGGAAGATGAGAAAGAAAGCAGTGTAGCTGGTGCTCTCGAATCTTCCTGAGGACAGTTTAAAGAGACACAATCTTTTTGGAAAACAACATGGCGTAAATTTTACTTTCAAATTTTTTGGTGGGAAGATAGTTTGGAGCCCAGGAGTTGGAGGCTGCAGTGAGCTATGATTGTGCCACTGCCCTTCAGCCTGGGCAACAGAGTGAGACTGTCTCTAAAAACCAAAACAAGCAAACCAAACCCTGTCAAATTATTAATACTAATAGATTCACATCTAGAAGGCTATATGATACATCTGCTTACACTAGAGATATCCTAACACAAAGTGCTAGGATTACAGGTGTCAGCCACCATGCCCAGCCTTTTAATTGTTTTTGAAATAACAAAATTAAAGTTCAGAGAGGTTGAGCTATTTATCCAAGGTTGCACAGCTTGTTTTGGAATCCAGGTCTATCTAACCTTAAATACTTGTTTTTTTTCTTCTATATCTTGTTGCTACTTTAAGCCCCACTGGGAGAAGATTAATGCAAAATCTCCTATAGAAGGGACTGGAAAATAATCGTGGGGTCATCTGTGGAACAAGTGTAATGAAGAAAAAAGATTGAACTGGTACATATATATTTTATGAAGTCCTTGTTTAAAAGTTCCACAGACTAGGGGACCGCTAACTGTGTCTTGGGGCTGAATACAACCAAGTAGTTGAAGAAGTGACAGAGAAAACCCTAGTCCTAGAAACACTAGGACAGCTCTATTTATTGTTTCCATGAAGAATTAGAGAGAAAAGTAATCACATGCATTATACTGCTTGAGGGGAGAACAGATTTCTCCTCGCAAGCCTAATTCCTTCTGTTTCTCTTGAAAAACCAATGGAAACAAAAGGCAAAGGCCAGAAAGAACAATGAGAATTTATTTGGCTAGACATTTTGTATCACTTGCCTATTCTCAAAGAGTGGCATAATAATACGTGTTAAGACTTATGAGTTCAGTGAAATTCCTCTGATAGCTTAAAAATCATTATATAGTTAAACATAATCCAATTCTGTCTTTGCGTTCTATCAAATAAAGACAAAATATGATTTAGAAGCTACTCATACTTCGTGTAGCTCCCTATAGCACTACATTTTGATGAGTTCAGTGTAAGCGATTGGGAAACATATGGATTTCATTTTCTTTGTATTACATACGAGCTTAAAAATCAAGTGGAACAGTGATTGTCAAAACATATTCCGGGAAAAGCGTGGTACAGTGTTTCTCTCAACCAAACCCACTGAAATTATTTTCATTTGTATCCTAATGAATTCTGGTAAAAACTTGGCATACTGTTTTTCCTATTTTAAAGTTTCATTTGAGGATGCCCCTGATTTTAAAATTCAGGCTTTTAAGATGACCATTGCATTGCTTATGATTTTCTATTGAATACATGAAACTAAAAAAAATCATATATTCTGATTTGCTGATTTAAATGGAAGTGAAATTGACTATTCCTGCTTTCTTAAGAGTAAGCAGGAGGGTGGGAGAAAAAAATTTTATATAAAATCAACTATTGCATTTGAAAGGAGATTCAGGAATGTGGAGATGGCCGTGTTTTTCCGAAGAGTTGCTGTAGAGTTTCTTTTTTTTTTTTTTTTTTTGAGACAGAGTCTCACTCTGTTGCCCAGGCTAGAGTGAGTGCCGTGGCGTCAGCCTAGCTCACAGCAACCTCCAACTCCTGGGCTCAAGCGATCCTCCTGCCTCAGCCTCCCGAGTAGCTGGGACTACAGGCATGCGCCACTATGCCCGGCTAATTTTTTCTATATATATATTTTTAGTTGTCCATATAATTTTTTTTCTATTTTTAGTAGAGACGGGGTCTCGCTCTTGCTCAGGCTGGTCTCGAACTCCTGACCTTGAGCGATCCACCCGCCTCGGCCTCCCAGCGTGCTAGGATTACAGGCGTGAGCCACCGCGCCCGGCCTGTAGAGTTTCATATCTGAATTTTTTCCTACACTTCAACTTGATTGATTACCATTTTCCATTGAAAGCTCTTGGAGAACAGAGACTGTGTAAGTTTTGTCTGTTTGTATGATATTTAGAAAGCCCATACATGAAGTACTACTCAGCCATTTAAAAAAAAATGAATCAGTACCTTTAACAACAATCTGGATGGAACTGGAGATCATCCTCCTAAGTGAAGTATCACAAAAATGGAACAAAACAAGCACCACATGTACTCACTATTAACTTGGGACTAACTGATCAGCACTCATGTGCACAGATGGAAGTAAAACTCAATGGAAATCATGCAGGTGGTGGGGGGGAGGAGGGGATGGGTGAAATCATACCTAATGGATACCATGTATACTATCTGGGTGATGGGCACACTTATAACTTTGACTCAAGCAGTACAAAAGCAATCCATGTAACCAAAACATTTGTACCCCCATAATATTCTGAAATTTGAAAATAAAAGAAAGCCCACAGTTCTCTGTGAATTGAATGATGATCAATGCAAATACATTAAGAGAATTTTCAAAGCATTTTAAGACTCACACTTATTTTTTAAAAACCTCAAAGCCCCAATAATTCATTCAGAGAGATTATGTAGTTATTTAAATCTTATTAATTAAATCTTAATGCTGGTAACCTGATTTTGTGAGAGGAAAGGGAATTCTATAGAATTCTGAAAGAAGCTGACATATGGCTGACACTTACAAATTAAATCTTAATGGTGGTCGCCTGATTTTGTGACAGCAAAAAAAAAAAATTGTATTCCTTTATTACAAAGTTTAATTCTTAAGTGTCAGCCATATGTTAGCTTCTTTCATAATTCCATAGAATTCTCTTTGCTCTCGCAAAATCAGGTTACCACCATTAAGATTTAATTTCAGGAACGTTGTTTATCTTTTATATTGTTCCTTAAAGACATAATTTATTATTAGCCTAACATTTATTTTCAGGATTGCATCAAATCACTGTTAACTGTTTAAAGGAGAGAATTTGTCACTGGTGAGTCTCTGAGTAAGAAAATATATACCACCCTGCACCACCTCATCCTGTCTGCCGGGATGCAGTGTCTATAGTACATGAGGCAAACTCTGATTAGTCTGTGGGTGTTCCAGGTGTTTCCCTAAGAGCGGAAGCTTGAACTAAGTTATCACAAGAATTGCCCAACACATCAGACTTGTCAACTGGTTTTTGACACCTGCGTCAATACCAGATGGAAAGCAACGATTGCAGCTCACCCGTCACACCCCTCCACACACCCCTCCACACACCCCTCCACACACCCCCTGATATCACTAATCACAGGGCTGCCAGGTGGGACAGATAATCAAACAATTCAATCTGACTTTATTTTCCCCTAAGTTTTGTTTCAATCTTTGCTCCCTTTGTATAATATTGTCTTTTAACCTCAAACCATAGAGACTTCTTTTTAATCCCTTAGGAGAAAAATGAAGTAGCATATCTGAGATAGATAAAGCAATGTTAAAAAATTTGTCTTTTAAAATAGGTGCTTTATTTTACAAATCAAAAGAAAATGTGTCCTTTAAAATAAGTGCCCTGTATACTTTACTTTTTGTACTTTTACAGGCTTATGCCACAGTTTGTCTCATTGACAAATGGTTTTGACAAATGCTTAATCATGGTTTTGCTGTCTTTCCACCTACATTTCCACTAACATCTCTGAAACCACAAGGTCAAGGACAAGTGGTCCTAAGCATTGAAATCCTATATTTATCCAGAAGCATATTTGAGGCAGGTACTACACTCCTGCCAACTGCTTCAACCTTGACCTTCATTATGAGAGTAGTGGTATGTGGTCAAGGGACTCCCTTGAATGTGATGTGTTTATCTCTTGCTACTTTTAGTATACTTCCTCTGTCCTTGATTTTTGATAATGTGATCATGATGTGTTTTGGTGAATTCCTCTTTGGGTTGAATTTGAATGGAGACTTCTGAGCTTCCTGTACCTGGATGCTGTCATCTTTCCTCAGATTTGGGAACATTTCAGCCATTATTAACTTAAATATGTTTTGTAGTCCTTTTTCTCTCTCTTCTTCAAGAATTCCTATTTTGCATAGATTAGTTCTCTTGATGGTGGCCATAATTCCCATGGGTCTGTCTTCATTCTTTTTTCTTTTAGCTCCTCTGACTAGGAAATTTCAAATGTCCTGTCTTCAAGTTCACTGACTTTCTTTTGCTTGATCGAGTCTGCTATTGAAGCTTTTTATTTAATTTTTTAGTTCAGTTACTATATTCTTTATCTCTAGGATTTCTACTTTTTTAATTGTTCATATTTCTTTGTCAAATTTCTCATATTTTCCATAAATTATTTTCCAAATTTTATTTAATTTTCTGTCCATAGTCTCTCAGAGTTCTCTGAACCTCCTTAACAGGATGACTCCAAATGCTTTGTCAGTTATTTCATAGATCTCCACTTTTTTAGAGTCCATTATTTGAGCTTTATTAGTTTCTTCTGGTGGTATCTTTTCCCATAATTTTTCATAATCTGTATGACTTGCATTGGTGCCTGCACATTTGAGGAACAAACTATTAGTAAATTTTTGTATATTATTCCCTTTGACTCAACTAAGGGATGTATCCATCATTGAGCAAGTGAAGAAGGCTGATATGTACCTAGGAAAAATTTATCTTCATTGACTTGAGATCATCAGCTAATATGTGTTTTGCAAATCAGCTAAGAGGAAAATATGCTTTCATGTGTTGCAGAGTCCAAAAAGAACTCAGACTTTGAAACCAGGGAAAACAGCAGAAGAGTTTTAATTAGTGCTTTAGAGAAAACCTGCCTTTTCATATTAATCTGTAATTGAGGTCACAGGATCACCAGAGCACTGGTTGGGAAAAAGGGGAAAAATGATATTTTCCAACTAACTGTGTACGATCTCATTTTGGAATCGTACTTTTCCTGTAAAACTTTTCAAATATTAGTCATCTACCCTATAAAAGGAATCTGAGAAAGATGGGATGTAAAGGTGTCCAGAAATTCAATGAGAGCTACACATTACATGACTTTGATAGGCTACTAAAAAGCAGAGCACAGCTGGGCTATCTCTTCCACTCTCTCTTTGGTTTTTGAGTTGTCACCTAAAATGTCAATATCTTACACTCACACTTACTCTGTACAATGAAATCAGAATATATACTTTTTCTTTTAATATTCCCAGTTTTTTAAAGGAACTGGGAAATTTAACTATCATAATTAGTCTGTTAAAAAAATAGTGCACAAACCACCAATGTTTTGCACAGAGAAGTTTTGGAAGCATTCATAGCTAAAATACAACATTTAGGAAAAAAGATTAAGTGAAAGTTAAATTTAGGCTTCAAAAAATAGGGGTTACAGTTCATGAGTACATTGTGTTGCTACAAAATGAAAGCAGCATCACAAACATCAATATATTTTTGTTTATTGCATGGTTGTTCTGTATTCTAAATATTCCTTGCGGAACATTTTTCCCCACAGATAATGTCTCTGGAAAGTAATTCTATATTGACTTGCTGCTTGGTTCATTGCAATCCACAACCAAACACGAGAAAAAGCCTATTATTAAGCAGTAGACAAGATTTCTAGACTGAGACAGCTGGTTTTAGGTAGTCTTGGTTTATGGTGATGGAACTATTTAACCTTTAAACTATTATAAAAGAGTGATGCATAGTTCTTGACATAGGTATTTGAGAAAAGGACTTGGCAACATTGTTGCAGAGAAGATATATTTCAATTATTTAAAGATTATTTTGTGAACTAGATATCAAATGAACGAACTATACTGAGATTAATGTTGATATCAAAAATGTGTATAGAAAAAAAAAATAATTTGCACCTGATTGCTAATCCACTGGTTTATTAAGAGAGGACAGGTGGTGATGCAAATACGCACCTTCTAATCTTGATTTGCTATTGAAGGAAACAATGAAAAATGGAAATTCTCTTAAATGGTGGTCATTCAGTGTGTGGCTGTTCAGACTGTGTGAAGAAAAATCAATCAATATAAAACTCTTTTCACTAGAGTGTGCTCCCTATAGAGGTGATTTCTCAATCTTTATAGGTCTTTATCAGCTTGACGCCTATAATGACAATAAACTCCTCCTATAAATTCCAAACATTTTCTTAAGTAGTTCATGTCAGTAACGTTTTGGGTATTTGATAAGTTTAGATCATAAAGGAAGTTGTAAGACTTTAAGTCCAAGCAGTATTCACCAATCAGTTACAATAAATCAAAGCTAGTATTCAGCCCAACTTTTGTGTCTATTTCTCCATTGGCTCAGAACTCTGAAGGAAAAGAAATGAGATTAATTCTCAAGCCCCAGCACATGATGCATTGACCAAGAGACCTTGAAAATGCACTAGCAGAACTCACGCTTGGTGATCAAATTAGTATATGAGGATAATGAGGCTCTTGGGTTGGTTGCAGCGTTTGGTGACTGCACGTGGGTAGCTAGTTTTGTAATGGATACATTGTGAAGTCTCAGCTCTATACAGTGTAAAAAATAACACTTTCCCCAACTATGTTTGTTAATTTACCCCATTTCTGCCTGAGGACTGACTTTTTTAATTCCTTCTTAATTCAATTCCATAACTTTTCAATAACTATCATTATTAGATCACTCTCATTTTAAGTTCTTGTAGCTTCACACCAAGTCTTTACTTCATTGAGGTGTTAATTGGCATATAATGAACTAACTGCACATGTTCAAAGGGTACAGTCTGATAAGTTTTGACACTTACAAACATCCATGAATTTATGACCACATTCAAGATAATGGTGTTTATTCCTTGACTGTGGTGACAGTTGCATACATCTATCACCCTCAAAAGTTTCCTCTTGCCCTTGTGGTTCCTCACTCCTACCGCTGTCTATACCCTCCTTCCCATATACAGAGTGCAGTCATTTTTTTGTCTGGCTTCTTTCACTAAGCATAAATATTTTGAGATTCACCCATATTGTTGCATGGATCAATACAGGCAGATCTCCTTTTATTACACCTCACTTTATTACATGTCACAGATATTGCATTTTTGTTTTTTGAGACAGAGTCTTGCTCTGTCACCCTGGGCAGAATGCAGTGGTGTCATCGTAGCTCATTGTACCCTCAAACTCCTGGGCTCAAGTGATCCTCTTGCCTCACCCTCCCTGGTAGCTGGGACTACAGGTGAGCACCACCATGCTCAGGTAATTTTTCTATTTTTGGTAGAGACGGGGTCTCACTCTTGCTCGGGCTAGTCTCAGACTCCCAAACTCAAGCCATCCTCCCTCCTTGGCCTCCCAGAGTGCTAGGATTACAGGTGTGAGCCACCACGCCCGGCCCAGATATTGCATTCTTTACAAACTTAAGGTTTGTGGCATCCTTGAATCCAGCAAGTCTATCCGCTCCAGTTTTCCAACAGCATGTGCTCACTTTGCGTCTCTGTGTCACATTTTGGTAATTCTCACAATATTTAAAAGTTTTTCATTGTTGTTATATCTGTTATGGTGATCTGTGCCCAGAGATCTTTGAAATTGCTATTGTAATTGTTTAAATGGGGTAACCATGCCCATCTAAGACAGCAAACTTAATCAATCAATGTTGTATGTGTTCTGACTGCCCTACCGACCAGCTGTTCCCCATCTATCTCCCTTTCTCCATGCCTCCCTATTCTCTGAGACACAACAATATTGAAATTAGGCCAATTAATAACCTTACAATGGCCTCTAAGTGTTCAAGTGAAAGGAAGAGTTGCATGTCTATCACTTTAAATTGAAAGGTAGAAATGATTAAGCTTAGTGAGTGTCGAAGACATGTGGAAAGCTAAGACAGGCCAAAAGCTAAGCCTCTTGTGCCAAACAGCCAAGTTGTGAATGCAAAGGAAAAGTTCTTGAAAAAAATTTAGGCTCTGTCATACAATGGATAGCACATTGGACTTCCCAAAGGAAATTAAAAGTGCTATTCCATGAACACATGAATGATAAGGATGTGAAATAGACTTATTGCTGAGATGGAGAAAGATTTAATGGTCTGGATAGAAGAACAAACCAGCCACAATGTTTCCTTGAGCCAAAGCCTAATTTAGAACAGGGTCCCAACACTCTTCAATCCTATGAAGGCTGCGGGAAGTGAGGAAGCTGCAGGAGAAGAGTTGGAAGCTATCAGAGGTTGATTCATGAGGTTCAAGGAAGAAGTCATCTGCATAACATAAAAGTGCCAGGTGAAGCAGCAAGTGCTGATGGAGAAGCTACAGCAAATTATCCAGAAGATCTAGCTAAGATGAGAAGTCAATGCCTGGCTTCAAAGCTTGAAAGGACAGGCTGACTCTCTTGTTAGGGGCCAATGCAGCTGGTGACTTTAAGTTGAAGCCAGTGCTCATTTACCATTTAAAAAAACCCTAGGCTCCTTAAAAATTATGCTAAATCATCTCTCCCTGTGCTCTAGAAATGGGACAACAAAGCCCAGATGACAGGCTGTTTATTTACAGCATGATTTACTAAATATTTTAAGCCTACTGTTGAGACCTACCACTCAGGAAAAAAAAAAAAAAGATTCCTTTAAAAATATTACTGTTCATTGAAAATGCACCTAGTTACCCAAGAGCTCTGGTGGAGATGTACAAGGAGATGAATGTTGTTTTTATGCCTGCTAGCACAACATCCATTCTGCAGCCCATGGATCAAGGACTAATCTCAACTTTCAAGTCTTATTATTTAAGAAATATATTTCATAAGATGATAGTTACCATGGATAGTGATTCCTCTGATGGATCTGGGAAAAGTCAACCGAAAATCTTCTGGAAAGGATTCACCATTCCAGATGCCATTAAGAACATTCATGATGTATGGGAGGAGGTCAAAATAGCAACATTAACAGGAGTATGAAAGGAGTTGATTCCAATTCTCATAAATGACTTTGAGGAGTTCAAGTTTTCAGTGGAGGAACTAACAGCAGATATGGTAGAAATAGCAAAAGAACTAGTAGAAGTGGAACCTGAAGATGTGACCTCTCTGTCCCCAACACTACCATGGTTCTGGCCACACCTCCGATCTACCCTACAGGGCCAGTTCTCTAGTCAGTGGGCACAGGTTAGGACCAAGTACTGTACCTCTCTCAAACCAAGAACTTAGTAAGGATTGGGGTGGAATTTTAGCCTCCACAGAGCATGGCAGCCCCCACCCTGATATCCCTTCTTTATTCTCTTTTGCCAGCAACCAGTTGGGGCTCCAAATCTGTTGGCCAGATTGATGTCAAACAATAAAATGAAAGCTAATCTCTCCTTCTTCCAATCCATAGAAGAAACTTTCTTGGAGGCAGTTCTATCCTTGGCTTTAGAGAAAGATGGGAATAACTTCTTTCCATGAATATCACATTCTCCCAAAGCCCACATTTCTTAGTCAGACTTTGAATCACTGGTGGAGCGGTATTAGCCCCAGTTGCTGGTGTCTCTGAACTTAGAATGTGGGATACTCAGCCCTTTTTTCCCTCAGACGGGGACTTCAGTCACTATTCTGAGACAATCAGGAAAATCCTACTTACTATCTGTTACCCTGGGACAGCTGCATCACCTGGAAATTCCAGGCATATGGCTGTTTTTAATAGGCATGAATCTTAGTAAGCTCTGACACGTGAACTTCTGTGGATAAATTCAACTTAAACATAATCGGTTGAACCAAGGGCTGGACTTGCAGTTGTAGCCCGAGGTAGGCATTAGATTTTGAGTAAACTCATATTTCAGTTATATGGACTTTTTAGGTATTGGTGAGTTGAAAGATTCTTGCTCCTGGTTGCCTATTTATTAGCAAAGAATGAGTCAGGACATTGAACTTCAAAGGCTATTAATTTTCCACAGGCTAGAGAACATTAGTATCTGAGGTTTTAGGTCATATTTTCTCCAAAAGTTTCTTTTTTCTTTCTATGGTTTTGATTTTCAGCCAGTTTCATTTCAAGAAGTATATGGGGGATTAACTTCTTAGGTTCCTTTGCCTTCTAATATAATCACCCTGTCACATGGACTCATTGGCTCTTGCTTCTTAATTCCAAGAGTACTAATCATAACCTTAAATTTCAAGGACCTAATCCATGGGTTTAACCACAGAGGAGTGATAGATTTTAACCATAAATAGGTACAGAATTATAAGGAAACTTATTCCTCCCTTTGGGTTGAAAAGAGAAACATTTCAATTAATTAAATACACCTACCCCCACACACGATATATATTTTATACACACACACACACACACACACACACAGTGCCTGGAACAGCTGACCTCTAGAATTCAGATTGGTTTATAATGTGGATTGGTTTAAGAACATCTCTAGATTTTTAGATCAATATAGATTAATATTTATTTATTGTGAAATATGTTTCTTTAAAAAATCTCTCCAAAATTAAGAAAAAAATAAAATCTCTAAGAGATTTGAGTAATATTCAACTTTATATTATTACTATGATATTCTTGGAACCCTTAGATATCTTATTTTTTACTATTCTTATTTATTAACATTTATATAACCTTCAGATACCTAAAGATAACTTTAAAACTTATAATGAAAGATGGTGAAATCAGCACTTAAACTTAGACTTCTGCATTTCCACAGCCCCACTTTCTGGTTTTGATATTTTATATTTATATGTTTTAAAATAAACTTTTATGTATATTATATTTTTATATTGTCAAGATTTATATCATTCATACTCTATTCTGTAAACATAATTTCCATATTGACCAACATTAGTATTATATTCTTAGAATAAATACAGTACTAATTACCAGCTAAACACAGCACTGTTTCTCAAATTGGAGTCTGCAAGTTTTCTAGAAAAATGCTAAACTTGTATGCCTTTATTAAATTTCCTTCCAGTGTTTGCATTTACATTTATTTTATAATAATATCTAAACTGTTAGAGCTCAAGAAGAAAAGAACAGAGAAGGGCTTAATATATAAATATAATGCTTTAAACCAAGTGAAGGTAAATGAGTTTATGGTTCACTATACAAATGAAAGTTCTTTAGTTGTTAAAAAAAAAAAAAAGAAAAGAAAAGAAAAACAGTGGGAAAATTTGAGTCTTCATATATAATAAAGACACACTAAAAAAAGTTTTAGCAGCCAATATCATATCCATTATTTTATGTGGCATTTTAGTTTTAGCAAACTGTCATCTCATATTGAATTAATGTTAATTTGATTTTATTGGTTTGTAATTTTGTTTGCTTTTAAGTTATGGGCAGGTTTTATAGTTTTCTAAGAGATATAAACACAAGAGTTTGGCTGGGCGTGGTGTTTCACACCTGTAATCCTAGCACACTGGGAGGCTGAGGTGGGAGGATCACTCAAGGTCAGGAATTCAAGACCAGCCTGAGCAAGAGTGAGACCCCCGTCTCTACTAAAAATAGAAAGAAATTAGCTGGACAACTAAAAATATATATAAAAAATTAGCCAGGCATGGTGGCGCATGCCTGTAGTCCCAGCTACTTATAAGGCTGAGGCAGGAAGATGTCTTGAGCCCAGGAGTTTGAGGTTGCTGTGAGCTAGGCTGATGCCACGGCACTCTAGCCCCGGCTACAGAGCAAGACTCTGTCTCAAAAAAAAAAAAAAAAAAGTTAATAATTAATTTTCTATTTATAAGGTATTTAAAAAATACAATAAAATAAAGACAAATAAATTTTTTTAATTGATTAAAGTAGCAGGTGGCGATAGTGTCTCATGAGTCTCCCCTTGACTCTTGCTGTTTCAGCAGTGCACATGGTACTGGCTTCCAACTGCCAATGCCTGCAACTGAAGGCTTTTTCTTGCCACCAAATCCCGGTGTGCCTGGCATATGGCAGGTCAGATGTGCTGGAGAATTAACCCTCCTGGGAGCAGCTCTCAACCTATGACTGAAGGGAATTGGAGTGTAACTACCTCAGCTCTTTGTCCCTGTGGGTGAAATAATTCTGAGACACATATGTACTCTGTTTCTTGCGTTTCCTGAGCAGAATTAAGCTCCAGTTGTTGGATGCAGGACACGTAAGCAGTGGACCTAGAGCAACATCATGGCCCCTTTTTAGAGGGGGGTACACAGCAGCTAGGTGATAAATGAAGTCCTGACCCAAGTCCGTTTTACAGTAGATCCTGCAGCTGTATAGACCCATCAAGTAGAAATTTCTCTGTTGCCCAAGTGCATAATCAAAATCGCTATATTTGCAGCTGGCAAAACCTCACTCTAGTCCCTGGCCACTATAGTAAGAAGTGGAAGCCCCCCTGGAAATTCTCTCACCAGCCATGATAACAAATGAAGAGCAATATTGCATCTTGGGCAGAATGGCAAGAAGCAGGAGCTGTGGTCCGCATCATGTCCCATTTCAATCTAATTAACAAGTTAGCCCACCACAGCATCCATATTTGAAATGCACAGAGCAGGGGACCACTTGGAGAACTTGTGCTTCCTACCCCTCCACCTTTGGCCATGTTGGGCAAGAGATTCTGGTTCCCAGGAGGGAGAGGAATCCTTCTAGAAGGGGATAGAACAAGGGTTCCACTAAATCTAAAGTTACATCTTCTCCCTTGGTATTTTCAGCTTCTTATTCTAGGTGACCAATAGCCTTAAAGTAGCCCTGAGTAAGGAGGACACAGGTTTCCTATTACATAATGAGGGTGGGGAAGATCATGTCCCGCAACCCCTTGCTAGGGGCTTTCTCTGGGCACTAAATTATGCTTGTCCATGTTCTGGAAGAGTTAACACCTCCCAGGAGAAGCTCTGACCCAAAGCTGATGGAATTTGTGTATAAATATCCCATTTTTCTCTCCCCTCGGTGAGACAATTGAGAAGCACATGCTCCGCACTGTTTCCCAAAGTTTTCAAGAAGGGCTAAGCTCCAGTTGTCCATGCAGTACTTTTCTTGATAACACACCTTTTATTTGCTTCCTTTCCTTCTGTGTCTCCATTCCCTGCTCTCTTATTCCTCCCAAATAAAGTTCTTGCACTTAAATCCTTGTTTCAGTGTCTTTGGGAGAACCCAGACTAAGGCAGCTTCCTTGAAAATTATTTTTCCTTTAAAGAGCGTGTCAATAACATTTTAAAAACACTTTGTAGTGGCCATTCGCCATGTACACTTCAATAACCACTGGGGTAACATGTTACAAAGCAGTGTTCTCATTATTTATGTGCTCATAGTCATAAACCAAAGATGCAAGAAAATTTTGTTCCACGAACTTGGAGAGGCCAGGAAATTGGACATTACTTTTAAAAGTCCATTTTAAATGCTTATTTACAAATACATACATACACACAGGCATTTTAAATTTGAGTGCTTAAAAGGACGGATTTCTGTTCTTGGAGAACCTTCTCTCTGTGAAACAGCTTATTTAACATTTGAATCCTCAATCAGGCTGCTCATAAGGCTGCATAAGTTGTACCCTGCATAACCCAAGGGGTGCACTTCAAACTGTAGCCCACATCTGTGGCATCTACTGGGGTTATTCAAAGCACAAGTGTCCAGACCTTATGGGTCTACAATATGCATTGGTAAAATGGTTGTCTACCTCCTTAGCTATTAGTGCCAAACTTTGTTTAATAATATAAAATTGTGTAAAACAGCCCATCAAACTGAAGTGCCACCCTGCCCCCAAACACAGAAAGGAAATGTTAGATGTGGACGTTGAAGCCACTTTTATTCAATGCAGTTCACTGCCCCGTGTGGCTTTATCTAATGTGGAATGTACTCATTGAATCATATTTTAAACCCGTATTCTCTGTGAATCTATATGCGCCTCAAAGTCTAAGCACGTTGGAACTAGATAAAGGGGCGCTGTCAAGTTCAATTTAGTCACGGTTACCTCCTGAATAATACTTCAAAGATTTTATTCACATATTTCATACAGGAGGATTAGAATATGCACTCAGTTAAAAAAGATTACTTTGCAATTCTGATGATCAGGCACAATCTTATTGCTAATAAACTCCTTTGTATAGTTTCCCACACAAACAAGTAGAGTTTCTCATGGGAAATACGCTTATGTAATTTTTTGAAAGAAATATATACTAAGCTTTGTATTTGTTTAAAAATCAACAAATAAAACAGTACCTTTAAAGGGAATACCCTACTAGAATATTACAGAAGATCAAACATCCACTAACGCTTGTAGTGAATGCATAAATCAGCTTTTAGGGTTTTAAAAATAATTCTAATAAGTTATTTCCATTGACCACACGAGTATGAGATCAACTTTAGAGCAGGTGTTGAAAATTTATAGCTCCAGGGGCTAATTTAGCCTGCATTGTGGGTTGCCTGTCTAGCTCAGTTTTTTAAACATTTTGTATTTCAAATGCTTTCTCCGTTCTATAACCTCTCTCCCAAATACCCCCTATTGTCTGGTCCCCAAGTAGATCCATATTTTGGTGTTACATGCCTGGCCTTCTGGGGGAGGCTGGGATGGGAACTTTTGTATTAGAATAGGGGGCCCAGTAAATTTTCCAGAGACCCCTACATAAATGCATTTAATAATGAATTTGAACATATTTTTGTATATTTTTATAACGATTACATACCTACATAGGCTGCGACATGATTGAGCACTTAAAATTAAAACGTGGTAATTTCAAGGTTTTTCTCTCCTCTCCTATTTTTCTTCTGCTAGTTATTTTTTGCACCAAGATTCCCTGAACTGCAGGTCTGCTGGGACAAAGGTAAACAGAGGGCCAGCAGAAGAGGTGGCAGCATGAACAGCATAGTAAATAAATAAATCCTTTTGGCCTTCCGAAGGCCATGGGTCACTCTAGGGCAATCACTGCTGTGACGCATGGAGGTGGCCCCATGGATGAAACTGCTGTTGAGGGACTGTCTGGACAGAGCAATCTGGTTTAAAAGGGTCAGTTTTTTTTTTTTTTTAAGCTTTAGTTTATCTGTTTCAATGGAATGTCAAAGATAATGGTGCTAACCTGAAATTTAAGAGTTAGACTTTTAACTTTAAATTGTGCTTGGAACTGAATTTTAGACGGATGGAGGTAGGAACTGATGAAAGAGTCACATCTTAGTGACTTAACTTGTTCACAGTGTTTTCACTCACTTGTGTATTTCCTCCCAATCTTTTGGAGAAGTTAATATTACTATTCCCATTTCACAGGAAAAAGAAACCTTCAAAAAAATAGAACTGGGGAACTTTTTGCTCAAAATCATATGTTTAGTTAAATTAGCAGCCAGTAGCATTAATTTGTGCTTTTCGCTGCACAACCATATGCAAGTTCATCTTTTTTCCCCTCAATACAAGCATTTATTTATTTATTTTTATTTCCAAATATTAAGGGGGTACAAATTCTGTTGACACATGGCTTGAGTCAGGGCTGTAAATGTGCCCATCGCCCAAATAGTGTTCATTGTACCTGTTAGGTGGGTTTTTGCTCTTCCCCTCCACCCACCTCCACCTGCTGGATTTCTTACGGCTTTTACTTCCCTCTGTGCACTTGTGTTCCCATCAGATAGTTCCAATTTATTAAAGAGTACATGTGGTGTTTGTTTTTCCATTCTTTAGATACTTCGCTTAGAATAGTGGTCTCCAGTTCCTCCCAAATTGGCGCTAAAGCCATTAATTCATCCTTTTTTGTGGCTGAGTAGTACTCCATGTATACATATACCACATTTTGTTAATCCACCCATGAATTGATGGGCACTTGGGTTGATTCCACATCTTTGCAATTGTGAATTGTGCGGCAATAAACATTTGAATACAGGTTTGATAAAAAGACTTCTTTTCCTTTGGGTAGATACCTAGTAATGAGATTGCTGGATCAAATAGTAGGTCTACTTTAAGTTCTTTGAGGAATCTCCATACTGTTTTCCCCACCAGCAGTGTATAAGCGTTCCTTTCTCTCTGTATCCACACCAGCACCTATTGTTTTTGGCCTTTTTAATAAAAGCCATTCTAATAGGAGAAAGGTGATTTCTCATTGTGGCTTTAATTTGCATTTCCCTGATAATGAGAGATGTTGAGCCTTTTTTCCTATGCTTGCTGGCCATTTTTCTATCTTCTTTTGAAAAACTTCTGTTTATGTCTTTTGCCCACTTTTTATAGGAGTGGGCTTCATACCAGGGATGCAAGTTTGGTTCAACATATGTAAATTAATAAATGTGATTCACCACATAAACAGAAGCAAAAACAAAGACCATATGATCATCTCAATAGATGCACAAAAAGCATTTGACAGAATCCAACACCCTTTCATGATAAAAACCCTCAACAAACTAGGCACAGAAGGATCATGTTTCAAAATTATAGAAGCCATACATGACAAACCCACAGCCAATATCATACTGAATGGGGAAAAGTTGAAAGCATTCCCCCTAAGAACTGGAACAAGACAAGGGTGCCCACTGTCACCACTTCTACTCAACATAGTACTGGAAGTCCTAGCCAGGGCAATCAAGCACGAGTAAAAAAAAAAAAATAAAGAGCATCCAAATTGGGAAAGAGGAGGTCAAACTATTTCTTTTCACTGATGACATGCTCTTGTATCTAGAAAACCCCATAGACTCCACCATAAGACTCCTGGAAGTGATAAATAAGTTCAGCAAAGTCTCAGGACATAAAATCAATGTACACAAATCAGTATCAAGTGTATCTTTTTACTTCATGATCTCTTCCCCACAATTGAATTTTAGGAAAGATAAAAATGAAACCTAAGCAGAATTGGAGTGCCTTCCAGATTAGGTCAGGATCCTACTCAGGTTTAACCTGGCTATAAGAGCTCTCTCTCTCTCTCCATTTCCAGGTGTCTTAGACCATTTAGTGTTACTATAACAGAATACCTAAGACCGGGTAATTTAGAAAAGAGGTTTATTTGGCTCACGACTCTGGTGTCTGGGAAGTTCGATATTGGGCAGCTGCACCTGGTGAGGGCCTCACCCTGCTTCCACTCATGGTAGAAAGCAGAAGGGGAGAGCCATGTGCAAACAGATCACATGGTGAGAGGGGAAGGAAAAGAGAGAAACTGGAAGCCAGACATTTGTTAACAACCCACGCTTGCTCTCAGGAACTAGTCCATTTCAAGGGTGAGAACTCACTCACCCTGTGCAAGGGCTAATCTATTCATGAAGGATCCGCCCCCATGACCCAAACACCTCCCACTGGGTGCCACCTCCCAACACTACCACACAGGGGATCAAATTTCAATGAGTTTTGGCTGGAGGAAACCACATCCAAACCACAGCCCCAGGTAAAAGCATAAAAGGGCAAGTTTCTGCTAAAGCTTCTGGAGGAAACGCACAGTTGCTCTGCACAATGTGGTTAATTTGATAGTTGAGACTAGAGGACGAGCCACATCAGAGCCAGCAGTTTCAATGCTTCTATATAATTGAGGAAGAATCCCAGACGTCCTCCTGACTAAGCTAGCATTGACTTGTTACAAAGAAGCTGGTGGACCAGACTACTCATCATTAAAATAGACTTTGCCTTTTTGTCTGGGTCTCAAAAGGAAAAAAAGACTTCTTAATTTGCTAAAGGGCATCGATTTGTGCCAATCCAAATACGAAACAGGTAGGAACTTTACAAACATACTCTCTGAAGCACTCAGCACCTGCCCGAGTCCATTAGGATAAATTATCAACTCTTAGAGCATTTTCGAAGAATGGACTCCGAGAGCCTATGCCAGACAAGTAAAGACATCAAAGCCGTGCTGAGCAAGAGAAAACATCCCTCTACCTTTCTTCCGCCACCAGAGGATAATTTTACTTTTCATTTGTTTGATCTCAAAGAATTAAATTTTCTGATGTGGCTGCAGAGAAGCTCGGAGGGTGATAGACAGTAACACCTCATTTTCCACCAGAGTTCTGTAGTCTGCACTTATCCACAATTTCACCTTCTGAGATTTCAGTTCCCCATCATTGGTTATTTTTATTAATATAAGATATTGACAGAGTCATCATATTCACATAACTTTTATTATAACATATGATTATGATCATTCTATTTTATTATTGCTGTTAATCTCTTGCTGTATCTAATTTATAAATTAAAATTTATGATAGATATATAGGTATAGGAAAAAACATAGTATATATAGGATTTGGTACTACCCACATTTTAGGCATCCACTGAGGGTCTTGGAATGTATCCCCTGCAGATAAGAGGGGATTACTACTATATTTTGAGACCAAAGTTTTGCAACTTGGAATTTACAGCATTATGTAAGTAGTTGTTGCTACATGGAAATTGGAATTTAGTTATTTTTCAGACTTGAACTAGAATTTTGGGTGAGTGATTCTACTATAGCTAGCTTTGCTCATACATGGTATAGATGGCAGGATCTGAAAAGGTTGTAGTTCAATATCTTCGAAGTAGTTCAAACCCACTACTGCCTATCATTTCATCGTTGGGACTTTGTTTCTTTGGAACTTAGAGGCTTCTTAACCGTGTAACTTTACTGCCAGAACTTGGAATTGAACTTGTTTTTTGAATTTCCCATCTATGGGATTTCACTTCATTTTGATGCTGCCCCTTAGCCAATATCCTTAAGAATAGGACTCACAGGAGAAGCATGGCTTCAAAGGCACCAGGAGGAGGTCTCAGGAGTTAGTGACAAGGAACTAACAGGGAATTGAGTAGGTTCTAATGAAAAGACAAGTCTGCTTGGAGGTAGGACTTCTTCTATCTCCATGTTTTGGAACTGAAGTATCCTTTTTCTAAATTATTTGATTGAGTGTATGACACCCTCCTTTCTGAAGGTACTCAGTGATATATTTTTACAATGGAAGATGAATGACTTTAACATGAAGTGTTGTGACCCCTTAGGACATCATGAAATTAATGCTAAGAAAAAATGTTGTCAAGCCAGTGCTGAGGTGGCCAGAGAAAGCAACCACATTCCTTTTTAACATAATTACACTGTCTCTGTCATTTTGTCATAGATATCAAATTAGCCAGAGGCTGGTGTCTGGAAATGAAAAAACAAAATCAGAGTTTGAAACATGACAGTAAGTAAGGTAGACCAGCCATCCCAGTTTCCTGAAGACTGAGGTGTTTCCTGGAATATGCCCTAAAAATAGGACAGTCCTGGGCAAATCAGAATGGTTGGTCAACCAGGTGCATGGTAATTTAAATAAACACTGAGTTCTGTTCTTTGCATGGGTTGGTCTCTCAGTTGAAAAGGTTTATCCAGTTAGGGAGAATGTTTCCTCCGAGCAAACACCATGCAGTGCCATTGTCCAGGAAGATACATTTGGAGCACGCTCTTGGAGACTTGGGCAGAGCAGGGCAAAGATCTGGCTGGCAACATAAATGTACCTTTATATTTTAGCTTCAGGTCTTGAGTGTGGTTAAGCCTGGAAGAAAGCAACGGGGCAAAGAAGCCATTCTAGAGGTGATTGCATGTGTAGAGGTACAGGAAATGTGCAGACCCAATCCATATCAGGGCATGACAGTCACCCCTGACAAATTTGGTCTACACCTCTTATCTCACACCTACACAATGCATTCTCACTTCTTCTCTCCCAGAATGCCTTTCTCCTTCTTCCACAACTGTGGGGGAAAATGCTATTAATTTTAATGTCTATTCTTCTAGGTTCTTTTTTTTTTTTTTTTTAAGTTAGGGTTTCACTCTGTGGCCCAGGCTGGAGTGCAGTGGTGTGATTATAGCTTACTGCAGTCTCGAACTCTTGGGCTCAAGTGATCCTCCCACCTCAGCCTCCCTGGTAGCTGGGACTACAGGCATGTGTCACTGTACCCAGCTAATTTTTTTAATTTTTGGTAGAGACAAGGTCTCACTGTGTTGGCCAGCCTGGTCTTGAACTCCTGGGCTCAAAGGATCCTCTATCTCAGCCTTTTGAATTGCACATCTCAATTTGGACTAGCCACATCTCAAGTCCTCAAGAACCACATGCTGCTAGTGGCTACCATATTGGACAGCACAGGTCTAAATGATAAGTCAAAAAAATGTACTAATGCAGATGATGGAGACTTTATATGATGGAAGGACTTTAGTTTGATTCTATAATCAATGAGAAGATACCATGAGTTTTTGAGAAGACTGCAATAACTTGTCTTAACATAATGAGAGTAGAGATTATGGAGGTGAATTCACAGAAATCAAGAGATAGGGTTATTTCTGTGACAATGAATAAATGGAAGAACAGCAGCAGAACTCTGTGATTGATGGAACACAAAAAAGTAAAGGAGAGAAAGGAGCAAACGATAACTTTTAAACCTGAAATACCAGGACAGTGGTAGGGAGGAAGTAGGAGAGAAATACCAGTCTAAGAAAGAGAGAAATTGGTTTTCAACACTATAGTTTCAGGTTGTAAGATAATCTCACCAGAGACACAATTTGGAGCAAGGATGAAAGATGAGACCTGGAAAGTAGCTTTTGGGATTGATGTCATTAAGTTGGTTGAACCTTAAAAATGGATAATAATTAAGATTGCGAAGGTTGATGGAGAGAAGAATGAATCTAGAATTTAATCCTAACAGTGCTTAGTTAGCAAACAGGACAAAGAGGATGATAGGAGGAAAACTAAGAGATCATGGAAGCCAAGGGATAGACAATTTCAAGAAAGAAAGGAACAGAAAGCAGGAGAGAATTTGAGGCACATGAGAACTAATAAAGGTCCATTGGACATGGTTAGAAAGAGATCTCTGGAACAGTTAGGACCTTTGTCAAGATTGAAGGAAAAAAGAGTATTTACATTAGCTGAGCTCTCTTCTAAACTCCTGGTTTTCGGTCCTTAGAGCAGCAGGCTAACTGAAGATGTTTGGATTGAGAAAGCTGACTTTTTCCAGCAGATACATTCCCAGCAAGAATCCTGGCAGAAGGAAACAGAGGCCAGCACAGGGCGGGTGGAGCTCTGGGCAATTCTTGATTAATGGCCAATGTAAAGAAAGCCCAGAAAGAAGCCAAGTGACAGGATGCAGGGAAATTTGCAGGAAGAGCAGTGTGGGACTGAAAACCATTGCGAAACCATTATTTGGTCTTAGTCAAAAAGCCAAGCAGAAAAAATATAAATTTAAAAGATAACTTGTTGTTATAAGGACTTATTGGATTTTTTCCAATCATTTTTTTTTCGATATTTTGCTGCTTACCTTAAGGGATGGGCAAATATGGAATGTGTCCAATGGAAAGTTGCCTTTATTTATTTATTTATTTTTTACACATTTTTGAAAGGGGAGTGGAGAACAGCAGTGGCCTGAAGGTCCTTTGTACTGTAGGGGCCTAAACTCTGGTCCAATACTTTCTCTGTTTCAAGCCTATTCAATTATAGTAGAAGTATCCAGTATCTAACCGTTCGGGGAAAAAAATGGATTTTAGCTTGTCTTTGCTGAAATAGCTTGGGGATAATAGAGTCACAAATTAGAAGTAATAAGAATCAATTCATTCAGTTTGAATAAAGTAAATCCCTTTTTCGTGGACATGAGATTTACTTTGGGTTTTATTTGGCAAGTGTGGGAGGACAGGGTGTGGAATATATTCAACTACAAAAGTCCCTTGAAATTCCCTGCAATTTCACGAAAACTTAGGAGTTCAAGACACACACACCAACGTTTGTGAAATCTTTGGAAGATGACCACCTAAGACGCCGGTTATTCCACCTGCTGAAAATGACTAAGTTGGATTTTCTGTTAAGTTCCTAAAGAGGAAACTGGACAGATGACAGTGAAAAGTGATTGCAAAATACCAGACAGGGTGAGGTAGAAGAAGATGGGTAGAAACTTTACCTAACTAGGAAGAAGATGCTAATTCCATCCCGGGCAGCAAAAGGAAATGCAAACTAAGATGAAGTCAAAATAGCTTACCCTGTTTCAAACTTTTTATTTCTAAAAATTCTATTATGTTTTCTCTTCTCCTAGTCCATCTTAGAGATTCATACTAAATCTGTGGGCATCCTATTCTTTCTACATCTAAATACATTTTAAAAGTTGAGAAATAACCAAAAATGTGATACAAGATTCTGGGTTAACCAATAATTTTGAACAGAAAATGGAATATATTAAGTCAAAGAGTAGTGTGTCAAGATACTCAGCAATCTCGTTAGAAAGTTGTTAAAAAGGACTTGCTCATTTTTGCTCAGAAATGAAATAGCAACTGTCAATTGAGTCAGAATGCGATCTTTGATTTATCTAATCTGCCCGTCTGAGCACCACTTCCTGAGATAAGAACACACTTTCTAAACGTCAGATTGATCTGTGTATCCCAAATCATTGTGTTCCAACCTAATCACAGATTCAACACAGATTTAAACACAGGATGTTTAAATAAAAATATGTGGGGAAATAATTGCTGAAGTTTTAAATTAGGAATCTCCATTTTTTTAAACCAGGTGAAAATTTTTATATCGGATTCCTCGCCCTTAGAAATTAGATGCAGCATCTTGAGTATCAAGTCTTCACCCAGTTGTGCAATGCCTCAGAGCTGTGGGATTGAGTGGGAGTTTAGATTGAGCACACATTCTTCATTTCCCTCGATACCCTTGTAATCGGATGTTACTTAAACCTTGAAGTTCTTTCATGGGATCTACGGATGGCTTCATGACGTATATGAACTCTGGAAACCGTAATAGATTTTTGTCCTTGTATCATTTTCTGGAGTGAAGCCCATACCATTAGATTCTCTTGGGAAAACATGTCTTGAAGTTAAGAATGATTCAGACCATCACATTCTCTATATATACTGTGCTGAATCAATACAAATCTGGCACTTTGCCAAACTTATTAGTCATAAGTCGATAGCACGATATTAAGCAAAATAGGGTAGAGCTTTCTGGAAAACAAAAATAATACAATACACTTACTTTTCAATTCAGTGCCGGTGTTTTGCTTCATTTTGGATTAAAATTAACAGAATTTCACATTGTGACTTTAATCTTATCAGCGACTCCTAAAGTCAACAATAGCACAGTATGAGAAACCTTGATTGTGTAACTTGTGCTCTCACTCCCCTGGAAATAGCAAATGTCATCTTCTCATAAAGTCACCCCTAAATAATCATGAGTACTTGTTCACGTTCACTGGCGTTTTCAAAATAGCAACGGCACAGTATTTATGAAGTTTTATATTTTATTTGACAAAGCACACCGATCTGGGCTTCTACTTATGATTATCATTATATTTTGTTATTATTTTATTTCCGAATTCTTCCCAGCGTGAAAAGGAAACGCGGGATCAAAACCCACTTAGATGAAGTCTGCTTTGGGTCCTCCAGGGAAGGCAAGAACTCTTGCTCGCGGGCAGCTCCGCGGCTTCCCGAGCCGGAGCCCACCCGCCAGCGCAGGCGAGCGCACGCCCAAGTGTGCCGGCGCTGGGGGCCGGCGACAGACCCCGGGCGCAGCGCCGGACGCCGCCCACCGCGAGGATTGGCCAGCGCGGCCCGGGGAGCGCGGGGGAGGGGAGGAGGCCCCGCCCCGCGCCCCACGCCCCGCCCCCCGCCCCCGGCGGCTACTCAGAGGGGCGCCCACGTGCCCAGCCCGCTTTCTGCAGCGCGGCGGCCGGGCGCTCCTGTTCGCGCGGACCCGACAGGCGGCGGCCGCTCCTCCAGCCTCCCCGAGCCGGGGCGCCCCACACGGTCCAGCCGCTCGCACCCCCCGCCGCCCCCTCGGCGCGGCCCCAGCGCAGCCCCCGTAAGTTGCCAAGTCTCCTGCCCCGCTGAGGGGCCGCCGCGAGGGGCGGCCCGGGCGCTGGGGCCAGCGGGGACGGAGTGGGACGGGGGCTCCGAGCGCCGCGTCCAGCTGCGTGCAGCTGCCTGGAGGCCGCGATCCCGCCGCTCGGAGGCGGAGAGTCCGGGGGCCGCGGGCAGGGGCTGCAGCCGCGCACCCTCGTCCTCGGGGCTGCGCTCCGGGGTGCGCCTCGCCTCGTGCGGCCCCAGTCCGGGGTGCGGACGGCGCTGCCCCGGGACATCGGGGGCCGCGGGAGCTGGGAGAGCGCCTGGCAGGGCGACTCCGCGGGGTATCCTGTAGTCACTCTTGTTCTGGGGGCCCTGGGCACCCCTCTCTGGGAGGGTAGGCCGAGCCTCTCCTCCAAGCACGCCGAGGGGTCCCCGAAGTCGCCTTCCACTCCTTTGGGGTTCTTGTAATACCGAACTAGGCTTGGAGCGCTGGAAGCCTTCTCACATCCTGCAGGTCCGGGACCTTGGCAGGACAGGTAAAATGGCCTGTCGTGGCGTCTGTAGCAGAGGTGGGGAACCTGCGGCCTTAAGGCCACGTTGTGGCCTTCTAGATCCTCAAGTGCGGCTTTTTGGAAGAAGAAGGTGTTTTAAAGTGAGTGGGTGCCGTGCTAACCCGTTTGACATGGGCTATATCTTTAAGCCCATTTCATTAAGTCTTCAGCCTTGAACTCGAAATGCCCTTCTTGAGGCTTAGGGAATCACCCTACCCATCACCCCCGAGTACTTGTCAGTCCGGAAAACTTTCCACCTTCTGTTTACGTGTACAGCCTGTGGGGTAAGGTATTCAAAGATTGTGTCTTAAAGCTATTTAAAAGAAACATGCTCAACAAAATCAGTCCTATATGGCTGTAGAAGTGGAAATAGTACCTAGATTTCAGCAGAGAAAGTATTCAGCCTGTTCAAACTTTCAAATATGTATACAAAACTGTCTACAAAAGCCTTTAGGGGACTAATTTCAGACCGGTAATAAAATTTATCTAGACGTTTGTGCAGTAACACGAATCCTTTTAATGGGGCGATATCGCCAGATCTTATTCAAATAGAGCTCTGTGAATCCTGTCCTGCAACCTGGGACTTGAAGTTAAAGGGTTTGTGGCCTCTGGCTTGATACTTTTTCTTTCATACCTGAGCCAGTCTTTAGAACTTCTGTCTCCTCTTTTTCCCTCAACATCAGTAATCATTATCTTCTCGGGGAAAGTGAACCATTTTTTGTTTGTAGTCTTTCTCAGGGGGAGGTACAGGATAAGAATATTCTATATTAACTATACATTTTCTTAGGGTTGCTTTGTAATAGCAAGTCCCTTTTTCTTTTAATTGCCCTGAAGCTTAACGTGAAATGCTCTCTCAGTGCAGAAGAGCATGACTTTTTTTTCTCCCTGTTCTAAAAAGTTGCTAGTTGGCTGCTGTGGATTGAATCTGGGAGGCTACGTTATGATGATTTTTTTTTTTCTTTTCCTCCCTTGCCCTCTCACTTTGTTTCCACACTGTACCTTGATTCGGGAATGTCATTTACCTTAAGGCATTTTAATCTTTTAGGGTGTGCCATGGCCTTGGAGACCAGAGTGAAGCCCTGTGATATCTGCAAGGATTCTGTTTGCAGAATCCTTGGCCTCTTTTGCAGGTCGGCGTAGCCCTTTTGATTCCAGACTCTCTGATCATTGTCACTGGACTTAGGAGCTTGCGACAAACAGAGGCTACGAGGGGAAACATGATAGCTTGGTGGTCTGCAGAATTTTAAAGTTCGTGTTTCTTGCTTTCCTCTGCAAACATGCCCATCTTTGCAGAGTGGAAGTGCCTTGTCTCCATTCTAGGTGGCCCACCTTCTGTTCTCTTCTTGTACTTCTTAGCTTAAGTCATTGCTTCTGCCTGCTCACGCCAGGCATATATGGCCTGCATCTGTGACCATTTCTTCTTTTGGCCCTACTTTTTCAGATGGTTTTTCCCTCATAGTTTTCCTCCAGTAACTTCTCTATTTAGCTTAGTTTCTGTCTTCCCTTCTGTTTTATTTGTATGCATCTCTCTCTTCTCTCTCTCTCTCTCTCTCTATCTGTGTGTGTGTGTGTTCAGAGCCATCTGCTGGTTTTATTTTGGTGCCCTTCAGTGACCAACTTTCAGAACAGAGTCTTGAAAACACCTTCTTGTTGCTATGTGCCCTATTATTTTCCCAAACTTGTAGATACGAACACACTGATTTTAAAGACTGGCTTCTTATGAACAACTTCCTGGATGCCACACATTTAGAACAAAAGCAAAATTTTCAGTTGAATGTATTTCTAATTATTCACGTGTTTAACATTGTGTCCAGTATTTGAATACTTTTGTCATCCAACTGAATCCTGAAAAACTCAAGTTTTCTGTAAGATTTCACTTACGAGATACTGCTTGTCTAAATAGTTTTGAAAATCTAAAGTGGTTAACTCCTCTATAAATCTTTAATCTGGATATTCAAAACCATATAGATAAAGCCTTAAAATAACAGAAAACTAATGGAATTATTCTATTTAAAAACTTTTCATTCTGGTGCTTAACACAGTGTGTATCACATAACACACACTCTATCTATTGTTGAGCAAATGCTGCTGATTTCAACAATTTGAGAAAAGGTGTTTTATCTGTCTTCAAATGTATTTATTCCTTCATTGAAAACTTACTGAGTTATTCTTTACCAGGCACTGGACAACCAAAAAAGTAAGTATAGCTCCAATTTGGGTAGGATTCTATAATTATTTTTACATTTGGGAAACTCTCTATTGATGGATTTTAAGAATAGTTTTATGTTTTGCTGTAACTGTATAAAAAAATAACACCACCTCTAGGCAGGTGACTTCAATAGTGTCTGCATCAGAAGGCAAGTAATGAACTTTAAAATATGAAGACAGTGCTACTGTTTCATCATCAAAAGCCCATGTGCTTGGCATTTTTGTTTCACCAGTAGTAACAAACTTGTCCCAACTCCTCTTAGGTTTCCTTTGACTTGCCTTTCTGGCTATTGTTTTAAAGTGGTGTCTGGCTGAGGAAATGTTGTGAATGCCATTGACAAAACCAACTAGAAATTCGTTTCCATCATCTTCCAGCTAGTTAAGATAATCACAGGATGATTGATCTATTAATTTTTGTTGTTTAATATAATAAACATAACTATTATATATTAATCTATGCAAGCAAGCAGTATACCATCGCTTTTCACATGCTTATGGGTTCTTTTAAAATATTTCTGAGAAGGGCCTCTGCCGCCATTTTGTTCGCCTTGTCGCTGATAAGTTTAATTAGTATTGACTTAAAAGATTCGAATTGATGTGGCTTTTGTTTAAAAGGCTGAATTTGAATATGTGGGTCATGTCTCTTCTGTTCTTATTTAAACTTTTAGTTTGGATCTCTCTCCTCAGAGAGCTCTATGGCTCCCTATTTTTCTGGGTGTGTATGGATATGATACATTGTGGAAAATCTTGGGGTTTCTTGACACGAGACTTTATACATCCAAGACTGACTGAATCATCAAGCTGGAGTGTTCTAGTGCTGCAAATGTCATGCATTTAATTTTATGCCTTATTCCTATCCCCTTGCAAAAAATAGAAGTGAAAAATAAACTGTATAAAATGAAATGAAAAATAAAGTATATAAAATGAAAACTACACCCACATACTCATTCTGGCCCTGCTGCATGCTGGCACCTCTTTTCACAACTGAGCCCAATCTGGGATTCAGTAATAAGGCAAATGATATGAGAACATTCCATGACCTTTCGTCCAGGAGTTTGAAAAAAAAAGAAAAGCCCTGACTATGTTGTATTCATTTTTGGAATATTTGGTGAACAATACACAACGAAGAATTTTTATGTCCCCTGTTGATTCGTACTAGTTTTTCCCACAGTTGTGGGGAAAATTCTCTTCTTTCCTTAACCCATTCTGGTTTCAAGAAGGCTCCTTAAGTCTTCATTCAGTTATATCTAAAGCAATGCTAGCTTCACCATCAAAACCTACTTCCTTCCCGTGGAGACCTAGTGATCACAGTGTATAGACTCTGATGTCACCAGGGATCTGAATGACGCTGTAATTAAGATGCTCTTATTTTATACTTTTACTTTGCCCAGGTTTGTTTGTTTTTGTTTTGTTTTGTTAACAAATTGTTTTGATCAGATTTTGAGGTAAGTGGATCTATGCCACTTAAAAACAGATGTCTCTTCCAAACATCAAGTAGTAAAGTAAACCTTCATGCTCACTTTTTATTCATTTTTACTTCTGTGTGGGCAGAAAGATGTTATGTGGGTTGGTAACTTGATCATATTTGGAAGATAAAACTTGTTTGGTTAGGGCCTTTTCTTGCCTTGGCTGTGGGGTATCTATCTGTTATCTTGGTAAATGATGATGATGATGGTGCTAGTCACTAGTGGAATTAACAGTTATTTTGTATTGAACCATAAAGGAAAAAATGGAATCTCTTTGCAGGTTCAGTGTTATTTGTTTACTCCTTTAATATGACCTTGGGGCAGATTTTCTGAATGCAGTGCAATTTCTACTTTGAAAAAAATCACACTAAACTGTCTAGAACTTGAAATATATTTGACTGGCAGGAGTGGGGAATCTGTGTATGGCATGCAGTGTCTGTTTTCCCAAATCATGTGGACCTTTTGGGTTATATTCCTCCTCCACCATTCATGCTATCTGGCTTCTAAAAGAAGGTATGCATTTGGTGGAAACAACTGAATTTGATTTTTGTGAAACTAATTGCAAAATTTCTCACCAGTAATATGCAAAATTTGTAGAATTTAGTAATTGTATGTGTAACCCAATTACAGAGTGCTGTTTTGATACACTGGGATTCCCTTGGAATAGGAAATATGACTTCATAACTTTGATTCTAAGAATATCCTATGAGACATTCTGTTAGGAGTTTTCCATGATCAGAGGTTAATCCATTTTGGATGACTACGTGTTGTATATAACTATGACCCAGATCTAGAATCTGTAGAGAAGCAAAGAATAAATTGCTATCCTCTGGGTGTTGACCACCTAGTAAAGGAGATAATAAACATAGTATACATATAATTCAAAAAGTATGATAAAATGCCATTTGAGTGATAGAAGGAGCTGAAGCGTCATGAGGAGAGATAATCTAAACATTTTTTTGAATATACATTGTGTTCCTGAGCAAGACTAAGTAATCAATCAATTTTAGGCAATATTATCATTACTGTTACTACTTTTAAAACTACTGGCCGGGCGCGGTGGCTCACCTGTAATCTTAGCACTGTTATCTTAGCACCGTGGGAGGCCGAGGCAGGTGGATCATTTGAGCTCAGGAGTTCGAGACCAGCCTGAGCAAAAGCGAGACCCCGTCTCTACTAAAAAAATAGAAAGAAATTATCTGGCCAGCTAAAAATATATATAGAAAAAATTAGCCAGGCATGGTGGCACATGCCTATAGTCCCAGCTATTCGGGAGGCTGAGGCAGGAGGATTGCTTGAGCCCAGGAGTTTGAGGTTGCTGTGAGCTAGGCTGACACCACGGCACTCTAGCCCGGGCAACAGAGTGAGACTCTGTCTCACAAAAAAAAAAAAAAAAACTAATGGCCAGGCACAGTGGCTCACACCTGTAATCCTAGCACACTGGGAGGCCGAGGTGGGAAGATGTCTTGAGCTCAGGAGTTCGAAACCACCCTGAGCAAGAATGAGACCCTGTCTCTACCAAAAATAGAAAACATTAGCCAGGTGTGGTGGCGCGTGCTTGTAGTCCCAGCTACTCAGGAGGCTGAGGCAGGAGTATCACTTGAGCCCAGGAGTTTGAGGTTGCAGTGAGCTATGATGACACCACTGCACTCTACCTGGGGTGACAGAACGAGACTCTCTCAAACAAAACAAAACAAAACAAAACCACTACCATTCCTCCTCCTCCTTGATGAGACTTGGGTCCCTAGAAATTGAGTTTGGGCTGAGCTAGTTATTCACCAACATTTGTGTTTGGGAGGGCAATAATACTTATTAATGATTTGGCAAAATTTCATGTAATTTATTACCCTAGGTCTCTAAAAAGTTATATAAAAATTCAAACTAGTCTGAAATGTCTTAAGAGGAAAGTAAAAACACATTAGGTTATATTTTAGCTGGAAATTCCAAAATTGTGGTCAAATTAAGAACATGAAATTATCTTAATTTCTTACTCTAAAAGTTGAGTTGTTGCATTAGGCAAACTTGGTACTTTCATACAAACTTAATGAGTTTAAAATCCATAAAGGGACTTTTCAAGAATAGAAAGATCACAAGAGGCCTTAGGCATCTTGCCCATTATTTCTTTTCCGTGGAGGAGATTCTCTGAGGACCACCAGAAAAGCAGCCAGCACCTACAGCTTAGTGTTGGCTCCAGTCTCGACTTGCAGCATGGAATGGAGAAAGGACTGATAAAAAGTGTTAATAGTGGTTCTTTTTGCTTAAGAATGTTTTGGCTATTCAGGCTCCTTTTGGTTCCAAATGAAGCATAGAATTTTTTTTAGATCTGTGAAATATTAATATGACCTTGGTATTTTGATGTAGATTGCATTGAATCTGTAAATCACTTGTAGTATGGGCATTTTAACAATGTTGATTCTACCCATCCATGAAAATGAGATGTTTTTCCATTTGTTTGTGTCATCTACAATTCCTTTCATCTGTGTTTTGTAGTTCTCCTGTAGAGATCTTTCGCCTCCTTGGTTAAGTATATTCTTAGGTATTTTATTTTCTTTGTAGCTATTGTGAGTGGTATTGAGTCTTTGATTTGACTCTCAGCTCGACTGTTATTAGTAAATAGAAATGCTACTGATTTGTGGACATTGATTTTGTAACCTGAGACTTTGCTGAATTTATTTATCAATTCTAGGAGTTTTTTGGTGGAGCCTTTATGATTTTCTAGATACAAGATCATATCGTCAGCAAAAAGGGATAGCTTGATCTTCTCTTTCCGGATTTAGATACCCTTTATTTCTTCAATACCTGTTATACATGGCTCTTCTGTTGTACGGGGAAGGTTTCCATGGAGATACGGAGCTTGGTGTCGTTGCCTCACCTTCCAGATTTCTGGTTCTCGTGAATGTACCTTTTTTTAAAAAAAATTTAATAATCATTTCTAAGAGGTAGGGGGAAGGAATGGACAAGAAATTGATTCACAATTTTAGCCTGCTAGACAAATTCTTTATTTAAAGGAATGATGGGGTGAGTCCATTTCTACTGAGTAAATCACTTCACTTTTTTTTTTTTTTTTTGATAGACCTCAGGTGCTCTGGATTCCATTAACCATAATTCTTCACAGCACACGTGCTGTCGTGCCATTATTGGTTCGTATATGGCGAATAGGGATTATTCATTTTAGGTTCTTGGGTTGGGTGGTAGGTGAGTAGTCATTATATTATCACTTTAAAATAATATATAAGTAAATACAATTTTAAATGAATTTCCCTTAAATAATTAGTGGATAAAATTTTCACAAATTTCTTCTTTGTTTTTTCTACAAATAGAAAACATCTTTATTAAAGAAAATTTTCCCCTTTCCTTTAGAAGGATGGCTTTCTTTAGACAGTGATTGTATTTATTTCTGAAATTTACTTTATACACATTTCTGTAATGTTCCTGATGTCTTCTAGCAAAGAGTACTTATTATTTGTACAGGGGGCTCATGGTTCACAGGACGTTTGTGACTTGCGTAGGTACTTGTCCTGATAAAAATTTAAATGGAAACTCTTCCTGATAATTTGTATCAACGTGGGAATGAATTCCCCTGGGAAAAGCCTGTCCCAAACTGTAGGCTACTCTGTGTAGGCTTTTTATCTGCTTTAAAGACCATACTAAACAACACAATTTTATATTTATGTTTGAATTCAACAGTAAGTTTGAAGTGGTTTCTTTAGTTCTGTTGTAACTTGAGCAATCATTTGGGAGGTGTCTTTGCTCTTGAGTTTTGGGGAGACTTAGGAGGAGCCTGGAGTGAGCTTTGTAACTCCCTCCTTAGAGCTCAGAGACCCTCTGATGTGTTTTAGCCACGTGAGGAATTTACCTTTGATCCAGGGCAGCCTATTCAAGAAAATGAAGTCGAATTGGCTATGATGAGCGAAACAAAGTGAGATTGCTCTTTCAATTCTTGGGCTAGGCATTCTACACTGATCTGGACTTTTATGAAGGAGGTGGTAGAAGAATAACGAACTGCTGGGAGTTCCGTTTATTGATAGCCTTGAAACAGAATGGCGCTGCTGAGTGATTCAGTGAATCTCAGCCTGGAGTAAGTGTGGAGCACCAGCTGTGTGCCCTGCGAGGCTGTGCCAGGCGGTAAATGAGATCTTGTGGCTCTTACAGATCACAGGTCAGACTTGGTTCATACATAAATGTCATAGGGGATTGAAAACCTTTTCTTTGACTTTGTTGCTCTTTAAATCATTTCACTATTTAAAATCTTGAATTACAGTGGTATTTAAAAATGTTTACATCATTATAATTGGCAAAGCCCACACTGGACAGAATTGCCGGTGGTCCCGTTATGGGATAGAATCGGGGTCATTTTGGATGACCAAAGTAACTCTGATAATCGCCAGGCTTACCTGTTATATTTCTGTGTTCATTCCTTAGAGAACCCAGGTATGTTCAGAGTTACTTTCCTGCCAGCTCCCCTTCTCACTGGCCTTCATCTGAATTATGAACTTAACACTAACAAATTTGGAGAAGTTAAAGGTTGTATTGTTTTTAGGTAGAGTTATATTGATATTTACAACTTGAGGTCCATCCTGTTTGAGCAGCTTCTGAAATTTAACTGTGCAGCTCTTAAAAGATTGAACAACTGAAATCAAGGGGGAGACCTAAAGAGATTCAGGTTGAAAAAGAAAAGATTACGATGACTTTTGTAGTCTTTTCTAGTGAAAGGCAACTGCAGTTGAACAAATGGTACTTACAGTTCTGTGATACACAGGGAAGGAGCTCCTCCTGCTTTGTTCAGATATGCCCTCTGTTCTGTTTACATTTATACCTCAGTGGAAGAAGGAAGAACCCTAAGAACATAGCAGCTGTTCTGTGCAGCAGTGGCTCTCTTGATGTTTTGGGGGAGTTATGGATATTATGTGATGAAAGCATGCATGCTCCTGTCTTACCCAGTTCACTTCCCTGTTAAAAAAAATGCACATCTACATGTAAACTGCCTTCCCCCCCATAATTTTATGTAAGATTTTTGGACATTCAAGGCTCCCTGAATTCTAACCAGTAGACAGCTAAGGTTTCTGGAACCCACGATAAGAACCCTGCGATACATAAGCCATTTCAACTTCTCAGAGAATTACATTAGGGAGAGAATCCTTGGGGGCAAGATGGGGCCTTCCTGGTCACGCATCCTTTCCTCTTGCTGATATAAAACTACTATGGCCTCTGAGGAGCGGCTGAGAACTGGCTCAGAGGTGAGTGTGGCAGTGAGGGTGCTCTGTGAGTCAGAGAACAATGACAGAAGCGTAACGATGACCATGCTCTTCTGTGCCACAGTGGAAGCAGTTCCCGGGCCTCAAAGGAACATTTGGACTTTAGTTATCTTCAGCATCACCGTCTTTTCCTTTCTTTCCTCCAAATTCTCAGATTCACAGATTTCAGTGTCTGCCTACGGATCAAAAGATAAATTCGATTCTGAGTTTTAGCTGAGATTATTTTAACGGAGTATTTGTAAATGTATTCCATAAACAGGAAGAGAGGCCGGGTGCAGTGGCTCACGCCTGTAATCCTAGCACTCTGGGAGGCCAAGGCGGGAGGATCGGTTGAGCTCAGGAGTTCAAGACCAGCCTGAGCAAGAGTGAGACCCCGTCTCTACTAAAAATAGAAAAAAATAGCTGGGCGTGGTGGTGTGCACCTGTAGTCCCAGCTACTTGAGAGGCTGAGGCAGGTGGATTGCTTGAGCCCAGGAGTTTGAGGTTGCTGTGAGCTAAGCTGATGCCACAGTACTCACCCGGGGAACACAGTGAGACTCTGTCTGTAAAAAAAAAAAAAAAAAAAAAAAAACGGGAACAAAAAAAGGAATGGATAAAGAACAGCCAGTACCCTCTTCTTACCTAAAGTTGGAGCATCTTTAGAGTGACATTTGCAGTCTAATCTTGCTCAGTGTCAGTCTGATAGTGGATCTTCTTGTAGAAATCTCTATAATAAACTTAGAGTTGAATAGAACCAAAGGATTGTATGATGGGAGCATCTCTGCAGGGCCTTGTCAGTTTTTCAAATGTAAAATAACTGCTCTATATATTTGCCTTTTACTTGTCATGTCGGCTTAATAATGTGCTTAACGAATAATAAACAAAGTGAGGGATTTTAAAGTTGATTACTGAAATTCTTCATCTCTTGCAACACTTGTCTTTAAGAGTAGTGATGATTTGTAATATTTTGTTGCAAAGAAAAGCCCTCTTTTAAGTGCACTGCTTTTGTGGCATAGTGGTTGTGTAGGTGGAGCAGGCCTTGTGTGTGCACTGTTCACCAAGAAAGTAGTACAATGCGCATTTACATGCCACTGAGAAACAATTGTGGGTGTTGATAAAATTTGTAGTACTAGAGCTGTGAAAACATCCTGGACTGGTGCCTGTTTTAAACTTGAACTGACACTTAGAATTTCACTTTGAAAATAAAATCATTTTTTTTTCATTAGATGATTGATAAATGAGTAAGGCTTGGTATCCCAGAAATTCATTTGGTTATATCACTATAAAAATGGTAAGACACGGTTGTGGTAGTGATTTTGTATTTCAAGCTCTAAACTTAACAGCACATCTAAAACGGTCCTGTTGGAAATTAATAACCCTCTCTGGTCATGGACACTTACTGAGTTCCTGGCACTACGTATATGCCAAGCACAGTGCTAGACAAATTTGGAAGGGAAGTAAGCTCCTGAGATGGACATTTTAGAGCTCCCTTTTTATAGGTTAAGAGACTGAGGCCTGGAGAGGTGTAACTAAATCTTGAGATTAGACAGCAAAGGGTAGAGTGAGGACTAGAATCCACTCATTTTGACTTGGAAAAAGTACTAATTTATATCAGGCCGTTCTGTTTTTGTGAAAGCAAATCATAATCACCGCAATACACTACCTACTTATATGGCATTTTATATTTGGGGATCAGAGTACATTTTAACTTAAAAGTTTTTAGATTTTAATGGTTAACTATAATTTATGGCATATTTTCCAAAAGTCAGAAGAGAGGATTTTGAATGTTTACAACACAAAGAAATGATAACTGTTTGAGGCGATGGATGTGCTAATTACCCTGATCTGATCATTACACATTGTATACACGTAATGAAGTGTCACTCTGTATCCCATAAATATGTACAGTTATTACATGTCAACTAAAAAAGGGGAAAAAAGAAATATGCAAATGAATAAATTAAAAAAATAAAATCTGTTAATTCAAGAATACCACATGATAGGAATATGCCCTAAATATTTTATGATAGGCTATTAAATTATTTCTCAAAGAGATATTTGAAGCTATAGAAGTGCATTTAGAAAATTATAAGTGTTATAGGAAGAGGGGAAAAAGGTTTTTGGATTTTTAAAATTTCTTAGAAATTAACATGTTTGGATAAGACATTTTAGCAGAGTGACATCGTTATGATGTGAACAATTTCATTAAATGGCATAATTTTACCAAAACAATGGGAAAATATAGTCTTACTCTAAAAACAAAAAGTCTTCAAATATGGGTTCCAAGCCATTTAAAGTCATTAGGATTTAAACCTTGTAAATAGTGCTTTTAAACAAGTAAGTTCTGTTTGGAGTGCTATTGTGTTATCTTTAAAGAAAAAACTGTTTGAATTTTTACTTTTTCAATTATCATAGGTACCAGATGGTTTGCACTTAGTTCAGTGAACCAAACAAAAAAAGAGCAGACTTTGCATAAAATTTCTGTTGATAGTGCATTTTATCTGCCCTGAAATGGATCACATGAACTTTTTGAATAATGAATAGCATATTTACAATATTCTGATTTTTTTTTTTTTTGCTACAGAGTACAAGAGAAATGTGAAGAAAAAAACAACCTAGCATTGTCACTTGAGTTATTCTTATAAATTATTTATAGTATTTTTCTATTCTTCCTGCATTACTAACTCTAGGTATTTTGCATGCCCTGTCTACCTTTAAAAGTAAGTTGTTCCAAACATTTGTACCCCCAAAATATGCTGAAATAAAAAAAAAATAAGTTGTTCCAGTGATTGAAGGTGCTGTTTAATTTATTGAACTATTGGTAATTGTGGTAAATCAATTTTTATAAGGATTTTAAGCCTTAAGCAAAGCCTTGAGGACCCACATCATGTCTATAAACCCAGTTTTGAAAGTATTTAGTGCAGTTGAATGTATTTGATAGTGTTTGACTTTCTATGGATTGGGCCTTGCCAACCTTTAAGCATTTTCGGTTAACTCTCGTGGTGTATGGAGGTGAAAGGTGAAGATGATGGAGGCTTAAGGCAGGCAGAATGTTATTACTCAGTGGAGGTAGCTCTGCTAGTGGTGACTGCAGACACCAGCTGCAGTTGTTGGTGCTAATATTATGGTAATTGAAAGTTCAAGCATATGTTTTAAGAATGGACCTTGACTTTATCACGTCTTTTTTTTTGAGACAGGGTCTTGCTCTGTTGCCTGGGCTAGGGTGCAGTGGCACTGTCATTGTCCCCTGCAACCTCAAACTCCTGGATTCAAGTGATCCTCCTGCCTCAGCCTCCTGAGTAGCTGGGACTACAGGTGCACGCCGCCATGCCTGGCTCATTTTTCGGAGAGACAGGGTCTTGCTCTTCCTCAGGCTCACGTGTCATTTTAATGCATTACATATTAGACCAGGGGAATCAGTAAACTTGAACCATATAATTTCACTTCTAACTTTGTATGCATGAATCAGAATTTAGGCTACTTTCAAGAAGTGAAAGAAAAGTATTCATGTTATTGAACTAAGTGTAATTTCTGTTGAGTAAAAATTAAAAAAAAAAAAAAAAGAAGAAGAAAGAATGCAGGAACTTTTCATTATATATAGTTTTTGCCCCGAACTAAATGATGTGTGCAGAGCAATGTTTTATGGTAGGGAAAAGTAATTTTTTTCCAGTCTTCATTTCGACAAAATGTCTACTGAAATTGCTCCCCAGGTTGAATTTTCCATGTCTTTAAAGGCATGACTTTAGGTATGACTAGCTTTATTGAATCATGAGATTCCAGGCTCAGAAGAAGCCTATATGTTTCACTTCAAGCAGAAAGAACCATGTCTGCCCATTCCTAGTGTGTGTATTATGTTAAGAATAAACTGGCCATCGTATGTGTGCAGACATATCAGCAGAAAAATAAAAATTTCTTGTAACATAAGTGACAACATTTTCATATTTAAAAACAAAATGTTGAGAATATTTATAACTGTAGAAAAAAATTAGCATTTTTTCTTTCACTTCTTAATCCCCAATCCTACAATGTTGATGTTTCTAACTTTTTATTTCAGTGCCTAGGACGAGAGGGACAGTTAGAGCTTCAGAAGAGCCCCTAGGTTCCTTTCCTGCTCTGAAGAAGAAAAATAGCAAGTAGCCCATTCTCATTTATTATCCTTAGGTTTTCCCATCAAGAGCTTCTTGACGTCTCTTCTGACCACACTAGGTATGATGCTACGCATAGGTGTTAGAGACCCTGTCATGTAGCTGGGATATTCCCAGGGTGGTGGCTGTTTGGGATCAGGCAGGCTATAATCTGGGCAGTACTTACAGCAGGCTCCAGGCCTTTTTCTCCTCCTCTCTCCTCTTTCCTTGTCCCTCTTCTTTCTCCTTCCGTCTCTTCTTCTAATTGGCAGTGTAAATGGGCAAACTAGTTAAACCTGAACCTAATGCTCACCGGAGGCTGAACTATCAAGGCTGAGCTCTTTTGTAGACCAGGCTCTGGATGTTCTCCCGTAACTATGAGCTGTCCTTGGCATATAGGTTGCACTTTCTCCTTTGGATAAGATCAGCCTTGAAGAACATTGTTACGAGCCTTTGGCAAAGGCTTTGGGGAGCATCCAGTACATGGGGAAGCTACACTCAGCATCTGTGTGTGGCACAAGAGGGACATCCTTGCTGCCCTCCTCTCCCTCATTCTCCTACTACGCGCCTTTTCCCTCAATCCTGCCTCTGAATGCCAACTCCAGGGTAACTGACAACCTTTCCAGAGTATAAAAACAAACCACACAGTGAATGTGGGGATTACACTTCTGAAACTTTTTAGAAAATCTGCATTCTCATCCATTTACACCATCACGTTCACTTTGTGAGGAAGGTCTCTTTGTAGTGACTCTGAAAGGGGCCAGTGTTGTGTTTTCTTGCCCCTTTCTTGGGCATCTGCTGTAGTCATTGCTTTTGTGAGTAACTTAAAGTGGAGCTAGAGGATGGATACGCTTGAAGCTCTGATTTGGGGGGGCAATGGCAATATACTTAACCTAAACTTTTGTACCCCCATAATATGCTGAAATAAAGAAAAGATTACTTTTAAATAAATATTCTATTAATAAAGGTTCCACATTCAAAAAAAAAAGTGGAGTTAGAAAGAGCTCAGTACATGACTTGAATGAGACTAATATGGTTTCTGCTTTTTGAAAGCCTGATATTACCTGTTATTACATTTGTCGTGCAAATGATTCACAGAATAGAGTTCAATGAATTAGGTTTGTAGTCAAGTAGTATAGTCCATCCCTAAAGCATTATGCATATATTAAAATATTTATTATACTTTAAAAAAATCTGCTGGCAGAACATACTGTAGATTTGTTTTTTCAAGGATAATAACCATTTCATGATGACTTACTGTTACAAGGTACTAAGCTGGGGGCTTTGCAAAGCCTAAACAACTTTACCGGTTGAAAAAATTTCCCATTTACCACTAAGACTCTGAAAGAACCCACACTGGGGCCAGCCACCAACGTTTATGTTCTTTCCACAAGCTGACTCCTGACCAGCTGGTGTATAGAACCAGTGATTTCACTGCACAAGCTGTCATGCTGTAAGCAAATGATCTTTTTAGGAATCTTTGGCTTACTGACCCAAAGGTAAATTCTAAACTTTATAATTTTACTTTTATTTTCTTTGTTTTAAAACATAGCCATTCATTAGCTATGGAATGCTTACCAAGTACTTTTCTGTGTGTTTAGATATAGACACACACCAAAAGGACATGTTCTTCAAACTCTTGAAACATATATTCTAAGTATGACTTACTAATGTCTCTGTACCTGGAGCAGAATGACAAAAGACATGGCTTTTTTCCCTAAGGCACTAGAGACGTGATTCAGTATCTATCATTACAACATCACATAGAGGATGAGGGGGGGAAATAATCTATCTTAAAACAAAGCCCCAAGTGGGCTGGAGTAAAAAATATATAACCTTTCTTGACCCTCATAAGGTATTTTTCCCCTCTATTTTTTAAAATTTTTAATTGTGGTAAATGAACTTAACATTTACAATCTTAACCATTTTTAAGTGTACAGTTCAGTAGTGTTAACCACATTCACATTGTTGTGCAACATCTCTAGAACTTTACAATCTCGCAAAACTGAAACTCTGTACCCTTTAAACAACAACTCCCTGTTTCCGCCTCTCCCCAGCCCCTGGCAACCACCATTCTACTATCTTTGGCTATCAATTTGACTACTGTAGGAACCTCCTCTAAGTGGAATCACACAGTATTTGCCCTTTTGTAGCTTACTTATTTCACTTAGCTTCATGTCCTCAAAGTTCATCCAAGTTATAGCATGTATCAGAATTTCTTTCCATCTTAAGATAGAGTAATATTCCATTGTATATATATCCCATATTTTATCAGTCCATTTATCCATAGATGGATGTTTGGGTTGCCTCCACCTTTTGGCTGTTGTGAATAATGCTGCTATGAACATGGGTGTGCAAATATCTATTAAAGACCCTGCTTCTTAATTTGGGCAGTGGAATATATCCAGTAGTAGAATTGCTGGATTCTATGGTAATTCTATTTTTAAATTTTTAAGAAACGACCATACTGTTTTCCGCAGCAGTGACACTATTTTCCATTCCCACCAACAGTGCACAAGCATTCCAATTTCTCCATATCCTCAGCAATACATGTGATTTTCTGATTTTTTGATAGTAGCCATCCTGTTGGGTGCTAAGGCATTTTGTGGTCATAAATTTGCTCTAAAACACAACACAAAACAAAGTCAGGCACTTCACTTTCATTCACACAGAAAGAAGTTTAAAACCTTGCCTGGCTATGTTTCTAAGATTTTAAAAGTTCCATTTATTCTTAGGATAAGTTGTCTTCTGTATACAGGTGTATAATAGCATGGGTTAAAAAAAAATTCCTGGGCATATCTCAACCTGCAAATGGCATATAAATATCAAAGATGCATAATAGCCTTGGTTCTTCCCTACAAGGGTATGTGCTCAGCCCTTGCACAATTGCTTGGAAGTAAAAACACTTCTGCACATTTGTGAGGCTTCCTTGACCTCACAGAGTCTTTCACTGGTTTGATCTCAATTCTCTGGGTCCAGGTAAATACCATAAATGAATGAACCAGGTTAGTGCATAATAGTAAGGAATAGAGGGGAACTGTGGGGAATCGAAGAGCATTCAATTTTTAAAATACTGTCTCTAAACATGCATTGGGAGTTGGGAGCAGTGACCAATACAATAAAGACCCTAACAGAGTCCCTGACATTGTGGAAAGAATAGATGTGGAATGAGACTGCAGCTCAGAAAACCCATTATTCTTATTCTAGATCTCTTTAAATAGATCAGAACACACTGGCATATAAAGCAATATTTTCCCTTCTTAAAAACACACATAGAAAGGAAGAGATTGAGGAATATACAGCAGCTGTTAGTGGGAGTTGACTCCTTGAGGCTGCCTAATTCTAGGATAACGTTAAATTTTTAAGTTTTCTAGATTTACCTCTTCCAGTTGCTCTGAGTGGGAAGAAAACTGAGATTTCTTGGTAGACTGTTCTTCCCTTGCTGCTTAGATTCCCTAGTCATTTCTTAGGCTGGCTACTCTGTCATTTTATTCAGCCAAAAGTTAGTCTTATAAAAATGAATCAATTAAAGCCTCATCTCCAACTAGATCCTACTTGTTCAAATTTATGAATCACAAGTACCTTTAAGTCTTGGAAGCATAACAGTAATGAAGATAAAGGCAGTAGAGGCCCTGTGATAAATTTTACTAAAATGAGAAAGATCAAATCTGTTAGTGCAGGGTCTGAATATTCCCAGTGTTTGGTGTAGTCATTGTCTGGGCTAAGTGGGTAAATGCCAGAGCATTTCTTTTCTGGTCTTGTAGGAAATTGTTTTGTGTACGATGGGTTTGTACATTGGAAGAGCTGTTATTAAAGACAGGACCTGCTATTCTAAATTAAACATCCCATACAGGGGTACAGGGAAGAGGGAAGGGAAAGGGAAATAAAATTGCTAATGCTAAGAAAGATTTGGTGCCTCAGGTGACCCTTTAAATTTAGGAAGGGTTTACCAAATCAATATTTATTTCACCTGAATAGTGAGTGTGTAATATTGTAATGCCCTTTGATGCTTTTCCAAAGTCATCAATAAAGAGGACATAATTTGTGGTTTGTAATTTTCTTGTCCCTGTGAATTTACATGACTGCCACTTTTTTGGAGGATGAGGATGTTAGCAGGGTGGCAGGTTTTTGGTAATGTGTATTATGGTGTAAATTACCTACCTATAATCTGACTGTTGTTTATACATATGCAGAGGACCATGAGCTAATAAGCCTTAGTTTTTCAGCTACAAAATAGAAGTCGTATCATTGAATCTTAGAATTGGAATTTGCAGATACTTTAGCTAATACCCTTTTCACTAAAGCTGGTTCCACACAATTTCTGAATCAACTTCCCTTTTTTTGAATTAATGACAGAAATCTGACATCTTTACTGTGGCAACTTCTTATGGGTAGGAACACTCCTTATTAGGGAGGTCTGCAGTTTATTGGGTCAATATCTTATTCTTTTTATATCACATCATTTATTGGTAGTTTTGTTTTCTAGGGTAAATAGATAGGGTCATTGTCTTCTTATGCCTTACCATTCACATATATAAGGAAAGTTATCACTTCTAAGTCTTTTTTTCCCAAGAGTGAAAAGAAGCTAAATATAAAAATAATAGCAATTTATGTTTCTAAAACTCCTTGCTATTCGCCACTTTTCTTGTTCATTTCTTCCTTGTGAGTGTTCTGTGATGTCTGATTCAAAGATGGGAACACTGAGACTCCAGTGACCTGCCCAGAGACACGTGGCTGGTAACTGTCAGAGCTCAGGGCCAGCTCAGAACTTACCCCCTCTCTGGACCACAGCTACCCCTGCTCATCATACCTGAACACCTGCAGTTTCTCTAATTGCTCTTCAAGTGATGGCATGCTCTGCAGCCCCTCACTCCATCCTGGTCACTCTTTACTGGACATACTTGGTCAGCATTTAAGAAAATGATGGTGGCTGTAGCCAAGCATCCATTCGTTCAGGAAGTATGTAAGTGCCTGCTGTGTGCCAGGCACTCTCTGGGTATTTGGTCCACCAGCGAACAAAATGGTCAAACAAATCCCTGCTCTTGTGAGCTTTACGTTCTGAGGGTTTCTTTGTGGCTCAGACCCCTATCCCCTCAACCAACACTGAAGAGGAGTTTGAAACGGGATGGAAGAGTTGGAGTAACAGGCGTCTTGCTGTTAAGGACTTAAGGTAGGAATTCTGTATGAAAACTTCAAATGATGTATCCACTATGTATCTCGTATCTCTGCTGCCTTCTCCCTTCACATCACTTCAAACACACATTCCTTCTGTGGATTAAGAAAATAATGTTAACTTTAACTGAATTATACTCCTTTATTTTGAGGCACAAAATGAGGCCACAGAAAAACTTGGCAATAAAAGGGAAAGGTTCCGGATATTATCGGAGGTCATTTGGAATAAAATCTAAGCAAAATGAAAACATAAAAGATGTGAGTTGGAGAGCCAAAAAACTTTATTTGTTCTGAAATAAGTTTTGAATTCAGAAATATAGAGAGAATTGAGAATATCAGATGTTTGAGAAGCCAAGAGATGGATTAGGCATGAACTGGATAAATTGTAAAATGCATGCGGTGTTTTAGGAAATGTTACATGTTTCAGTGAAAGCAGTAAAAGTCTTCAGCTTTTTCTTGCAAGTCGCCTTCTTATATCAAATCATTGGAGGCTTTTGTAGCTAGAAATAATGAGTTTTAATATATATTAGAATTCTTAATACAGATCTAAGTCATGATGCTTATCTAATTATCTTTCTTTGTCATTAAACATTGCTTTTCTCTACCACTTACATTCTAATAACTATTAACTTTTCAGTTTGAAGGTATCAGTGGTTCATGAATTTGAAAGGTTAAAATCTATCAGAGACGAAGTTTTAAAATTCCAAAGTCTTTCGAATATATTTTTGGCAACATTTTGATGATGACCTTCACATTTTCTTTCATCAGCTGAGTGTTCAGGGGCTGCCAAGAGCCTGGGAACAGCTAGAGTTCTGCATCTCTCGTTGCTTCTGGCTTATGTGGCGGAAAGACCAGGGCACGGACTTTGGAGCGGCGAAGACCTTAGGTTCAGATCTAGCTCTGTGACTTCGAGAAGTTACTTAACATCTTTGAGCCTGAGCCTCATCCTCTGAAGATGAGCTGTTTCTCCTGAGATGATTATGAGGATTAAATGAGAGTAACCAGTCATCTCAATTATTTTATTTTCATTTCCCAAAGTCTTGGGTAGAATGGCCTTGCTTAAAAACGAAATCCCCTTTGAATTGCTTTTCTCTTCATGTGATAGTCTTAAATATTTATTCCTTTTTCTTTTCTTTTTTTTTTTTTGCACGACATCTAAAGCTAAAGAAACAGTATCCTGCAACTCCATGGGTTCTATATTCCTCTTTGGTGTGCTATATTGAGCTAGATGATGTCATCATTAGCTAACATTGGCTTTTAACCAAAGTGTGGTGACAAGTTTCTTTCCTTAAGGCACGCTTGGGATAGTATTTCATCTCAGTTTAGAATGTGTCCTTCATAACCGGACTATTCATTGGTAGAGAACTGCCTGTGCTTTACTCTCTGGGATGTGGTAATTAACACTTTGCTCATCAGAGCACCCGGTTTTCTCAACCTCTCGTGTTCATTGTGTGAAACTTTGAACTCTGAAATGTAAACTTCATGCTTGTCTCTTTAGATGGTGCAAACCAATCAGAAACTTCAGTGGTTACATCAAAATAGAACCATTAGCAAAAAAAAAATTTTTTTATTGTAAGACTTCATTGCTTCTGAAGTGTTAATGCATATCATATCCTATTATGGAGAGTCAGACAGACTTGATTTTGTGTCCTGACATTGATATGTAGTAGTGTCTCATTCTGCTGGGGCTGTTGTAACAAAATACCATAGACTGGGGGCTTAAAGAGAAGACATTTATTTTTCCCAGTTCTGGAGGCTGGAAGTCTGAGATTAGGGTTCCAGCATGGTTGGGCGCTGGTGAGGACTCTCTTCCTGGCTTGCAGATGGTAGCCTTCTTGATATGTCCTCACATGGTGGAGAGAGAGTGCCAGCTCCAGGATCTTCCTCTTCTTCTTTTTTTTTTTTAATAGAGGTGGGGTCTTGCTATGTTGCCCGGGCTGCAGCAAGGAGTAACCAGAGCTCCTGTTGAGTGAGGACTGTGGGACAAACTGAGATGACATCGAGGGGAATGGTGTTCACTGAAACTTGAGATCGAGGGAATCTGGAATGTTTGACGTCCCCGTGAGCAGCAGTGTTAGTATTTCCCTATTTGCAAATGTCCAAGTCTTTAAGAAAGAGAGGATATATTTTTCAATAAATTTGAAATGAACTTTTCCTCCATGTTAGTTTATTTTATACTCCGGTATTGATGTGTGACCAGAGAACTGCTGTATAAAAACTCACCTTAAGAGCAAATCAGTTCTGTTAACTACTTTTAAGTCATTTAGATTTTTAAACTAGAGCTAAGATATGCCTTACTGAAATGACGTTTTATAAATGTATTTCAGGCTACTGTTTTTTTAGATGTGATTTGAATTTGAAAGAAAATAGTACCATAATGATAGTTGCTGATTTGTTGATATTATTGATTAGGCTAATAAATGCGAGGTAACTACATTTTTTTCTATTAGGTTGCTTTTTGGTTTTGGGGGAGTTTTTGGTAGTTCTTGAGCCTCTTTAGGATTCTTACCTTCTAGGAAAAATGTATTTAAAATATGAAATTGTATATTTTAATAGAGGGAGGTTGAAGAAATGTTTATATTTCAGGAAAATGGAGGGAAATACTTGTAGAGCTTAGGCAGCGTTTGGTATACTTTTGTGTTTTTCCCACATACATACTAAAACACCATGGCCCCAGAGGGAAAAATTTTTTTTTTCTATCGTGGCAGTCAGTGTGTTAATTTGGCAGGATTCTGACAGTTCCTTCATATTTAGTTCTAGGTGCCCTGTTTCTGTCCTGTTAGTTTGTATACACTTATTGGTTAAGGAGTTACTCTGAAAGAGTTCTGCTGTTTCAGCCACACTGATCTCTACCTGGCGTCTACCAAATACCCCTGGAATCCTCTTGCTGGAGCAGACCACACTGTGAGGACAGCATGGCAGGACCCAGCCCAGAGGGGAGCCAGCAACCCCAGAAAGGGGTTCTTCACAGACACGGCACTGGGCTATGGCCTGTCTGCAGCCTTCTGGCGGCAAGTGCGTCATCAGCAAGGGTGCTGGCGTGTGCTTGGCTAAGGAGGAAGTCCCAAGGGGAGACTCCTTGAAGGAAACCCAGCCCCTGTGTCCATGCCCAGAAGGATGCATTGCCAGCATACGGCCAGTTGTAAAAGGAAGAAATCAAACCCAAATGTGGAAGCAAGTTTCTTAATGCTTTCATTTCCCTGTTTAAAGTTTTCTGTCAAGCAGCTTCAGGGAGCTACTACCTAGTGGCCACGCTTAAAGATACTGTGTTTGGAAAGTTCTTTTAACTGAGGCTGCAGAGTATTACTGAGACCGTGCCCTTAATGACTGTAGTGGCTGCGGCAACACAACCTCTTAGGCAAAATGAGGAAAGTATTCCAGGCCATACTTTGGTTCACACCACTGTTGTCTGGGGTTTTCTGTCACTGACACTTGAACCTAATCCTAGTGCATGCAGGGGACTTCGTAGTAGTAAAAGTAGAAATGAAGATAGATAAAAAGAGATTTATGTTTTCAATATAGACCCCCTTTTTTTTTTTTTTAATTGTGAACAGTGTAAAAAAAAAAAGACTAGAGTGGACTGACAAGTTCTGGGATGAAGGTATTAAAATTTGCAGGGTATATGTGCTAGGGTAGCTTCTATTAATATAACATGTAGTTCTTTTTGCGTAAAAGTGGAACATTTAAAAGCCTGGGAGATTTTTGAAAACCTGTAATTCTGTGAAAGCTAGAAAAGTTACTCTGAACTTCTTAAGTATATTCATAAGCTTCCAAATGTTTGGGTTTTAACATGGAGTCATGATTGATCTAACTGACCAATTTGCATTGTGGTTAGATTTGTGTAAAACGTACTGCCCTTTGAAATTTGCTTTGTGGCCTAAAATTATATCAATTTTTGTGTGTTTCTCATGGGCTTGAAGAACTGTAATTGCTGGACGCAGGGTTCTGTGTATGTTAGTACCATACATTTATTTATCTGTTTATTGTGTATTTGTTTGTCTACACATCTGGGATGTAATTTCCATGAGGGAAAGAACTTGGTTTTGTTCCGTGCTCCCAGAACAGTGATTAATATACATGGTAGATTCTAATTATGTGTGTAAGTGAGTTAAGTTTTAATTGTGCTGTTCAAATCATCTATAGCATTGATGATTTTTTTGTATTTTTAACATCAATAATTGAGGGAGATGAGTTGAAGTCTGTCACAATGGGCAGGCATTTGTCAGTTTGTCTCTGCAGTTCTCTCAGTTTTTGCTTCATGTATTTTGAAGATATTTTATTAGCACATAAAATTTAGAATAATTCCTCCCTAATAAGTTGAATCTATTCTTATTGTGTAATGGCCCTAATTATTAGGCATTTAGCTTTAAAGTCTATTGTATCATATTATCATAACTATCTCTGCCTCCTTTTTTATGCATTCGCCTGGCTTTTCTTTCTCTGTTTATTTATTGTTAGTATTTGCCTGGTTGTTTTTTCTTTATTTGTTATTATTTGCCTGGTTATTCTTTATCTACTTGCAACATTTCCAGATTTTATATATATATATATATATATATTTTTTTTTTTTTTTTTTTGAGACAGAGTCTTACCCTATTGCCCCAGCTAGAGCACAGTGGCATGACCATGGCTTACTCCATCCTCAAACTCCTGGACTCAGGCTATCCTCCTGCCTCAGCCTCCTGAGTAGCTGGGACTACAGGTGCATGCCACCATGCCTGGCTAATTTTTCTATTTTTTGTAGAGATGGGGTCTTGGTATGTTGCCCAGGCTAGTCTCAAACTCCTGACCTTAAGCAATCCTCCTACCTCAGCCTCCCAAAGTGCTGGTATTACAGACGTGAGCCATTGTGCCTGGCCCATTTCCAGGTTCTTTTGATTTGCTGTATCTCAGTAATAATATATGTAACTGGACTTTTAAAAAGTCCAATCTGATCCTCTCTGATTTTAACTGAAAAGTAGGTCAATCGTATTTTATTGTGATTCAGTTTTCTCCTTCATCAGTTACTGGCAATCTGTTTCATTCTAAATTTTAATTTCCATGTATCTGTAATCTTTTTAAATAGAAGTAAGTGGCTTTTATACATAGATTATTTTTCAAGCACATGTCTTTGGTTTATATATATTATAATAATTAACAACAACCACTACTGTCCACTGGGTACCTGCTCTGCAGTACAGGTATATCTCATTTGACTCTCACCACATTCCTCTGCGCCTACTTGCTGTTTATAATGATGGCACTTTAACTTTTGGAAGTGGAAAAATTACTGAAAATTATTGATTAGGGCAAGAGTCAGGGGTGATTCAGAGCTCAGCGCTATCTCTGCATCTAAAGAAAGTTGTGATCTAACACGGAACCATTTTCCCACATACTTTTCTCATGTTCTCTCCATCTCCCCCCATTCTCTACACTTGCTTTGTTAAAATTATCCTTTCAGCCCCCCAGAGAAGTTTGCCTTGGCTTTTTAAGTTGAATAATGCCCTTCGCTCGGCATCTTAGATGTGCTAGGCTCTTGACCCCCCTCATTAAAAGAGATTTTTCATTATGAGTATTTCTCTACTTGAAAAAAAATAAAGTGTTTAGCAGTCTTTTTACAAAGGGAAGGTAACTGGGATCTGATGGATATGCTAATATTCTTGACTGTAGTAACCTTTTCAGTATGTGTAAGTTTATTGAAACACCATGTTGTGTACCTTAACTATATATAATAAAAAACGAGCTCTAGAATATAAAACAAGAAAGTGGCCAGAATTCATAGTTGTAATTATTTGTATTTGTTGCACTTCCTTTTCACTTCTTAACACAGTATCTTTGCGTGCAAAGAAAGATGTCCTGGAAAAGGACACTCTACAGATAGGTGTTTAGACGTGTGAACTGTAGGAGTAGCAGGTCCCAAGGGAGGTACGTGCAGGTGATAAGTAGCAAGGATTTGTTTGCTGGGGTTTTAATTTGACAGGAGCTGTTTGCCTTTACATTATCGTGGTAGCTTTCTGCGTGCCTCATTAGTGATTGGCTGTGTATGAGTTTGCACTCCGGATATATTAAGCAACTTGGTGGTGTTGGTGCCCTAGATGATGAAACGTTGTTTTGCTGCTTACGAATAAGGACATTCCTGCAAGCAGGATTGTTTGAAACCTTCCTGTGAAAGATTCTTAAACAAACTTGGTCTTTGTTGACATGAGATAAATGAAATAGGGAGGCTGAGTTGTGAGAGTTCGGGAGGTTCAAAAAATTTGCACGAGCTATACTTTTTGGTAATAGTCATGAAATGTTTGCCTTTTGATGACAGGGGCATGAATAATTTGCTTATACCTTAGGACATTCCCTAAGGACTAGCTAGTGGACTCGATCTGTGTACCCTAGATTGTTAAAAAGCAGATTTCTAAACACTCAGAAAATGTGAATGTAGCTCCATTGACTATAACCCAAGGAGGTAATACTGTTTGGACAGAAGAAAAGACAAATTCAGTCCAAATCCTCATCTGAAAATGAATGCTCAGCGTGAGGAACAAGAGAAGCAGATGCCAGAAGGATTCGTGGTGGCTGACACAGGAATCCCATTTTAGCGGTTCAGATTTAAAAGATGGAAGAATAAAGCAACTCATATGAATGTGTGAAAAATAGCAAAGAAATGTTTGATCTGAAGCTCCATGAAAGATCGAATCAAGAAGGTGAAAGAGGAGTGGGGAACCTGGAACGGTAGCAACAGGGGACCGAGAGAAGGCAGAGCTGCTGAATCTCTATTTTGCTCTTATCTTTACGAGAAGAATGGCCACCTGACTAGAAGGACAGACAAATGGCTGGAAGGGAACCTGAAGCCCATGTTGGTGAGAGAGAACCTAGATGTTTTAAACCATTTTACAGTTTCAGGCCTGGATAAATTACATCTCGTGGTATTAAAAGAATTCGTAGATATGTGCGTGGAGTGACCATCTGTAATCTTGGAGGTGCCGTGACGTACAAAGGGCAGCAGAAGAAAGGAGAGAGACGGTTACCCTTATTCTCGAACTAGTGATCAATGTAGATTCTGGAAACCACAGGTCAGGGAAGTGGACACTATGCACTAGGAACATTCCAGCAATGTGTGGTATGTAGTTGGAAAAGAAGTAACTGACCTCCAAAAGGCATCTTGAGTTCACCAAGAACAAGTTATGCTTGACAAACTGCCTGCTCTCTTTCTACATGGTTATTAGACTGGAGAATTTGGGAAGTTTAAATATAACATATTCAGATTTCAGCAAAGCACTTAACACAGTATATGTTAACCATGGGGTAAGCTGGAGAGACGTGGATTTCTAGCTGGCAGTTGCACGATGTGTACCCAGAGTGTTGATTAATGAATGGGTCGATACCAACTTGAAGGGACATCCTTGGTGCCATGCCATGGTACTCTGCCCTTGGCTCTGTCAGGTTTAACATTTTTTATCATTTATTTGGATTAAGATAGAAGACCTGTTTATCAAATCAGCAGTGACACACAGATAAGTAGGGCACCTAACACTTTGATTCATGGACTTGGATTACAACACGATCCCAAATAATATAAAACTTAAAATGCTGGATTTAGGTTTTACAATTATCAGTGAAACAAAATGAAATCAAGGAGATCACTGTATATGGATATCTTTGAGAAAAAAAGACATGAGGGTTTTAGTTGACTACAAACCGAGTATGAATCATTCATTCACTCACTCATTCATTGAGCGAATGTTTCTTGTACTCCTCTCTATAAATCACTGGGAAGACAGATGCAACAAATGAATAAAATATAGACCTTGATTTTAAGAAACTTATAGTCTAAAGCAGTATATTAATTTCCTAGGGTTGTCATTTAAAAGTACGACAAACTGGGTAGCTTTTAACAGAAATATATTGTTTCACAGTTCTGGAAACTTCAAGTCTAAAATCAAGAAGGTGGAGCTGGGCTATGCTCTGCTGAAACCTGTAGGGGAGAGCCAGCCCTGTCTTGCTCCTGCTAGCTTCTGGTGGTGGCAGTCAGTTTTTGGTTTTCCTTGGCTTGCAGCTGCGTCACTCTAATTTCTGCCTCTGTCATCACGTGGCATTCTTCCTGTGTGTCACATGGCATTTTCCTCTCCGTATAAGGACACCCATCATATTGGATTAGGGCCCCCTCAAATGACCTCATCTTAACTTGATAACACCTGCATACACTCTGATTTCCAAATAAGGTAGCAGATGTTAGGACTTCAACATATCTTTTGGGGGAGACACAATTCAGCCCATAACATGGAGTAACATATACGTTCATCCAACTAGTTGACTATAATATGGTAAAGGAACGTGACATAAAAGTACAGAGTGCTGTGAGAGCAAGTAATAGGTTGACCTAATTTAGCTTGGGGGAGAGTGTCGCGGGTGATTGGCAAACTGTCCGGCAAAGAGGAGGAGTAACTTTCCAGGAAGAAGAAACAACTGCAGAAAGCCCTGAGGCAGTAAGTTAAAAGGGAGCCCAGCATAGCTCTAAAGGGCAGGAGGAGGAAACAGAAGAAGGGCTGAGGAGGTATCCAAGAGCAGATCAGCAGAGCTTTGTACGCCATGTTCAGGCAATTTAAGGTGGTTTTTAAAAACAAAGCAAAAAGAATGGAAGTCTGTAGACTGGAGGTATTAATATATCATAAGCAAATTAGACCCTGTGTGTGCTGACCACATCTGGAACCTCTCATCTTCTTGGGAGTGTTATGTTTTAAGTTAATGTTTTTCAAAGTGTGGTCATTATGCTTTCAACCAGTGTATTTAAATGAGGGCAGAGAAGTCTTGGGATGGTGGCCACCTGGAATTATTTGAATGAGGACATTTTTCTTTCTTTGTTCTTAGGGCAGAGTTAGACTGAGTTAGACTAATGTGTAGATTAGTTATAGGAGAGCTTTATGAAGTAAAAGGGCTTCTAGCAGTGAGAGCTGCACAAGGAGAGAACAGGATGCCTTGAAACTTAGGACTGTCCTTGCCCCTACAGCGACCTGTTAGGGACAAAGGGATTCTGCAGGGAAAATGAGATGGGGACTGATTTTTTCTAGGGTCCCTTAGAGAAGCATCCACTCAAATGTGATGTGAAGATTTATAAAATATATTTGCATGTACTTTATACTGAAAAATAAAGAGCATTAAAAAGACCTTAAAATTAAATGTCACTGGGGGATTGTTAAACAACTGAATATATTTAAAAATCTTTGCGGAACTATTTAGACAATCTGTTGCACTCTGCTCGGTGGCATTTGTCTTCACACTTTGCTGCAGTTGCAATAATTGTCCTTGACTTCACATCTTTGGTGCAACTTTCTCTTCCTTGTCCTGATGTCCTCCCAGCTGTCCCTAGCTGATGCGTTCTATCAAGCTTGGTTTTAGGGATTAACTGCCAGTCGTTTAGGTTAAGCTGAATAAATCCTGTTTAGAAGTGATGGTGTGTGCACATGTGTACATTCCGTTTTGCACCAGACAAGCAGTTTCACCTTCACTGGTGTAAGACGGAGCCAGAGGGTATATGGAAAGTGTTCGTCCTACCCAAGTACCCTGTAGTTGGTCTCTTCAGGGGGCACATTCAAAGAAGCATGGAGCAGCTGCCAAAAGTACATTTAAAAGGAATTTCAACCTTCTCTTATGTCTCTTGAAGGAGATCCGATTAGCATTCCCCACTAGCACGTCCCGAAATCACCTTTCCCATCCTCCCTCTTCTCGTCCCAGGTGGATCTTCTGAAGATGCTACTTCATCAGGCTGCCTCCTGGCCCTGATTATATAAATCAGCCTGGCTTCTTGGCTTTGATTTTTCTAAGTGTTTTCCCCTCCTTTTTCTTCTTTGGGTCAGAAGGAAAGCTCAGAAGCTGACAGCGAAGGCCAGAAAGAACCTTCTTGCTATCTCTGTGCAGTGGCCCGGAAGGCCAGGGTGCCAGAATGGAGGCAGAGGGCAAGGGGCAGAGGGCAAGGGGACAGCCGGAAACACACAGGTCAGCACATCTTTTCCCCTTTGTGTGGGCAGGAAGGCAAATGTTCTAAGGGCAATAGGTGGACAGATGGGACTGCAGTCTTCGTGTGGAGCATAGCAAAATGGAGAGCTAGGACGGTACACTGAGGCAAGATCACAGAAGGATGGTTTTGAAACCCAGGCAAAGTGTTGGAGTTGTTGGAAGCCTGGGCAGGACGCAGATTAGATACAAGCATGAGTAAATAGGGTCAAAGCATTAACAGTGAAACCCCCTTCTTTATATTTCATAATTCTGTTACTTTAAAGTATGCTGATATTTATAACTATTTTCTAATCATATTTAAAATTATGGAAATTAAACTGTTTGACCAAAATAATTCATTTGCAAATCTCTACACAGCATGGTTTCATATAGTTGCTTCCCCTCCCAAACATGATGGACAGTCAGGGATGGGAAATAACAGTGCTGGTTTCCTGGACATAGCTGGAACTCAGAGCCTAAGACGGGACATTTCCCTGTCTGCATCTTAGTGCTGAATATCCCGAAGGTCAGATTAAAGAAGCAGCTAGATGGGGACGAAGGGAGCTAGATATCTTTCTTCTTACACTCTGCTTATTTGAAAACTACAAGTGTACCATTGCCATATGGTAATGCAGGGCCATTATAAAGGTTTTAGAGGAGAGAACTCTAAGTTATAGTTTATGTTTTATTTTTGGCTAACAAAAGATTGAAAATGGATGTTTTTAAAAAGAAGTTTGAGAAACTCCATGAGTAGTAGATGTGTTTGTGTGTGTGTGTGTGTGTTTCTTAAAATTTCTGTTGAAATTGCAGGGCTTCCAATGCTTTTTGTTACTATAAATTGTATTCTTTGTAGAAGCTACTCTTCACGTGTTATTTAAATACTTTAAAGTTCTGATTGATGTAGTTTTTATAGTATGAGTTATTTTGAATTTTAAATTTTATAGTAACTTAAGCTATTGCTATTCAAAATTAAAAATCAAAATAAATGTTTCTAGGAGCTTCTGATTAGGATTTTACAGGTTAATATGATTATTTTAAGGACTTTTTTGTTACTATTTATTAGGAAAATAACTATAGTTGCTATTAAATATTTATATAAAAATTCAGGATCTTTTTCCAAGAAAGAGATTGTTTCAAATAAAGTACCAAAGAGGAAAATTTGAACTTTTAATTGATTTTAAGAAGTGGCTTATATAAGTTGTCAAAATTTTGAAATGAATGTTAAGGATTATGGATATTGTTTAGTTACTAGAAAAATGCTAAGTTGGTTTTATTATTTATATTCTTTGCTCTAATGACTAGCTACACAGTACTGAGCCTTTTTTAAAAAATGAATTCTGGGCCGGGCGCGGTGGCTCACGCCTGTAATCCTAGCACTCTGGGAGGCCGAGGTGGGCGGATCGTTTGAGCTCAGGAGTTCGAGACCAGCCTGAGCAAGAGCGAGACCCCATCTCTACCAAAAACAGAAAGAAATTATATAGACAGCTAAATATATGTAGAAAAAACTAGCCGGGCATGGTGGCGCATGCCTGTAGTCCCAGCTACTCGGGAGGCTGAGACAGGAGGATCGCTTGAGCTCAGGAGTTTGAGGTTGCTGTGAGCTAGGCTGACGCCACGGCACTCACTCTAGCCTGGGCAACAGAGTGAGACTCTGTCTCAAAAAAAAAAAAAAAATGAATTCTGGAGTGGAAAAGTGGATGAAGAATCAGATTAGCCGTGGCTTCCCCAACTTCCCTCCTGACTCCAACCCAGTCCCAGCCTGAGCAGGGCGCCCCTCCTGGGTGTCCCAGTGTGCCCTGGCCTCTTCCTACCCAAACTGTGTGGCAATGGTCAGTTTACTTGTCTCCCTCTACCTGTATTCTCTTGCTCGCTGGAATTTGGTTTAGAAATTGTATTTAGGCTGATTTCTCTTTCTTTTTCTTTTTTGAAGTTTCTAAGGTTTGATCTTTTAGTGACCCTGAAAGTTTGAGGAGCAGCTGATAGGTTGAATTCAGTCAATGCAATAATATTATAAAAATTAAGACAGAGTCTGATGAAAAATTAACTGGAGAAATTGTTTATGGTTATGGCATATTAATAAGCAGAATAGAAATGTGACAAGAATGTCAGACTTCAGTTTCAAGGACCTCATCGTTTCAAGTTGTTTTAATTTTGAAAATTGTTCTTGTTTGCAAATTCTAGATATAAATTTTAGAGGCTTTGAATCGTAGTGATGGAACACTGGCACCCTTTTAATGGCTTTCTCTAAGCACACAATAGCAATGTTCTATTCAGATTTCTTTGAAGCCAATATGAACTTGCAAACATCTCTCAGCCAATGGCAGTGTTTCAACAATATGCCAAAAAACTAATGATAAAATCTCTGGTTGTTACACTGTTTCTGTATTTTAAGAAGAACCAAATCAGAACATGCTTTTCAAAACTGAAAATATAGTTTCAAAAGTGACCGTTTTTCAAGAAGTGCAGCTAAACCATAACTCAGTATCCCTCTAAATTTCTTGAACTAAAAACGAATGTGAATTCTTGTTAAATTCCTTTTCTGCTGCGGTTTGACGGAAGGAATTTTGCCTAGCATTGAAACAAAAGTGGCTGAATTCTAACAATTAATTAAATTAGGTAGTTTTTGGGGGGTGGTGGGTGCAGGGTGGTGGATTGAAAGGAGTACTTCAGCTCCGTTTGGAAGGAAAATGATTAAAGGAAACCAGAGTGTTCTAAAGTATTCCTCAGTTCTTTGCCTTCAGACAAAAAGTGCTTTCTTCTACTCTCCTCCTCCTCCTAGTCCATGCACATACTTCTAGCATCTTTAATCTGAAATTCAGCTACTAACCCAGAAACAAGTAAAGCTTGTTTCCCGAGCACAGCCTATTTAAAAAGGCAACAGGAACATGGTTTCATCCAGGTCTTCTGGATTTCCTTGGCATCCTGGAGTTGGCTCTAATTTGTGTGGACAGTGGATTAGAAGTGGAAGTAAGGTAATATTGAGTGGTTTGTTTTTTCAAACGGTTGTGTTCATCTTTTTAAACAGCTACTTTGAAAAGTAATATTGAATGAGTCACCCTCTTGTAAAGATGAGCAGTGTGGACACCTATTGCCCAAGCAAACAGTCACCATAAAACTCAGCAGCATTTACAGGAAGACCATTGAGTTGTGGCAAGATTTGATCGACAGTGTCAAAGACTTAGAGGTTTAAACATCAGTAATCTAGAAAACCCGCTCATTTATTATAAAATACCTAGTTCCATGAAAACGTCATGCCAAATATTACGGTTTAGTTTTCTGATGGCTCAAAGAATTAGACGTGGAAATTTCTACTATATTCTAGAGGCATATATTTAAAGTTACTGTGTGTTTGTTTTTTTTATTTTTAGAATGGGAGTATAAGTTTTAAATGATAAAATGAAAGACAAAACAGAATCCTCCTTGCACAAAGTTATACTGAAGTCAGTCTGACATAACTTGTTCATTCCCTTGTATTGTTTTCTGTAAACTATACGCCATGTAAAGTTAGAATTGGAGCTTTCAATAGAATAAGAGCTCAACAGTCTACCAGCCAGCGCATAACCCCTTCTGCCCCGTCCCACCCCGGCCTCCTTCTTGACCAAGAGAAGCTCAGCTCTGCAGTCCCTCTGTTTCTCCTTACCCAGAGCAGGTCACAGTCCCTCGTGCCTCGATTATTCCAGTAGCCTGTGTACCTTTCGCCTTAACTCCAGTCTTGATCTTCCTTATCCCTCCCCTACAATACGATCATAATGATATTTCTCAAATTCCGTATCTGGCTTGAAGTCCTCTGTGATTCCCCACTGCCCTCAGGGTAAAGTTCAAGCTCTTTGCACTGCCTGGGGACCCCCCTGCTTACTCCGAATTTTCCCCCATCCCTAAACCCTACGTGTGTCGAACTACTTTCTGTTCTTTTCACTTGCTGTTTGCTGTGCTCGGAACACAGAATTCCCACCACCCCTCTCCCACCCTCCTTCCCATTGCACAGATGGCTAAATCCAACTCATCCTTTATTTCTCAGATTAAATATAGCTTTCTCTAATGACCTGAACCCCAGTCGAAGTCTGTTAGGACCCCCTGTTGTGCCCCCCCCCACTTTCCTTATGCACAAGCATTTGCTCTCTGATATTACAATGGTTGTCACCCAAACAACTGCAAATGCCATGAGAGGAGGAATTATTTATGGTCTTAGTGCCTAGTAGAGTGCCCTGAAGTATTTGTTGAACTAATAAAATAGTGGAAGTACTTATAAGAATTTTACATTTTTTTAACAAAAAATATCCCATTAACATTAAAGTCTTAAGGCACAGGTATTGAGAGACTTCTCTTCTCTGATTCCAGAAACTTAAAAACCTTCTCTAGTGGAGAAAATATTCCCAGTGCTTCCTTCTGTATCTTTCCCGCCTTTAGGTGAATAATTGCTCTACTCCTAGTTTACTGCTGCAGTTCATTGGTGAAAGACAATGTTCTAACATCTTTAGGAAGTACTATATAGAACCCTTGTTTATTATCCCTGGGACCTTGACTCGGTGTAGGATGTTCCTCATTGCAATAGTGGGCGTTTGGAGAAATGGTGTTGCCAAGCATCTAGATTGGTTGTATGGACGTCTAAGAAGAAAAGATTTTTCTCTGCCTTCGATCAAGTAGAGGGTATATATGTCTGTGGGTAAAGGGCAGGCCTGATGTATGTTAAACTCTTTAAGTACCCTATTGGAAAAATGAATTCAAGTCATTCCACCAGGACACCTGCTTTTAGAAAGAAGAGGAATTACCAGGAAATGTGGCAGAAATAGCAGAAGGTGCATTTGGAAGAGTTGAAAGTGAGAGCAGAGCCAAGAGGAGCAGGCCCTCCCGGTACGTCTTGACCTTTATCAGGAGCTCTGGTTTCAGGAAACAGAAACAAGTGCAGGTCGCTGAAGCCACAGCAGGTGTGTGGAAATAGTGCAGGGGGATCGCACACACTGCACGTGGGGAGTGGGCAGGGCCTGGGGGAAGGGGAAAGGTGGCCCGTGCCCCCTTTCCCCACCACGTCTCCTTGCTGGGGCAGCAGTATCTTTCACCTCTGCCCTCTGCTGAATGGCTGTGGTCTGGTTACCGCCACCAGCCTCTTGGTCTCTGCACCGTGTCAAACGGGCCCCCAGTCTGTGTGACTTCAGCCTGAGCACCGGATGTTGTGAGTGATTCAGCCATTGTGTTATTTGGAGTTTCAGGAATCTCTAACTGAGTGTACCCAGCCTTTGAATATTTAACCCTGAGTCGGGCGTCTGTCTCTGGTCCAGTTACCTGTGGCTTGGGGGTGGGAAGACAGTGCTGTTGGGGAGGGCAGGTGGCAGTGGCAGGGATCCCCAGCAAGGCGAAGTAGCTTTGGAAAGGGTGTCTCCTGGTGTTTTGCAATGGCATCTAGAAGTCACTGGCCCTAGGAGCTCGGGGAGAGGGAACGGGCTGTGCCCGCTGGCATCCGGAGTGCTGTAGTAGCCAGAGTTTGCTGAAGACCTTACGGGCATGGGCGCCTGCCTGGTGCCCAAGCCTGCCACTGAGCTCTGGCCGGGCAAGCAGGGTGTTGACTGCGCAGAGACTCTGGTTACCAAGGCACCGTGGGCTTTGCTTTTTTTCATTTTCAATTTTTTCTTCTTCCCCAAGTCTAAAAACAGAAGTTGGCCACTTAATTTTGTTTCTATTGTTCTGTGTCTATTTGAACGAGACAACTCTAGATGTGCCTTCCTGCTGCTGTATTCTTGCTTTTACTCAGGTCAAATGGATTCACATGTTTTGAAGTACCAGTTGCCTTTACAAACTTTCCAGAATACTCTATCGGCTGTTTATTTATTGAGAAAAAACAAATAGGAAAAATGTTTGCCTATGTCTGGATTCTATATCAGAAATTTTGAAATAATATGTTTTTAGTCTAACTTCATGGCAATAGTGATTTGGTATAGAAAGGGAGAAAATATAAATGTTATTACTCCAATGGTTTTAACTTCGTAATGGGCTCAATTATGTGTTTAATTTTTATTTATATCTACATTTGCATTTGCCAACCTGGACAAAACTTTGAAGGAAGGACAAGTTTGATTTGGAGAAAAGATAAGTTTTGGATCAAATATAAGTGAAATGTATATGAAAAAGTGTTCTTATTTTCCAGAACAGTTAAGGTTTTAGATTTGGATGCAAATGTTTGCTGTTATTTGTTTCTGGTTTTTTGTTTTTTTTTTTTTTTTTGAAAATCAAGCCTGAACTATTGCCATTTCTGACTGTCTTTTATCCTTTCGTTATACTTTTGATGAATTTTTTTGAGAAATTAATCTCTTTGAGTAAAAGGAAGAATGAGAGAAACGTCAACAATTCCGTGCTATTATGTCTATGTCTTTTTTTTCCCATTTACTAAATTATTTAACCTACAATATAATTTGAAAATTTGTATTGGAACTTTAAAGTTGTAGAAATATAATTCGGTTCAGGGATTGCAAAATCAAAGTCTAGAAAAAAATCCAGTGGAGCAAAGATCTTTGTTCTATATGGTTTAATTATTTCTTTTCCCATCAGTCCAAACACAGAAAGTACAGACGTCTCATCATGAAACTAGCAACTGCAATGAGAAAGGAAAAAATTGATTATAATTTGGACAAGCTAATTTGTTGAGGGTTTGCCGGAATGCCCGTCCCGCTGGCCTGCCGCAGCTAGTTTCTCCCGTAAGATTTACTGTCAAGGCCTGTGACACTGATACAGGGGATTAAGTTTGAAATTTCAGCCTTTCCTTAGGGGAGGAGGGAATTTATTTCTGTGTGACTAAATGCCACATCAAACTTTTGAACTACGGTGAAAATCTAGGGTCGACTTTTGACTGCGATTAGCAGATTTTGAAAGCTTGCTGTGGGTGGTTTGAAAGGAAGCCTGCTCTATGGTGTTGTCACAGCATCAGGGCTAGGAATTTACTAGACCTAAAAGTTCTCTGCTGGCACATTGATGATGGGATGGAAGAAGTTTTAGAAGGGAGGGCATTCCAAGTTGCCGAGGAAGGAATTCAGCTTTTTGGCAAGAATTAATTGGGCCCCATCAAAGAATCAGGTGCCTAGAAACTGTTACATTTAAGATTGAGGTTCCGGCAGGGTTTGGGGATGAAAAAGACCCACATGTATCATTCGGCTCATTAAAGTCATTCAGAGACTTTTCAGAGCATATTGTTAATCCCTTCCAGCTCTCCTTTGGCTCATTATATTTTCAGCTCTAAGCTAAGAGGTGCATATGTTTCTTCTTCTTCAAGAGAGGCCATTGTCTTAGCAATTAATAAAATAATTGTTGATTGAAGAAAGACACATACCTATTTCTGGTATCCTCAGATTCATCTGTGGCCTCATAGAGATGCTGATGAGACTGTTTATATTTTAAGGCCAAGGACGTGGGTCTGAGCTTTGCATGGGCCTCTTCTGCAAGTCTGGATCGTGGTCGTTGACTACGTGGATGTAGGTTTCAGATTAATTACGAATCCTCGGTCACAGTAGCAACACCCCACAGTGGTGTGATGGAGCAAATCCATGGTCTGCTCCTGGAAAAACAAAGTCTGTGCCCTGCAGATCAATAGGATCAATCGCCTTCAAAATCCCTGCGCATTATCTCTGTGTATGTATTTGTTGTGAATCCTGTGAGGGTTTCTTCCTTTTTAACAAAGTGCCCTGTAAAAATGACAGTAGGGTTGTCGTAACATTTCACATAAGGAACTTACCATTTTAAAAATTTTTAAGGAGAAAGTTATAAAACTTAAAAAATACAGAAATATCAAATTATGTCACTAACATAGGACCCAAATATTCTTTTCTCATGCCCTTGTGGCCACACTCTGGTCATCTATCAGTGTGTCTCCACAAAAACGTATTTTACAAAAGCACCAGATTATCTTTTTTCTTTATCTACTATGTGATACACCTGCTAGGACTCAATAAGTGTTTGTTTAATAATGACTCATTAAATTGGCCCGGTATGTTTTCACAATCTTTTCTCCCATCCCATTATATATTTCTACAAAAGTAGTTTTGTTGTGGCTTTTGCAATCAGTATTTTAACCAGGCTGTGCGTAGCTGAAATTGTTTGCAAAGGACATTGAGCAACCAGTCAGTTCTGAGAAGTTTCTGACGTATGCTTTTCTATTACTCAAAAGCAAATGAGTGCTTGACAAATGGCATCTTGGTCTTATTTCCCCAGAGCAACATAGAAAAACTAACTGCACATAAAATACTTTCCATCTCAATAGGAAAGAAGCAGTAGAAATCAGATTTTACCTGATTATTGCTATACATTTCTATTAGCAGTCCTGCTTCCTGTGTAATCTGGAGTGAATTCAACTCAATTTGATATTGAAGAGATGACCGTCACTAATTTATTCATTCTGAGTAACTTAATAATAAACAGTTTTTACTGTTAACGTTTTCAAAGAAGGTTTGTTTATGGTTGGCTTGCATTATTTTTTCTTTAGAAATTTCATAAACAACATTGTGACCATAACACCAGAAAAAAGGATTTAAAAAAAATAAAAGCTCACCCACAATCTTATCACTCCCATCTCTTCTTCGTTTTCCTTACTTCCTTCCAGATACTTTGTCTTTAAATATTCAATGGTTGCAGAATTTGTGTCTTTACTCATAAAAGCTGAGGTTAATCAAGTACTCCCATCATGTTTTATTTAGTTTTTTTATTTAGTGAAATGACAAACGGGTATGCCTCATTTTGTCCATCAGTTGTATTCCTAAAGCTGCATATATATGCTGCTAATAGGTATTAGCAGTATAATACATATCATATTCAGGGGATCTTAAATCATTAGTGACATTCAGTGGGTCTTCGTTTCTGAGCACTTGTCAGTTGGCAGTGGTCCCTCATTCTTGACCTTTGTGCATCTCTGTTTGCATAAAAACACTTAAATGTTCCAAAAGTTCAGCGTTTAGTAAATACTCTCCCCCACCGCACCCCCAAAAGGCCTTTATACGACTTCTACTTTTCACTTACTGATTCTTTTTAAGCAGAACACTTACTTGTCTTGTCTTCTAGGTATGTTATATGAAAAATAGCTATTTAAGGGTTAGCAATTTCAAATTCGATACACATTTGGTTTATAGAAGTATCTATTTGATAGGTTTGATTCTGGAAGCCTGAATATTGGCAAAATTGGAGATGCCATTTGTATTTGCAAATTTTTCAACAAACCACACTGTATCACTCCGTCAGGCGATGTGGAAAATATTGAAGATGTTTAAAACTTTATTGTTACCATCAGGGAACTTTTTACCCATTTTTATGTTTCTTCATGTTTTTCTTTATATTCTTTGACTAAGCTGCTTTCACTGTTGAGAACTTGTATTTATACTGATGTGTGAATAATGTTCCTCAGTTATTTCCTAGTCTGTTGAGTTATATGTTTCTGTAGACAAGGCCATGTAGACCTTTTTAATTTTTATGTTTTTTTGCATATAAGTTGTACGTATTCATTGGAGATAAATTAAAAATAGGTATTAGCAATATAATACATATTATATGATATACATAGAGATAAAAACCCACCACCCCAAATATAATTACTGTTAATATTTTGGTATATTTTGCTTTAAACTTTTTTTACTGTAATATGTGTATATATAATTTTTCTTACCAAAATCCATATCTTCTTTTATAACCTGATTTTCTCCTCAGTGTTAGATTGTTTGGGCCTCTGGGGTTGGGGGTGGGGAGTGAGACTTTTTGGCTACTTTATTCATTCCATTAAAAACAGAACATATAATAATACTTGGCATGGACTTTGGATTTATTTATCTATTGAGAAATCTCAGATAAATATAATAAGCATGTGTATTTTGGTACAAATTCATACGTAAAGCACGGTTGAATAGCAGTTTACGATCTAAGCATGTTTTGGGGGGTGATTGTTGAAAATTCTAAGATGTTCACATCTGCTTCACGGTAATTGTTTAAAATGAAAATAGAGAAGCTCCCACATACTTGATAAAGCTGTAGAAGACACAGTTATCTTGTTTTTACCAGTTTTTAGACAACAGCTAGACTGTAAGTTCCATAAAGCTAGAGACCACAGCTATGTAACCATTCTACACAAATTTCTGGCAGGACCCTGGCATTTAGTAAGGCCTAAGACATCTGAGTTGAATGAATAATTAAAGAAAAGAGAGAGTGAGAGAGAGAGAGAGAGAGGGAACCCAAAACAGGAGGCAATTCACTCTCTTCCTTGTAGCAAGGACTAAATTAGCCATCTCTCGGAATATATTTCTATCACCATATCTTTAAAAAATTGTAGTAAGTGAACAAAAATGGCAAATCTTTGTAATTAGCCTTTGCTTGCCACATAAGCCATTTGTTGTGGTCCCTTATAAAGGGGAGTATATGAGTGAACTACAGGAAATTTGCAGCTTTGGCTGATTAAACCCTCCTACTGATTGCTCTGGGTCACACCTCTATTAACCAGTGAAAAAATAAAATAAAATAACAGCTGCTATATTTTTGCCTGGAAGCTGGGTCCCTAAATGGAGGGGTGATGATTCCAGGTGAGCTTCTAACCTCCTCCCTTGTCGTGCCCAGGTTGCCCTCGGCAGAATGATTCCCTGCAGGGCAGCCGTGACTTTTGCCCGATGTCTGATCCGGAGAAAGATCGTCACTCTGGACAGTCTAGAAGATACTAAATTATGCCGCTGCTTGTCCACCATGGACCTCATCGCCCTCGGGGTCGGAAGCACTCTCGGCGCGGGGGTTTACGTCCTAGCTGGGGAGGTCGCCAAAGCAGATTCCGGCCCCAGCATCGTGGTCTCCTTCCTCATCGCCGCCCTGGCCTCGGTGATGGCCGGCCTGTGCTACGCCGAGTTCGGGGCCCGAGTTCCCAAGACTGGCTCTGCGTATTTGTACACTTACGTCACCGTTGGAGAGCTGTGGGCCTTCATCACCGGCTGGAATCTCATTTTATCTTACGTCATAGGTATGTTTGCAAAATACATCTAAATTGTGTGGAATGGTAGAAAGCACTGCAGGGCCAGGAGCCTTCGTGCTCAGCTGCAGGTCTGCATTCGTCAGCTACTGGACGATCCCGAGTGGAGCACCTGATCCCGTTGTGTCTCACCCCTGGTTTTAAAAAAAAAAATTATAATTCTTTATTGCAAATTAAGTTACCAATTCCACATAATTACCAGTATACTCCCATAAATTATCAAGATTATTTTATTTATTTATTTTTTGAGACAGAGTCTTGCTCTGTTGCACTAAGTAGTGTGCAGTGGCATCATCATAGCTCGCTGCAACCTCAAACTCCTGGTTTCAAGTGATCCTCCTGCCTCAACCTCCCCAGTAGCTGGGACTACAGGTGCTTGCCACAATGCCCAGCCAATTTTTCTAATTTTAGTAGAGATGGGGTCTCGCTCTTGCTCAGGCTGGTCTTGAACTTCTGAGCCCAGGTAATCCTCCCGTCTCAGCCTCCCAGAGTGCTAGGATTACAGGCGTGAGCCACTGCACCCGGCCTCGAGATAATTTTATATGTGATTAAAATAATCTGTGAGAACTATCTCATGCTTATCCTAGAATAGAGTAACAAATGGTGTTATGTTAATTTACTGCCAGTGACCTTGTGTTATTCTCTGCATGTGCTGTGTTTTGGGAAGGCACGTCAAGTGTTGCAAGAGCATGGAGTGGCACCTTCGATGAACTTCTTAGCAAACAGATTGGGCAGTTTTTGAAGACATACTTCAAAATGAATTACACCGGCCTTGCAGAATATCCAGACTTTTTTGCTATGTGCCTTATATTACTTCTAGCAGGTAAGAAAATTCAGTTGTGCTTCTGCTCATGATAAGCCAAACTATTTGTCGCAAGAAAATAGGATACTTCTGAATTCAGAACCTGAGTTCTGAAGACTAGGTCAGCATATTTATACACTTAGGTTACTATTGGACATCTGTGGGGTTTGTCACTGGCTGGGATCATATTTTATCTTGTGTGATAGTTGTGTTTCAAAAATAAGTCTAAATTATATAGAATGGTAGATATAGCACTTCTGAGTCTATGGCACCTGGCATGCTCTAAATGACATGAGGAGGACATTAATTTTATAATACTAATTGCAGGTTTGCAAGAATGACAGTGAAGTTTCAATAAGAAAGACTATAAGTTCTTGACATTGTTTCATCTTGTTAGATACAGCTAAGGTTATTTGCAGATGTAGTATTTCTAGAAAAAATTCTGTTTTTCTGTCATGCCTTCATCTATATAATGCAGGCTTCTGATTAAAAAGGAAGCATATTCAAATCTCCTGTCATTTTTTTTTTAGTGATGACATTATGTACACAAACATACTTGGCACTGGAATTTTTCAGTTTTCATCAGTATTGTAGCATTGTGGTTTAGAAAAGCACAGGAATTAGAGTCAGAGCAACCAGGCTTTCAATCCTGTTGTGCTACTTACTGCCTTTGGAACACTGAACAATTTACGTAATCTTTCCGTTACTCAGTTTGCTCATCCACAGGGTGAGGTTATCAGTGTGTGTGTACCTCGTACAGCCTTCTCGTTTAGTACATAGTAAGCACTCACAGAGCCAGTTTTATTTTATGAGCATAGCTAATCCCCTCTGTCTCTTTATATTTTTTTAAATTATTTGAAGATTTTCTATTTTGATTGTCATTCTTACCTGTAGTCCTGCTTAAACCCATCAAAGATTGCATCGAGAGTGAAATGCATGTCTGTTCCTACTTCCTACTTGCTTTACCCTGGGCAATCTGCCCCTTGCTTTTCTGGCCAAACTTATCTCTATTTTTCTCCCTGGATTAGAAAGCTGAGACAGAAAGATATGAAAATGAAATGTTTACTTGCAAAATTATATAATTTTAAAAATAGCTTTACCGTTTAAAAAGTTAGTTGTTCATTAAATGTCTTTATAGGGATAGTGATAAGAACACAAACAAAATTTTTAGCTCTAAAACTTTTTAAAATTTTACATTTTGCTTCTAACATCAAAAATTACACCCATTGTTTTTCAACAAATGAGAGACTTTTGTTTGTTTTGGTTTCTAAACAGCCTAGCTAATGTTAAATTAGTTACATCATATTTTGTTTAGGGATGGTTTCAATGAACTGAAAATATTCAGCTTTAATCTCTAAACGATGAAAAGCATGTAACTATGACGTGGTTAGAGCCATTATATTCCATGGCAAGACTTAGGCCAGGGCCTGTGTCATTTGTCCTGTGTTCATTCATCTTCATTTTTTTCATTTTAATATAAACTAAGCTTACAGTATAACTTTGTTCTGAGAATCTTCAAAGATCAAAACCCCCATTATAAATCACTATTTATATTGTAATACCAAATGTCTTGTCACCTGAAGCTGTCGTTTTCTTAAAGATACACAGAAAGTGTATGCAGTATTTAGATGAGATATTCTCTGGTGTGTCACTGTTGGTAGGAGATGAGACCTGCAAGTGTATGCATGTGACATGTTGGGAAACCTAAATAAAATATGACGGTGGCTTTGTTATTCCCCAAGGTGTGTAACAGTGGTTCCTAACCTAATGTACAATGACACAGTCAGGAATTGTGCTGGCCATACAACTTTCCTGTATGTCATTAATACAGTTATATTATTATATGATTCTGGGAAATTATACAGGTGGAAGAATGAAATTCAACTTCTTTCATCTCTGTTTGGAAATTTCTGCTTATTTGATGGTGGGTGGTATAGATGTAGGGAAAAAGCAAGTAAATCTTTGGCATAATCTTTTCATAACAATCATTTCCCCAGTGGTAAAAGATAAACTTTCTTAGGTCCATAATTCATGTCCTATACCACATGGATTAAAGACATAAATATGATTAATATAATCATAAAAATACTAGAAGAATACAAAGGTTAATGTTTAAGGGAAAATCATTTTAAAGGTAGAAACTATAGAAAAATGTATAGACGATTCTAATAACTTTCCTACATATATATAATCCACATTAAAAGCAAATGATAAACTGGGAAAAATACATGCTGTACATGACAGATAGAGAGCTCATAGCATTAATGTATAAATAAATCTTCTGAATATGAACAGAATACCCTAATAGAAAGAACTACAAGCAATTTAAATTAGAGCCAAACTTTCTGGAGAATATTTTGACAATCTGAACCAAATGCCCTGTACAAAAGTGCATACCCTCTCATACAATGTTACTGTGCAGAAAACTATTGTAAAGAAATAATTAGAAAGTATAGAAAGATATTTATAAAAGGGTGATTATGTCAGTGCTGTTTATAATTGTAAGAGACTAAGAGTGATGTAATTCTCTATAAATAAGGGATTAAAGTATGGTACCTCAATATAGTAGAAGATTATGCAGTTGTTAAAAATAAGGTTATATAATGGCTCCCATGAAAACGTGTGTATGTGTTTTTGTGTGCAGAATTCTGGAGGAGAGACTATAGATCTTTATCTTCTTTGTATTTTTTTGTATCTTCCAATTGCTTGAATAGGAAATTGACTAGTTTTATAATCAGAATGTGAAGAAAGCTATTAAAATGAGAATAGATTTAACAAAGTACTTTTTAGCACAATGGAAGAATTAGTTTTGTTTATGTATTCAGTAAATACACGGCAGACATATGTTTGAGCTTTTACTTAGTTCACAACCATAAAATTCGAAATGGCTTTTTAGAATAGCAATTCATTAAAATTGTTATTTTATATATACCTATCATTGGTAATAATGGCCAGAGTTACTAGATTTATGTGTTTCTTACAAAGTGGGGTATCTTCTATGAGCATGATCTGCCTTCTGAAATCAAATTGGTTGTGTTCCAGAAGAAATTTTTTCACAATTAGGTGACTCATGAGTAAAAACTAGCAACAGAAATGGATGGATGGGAGTTTAATAAATGAATGCTGGTGAAATAATATCCTACAGCCCTCTATTTGCCTCACAATGCCATTGCCTTTCCTAAAGCTTAGGTAAAAATTAAAATGGCTTTCCTTTCTTTTTCCATAGGTCTTTTATCTTTCGGAGTAAAAGAATCTGCTTGGGTGAATAAAATCTTCACAGCTATTAATATCCTGGTCCTCCTTTTTGTTATGGTTGCTGGGTTTGTGAAAGGCAATGTGGCAAACTGGAAAATCAGTGAAGAGTTTCTCAAAAATATATCAGCGAGTGCCAGGTAACCTATTTGGGTTTTTTCCCCTCCTATCTTTTTTTAATGTTTCATTTTAAAAGCACATAGGTGAAAGTTTTCCTCTAGAACATGGTTCTTAAACTTTCTACTTTTGAGACCTTTGTTTTAGGGGCTGTTGTATTCTAATACCCTTCTTCCTGGGCTCCTTCCAAACATAAAGGTTTGGAAGTCTGTGGGTTCCAGCCAGAGTGGGCCGTCTGCACATGCTATCGATCAAGCTCTAATTGGGTGTTCTTGACACAAGAGGGTCACTGTTAGGGGCACCACCACATTCTCCAGGACAGGGTGAAAGAATAAGGTTTTAGTTTTATATACATCAGCTTCAAAGGGCTGATGAATACAACAGCCTTCCAAGGACATAGTTCGTGATAAATCACCAGAAGGAACGGTTCTCTGTGAAAATGACTTTCCAATGTTTTGTTCTCTTCCTTAGAGAGCCGCCTTCTGAAAATGGGACAAGTATCTATGGGGCTGGTGGCTTTATGCCTTACGGGTTTGCAGGAACTCTGGCTGGTGCCGCAACTTGCTTTTATGCCTTTGTGGGATTTGACTGCATTGCAACAACTGGTAAGAGTGGTGTCTCGGCTCTGCATGGAAGGGAAAGGTGTTCCTTGTCCCACATGAGTACTGAGGTGTGGCAGCCAGAGGGTGCAGGAAAGGGAGAGGGATTTGGGGTTAAGAAGGGCACTAGTTTCAGACCCAGCTATAATACCTACTGCATATGCTAAAAAAGAAACTTAGCGAAACTCTCTGGGCCTTGGTTTCCACAGTGGTAGATTTGGGAGAGCAGTACCTGCTCCTCAGATTTGATGAAGAGTACCTAAGATAATACATATGAAAAATACTTTCCAAGCTACTGACTACTTTATAAATGTTAGTCATAATTATTATCCTTAGCCTTCTATCTGGAAGTGCTGGCACGATGAAAAATAAATGATGATCATGTTCTTAAATTGTCTCTTTTTCAGTTGGACAAAATAAATCATGCCAGTTCTTTCCTCTTTACCCTTTACAACAAATAATCATGCCAGAATCACTCTCTGGGTGCTTCTTGTGGGTTTATATCATTGTGTGGCCTTATAATTGACCACGTTTTGGGTCCTTCAAATGCTAAATCTTACTAGGAGGATACTGATTTTTTGAAAATTGAAACTAGAGTTTCATATAAATAGATGAAATAAGTTTATGTGAAGGCTTCATATTTAAGGGCCTAAAGAATGCCACGGCAGTCATTTAATCTCTCCGGATGAATCATTCTGCAAATGGATCAAGACTGCTATTCTATGCCTATACACTTAATATTGCTGGTATGTTACAGGTTTTTTGTTTTTTGTTTTTTTTTTTCCTGGAACCAGGAAACTGACTTGCGTGATTCTTCCTTCTCTTCTCCCTCTGGAAATTGGATTTTTATGTAATAGTTATGTACTTTCAAGAAGAAAGGAAATGTCATATAAAATAGATGGATCAAGCTAAGGAAACAAAAGGGACAAAGGCAGAGAAGAATTTATCATGGAGAAGAGGAAGAATTTCATACAAAATAAGTTCTTTACCCATGAATGTTTTATTAAACATGGCAAATCTTTTGTTCATTTTTCCTTAGGAGAGGAGGTCCGGAATCCCCAGAGAGCTATTCCCATTGGAATCGTGACTTCGTTGCTTGTTTGCTTTATGGCCTATTTTGGGGTCTCGGCAGCTTTGACACTTATGATGCCATATTACCTCCTGGACGAAAAAAGCCCCCTTCCTGTGGCATTTGAATATGTGGGCTGGGGTCCTGCCAAATACGTTGTTGCCGCAGGCTCACTCTGCGCTTTGTCAACAAGGTACGTTGCTTTGCCTTTGGGGCGGGGGCCGTTTGGGTTCCTACAAAACGTAGTCAATGCCTTAAAAATTGTCTTTGTATATTTTTAAAATATCCTACTATAAGGAGCATATTATGTAACTATGGTATTACTGAATTTGTTCAGTTTGCTCAAAATTGCCATATATCTTGGATCTGGTTTGGTAACAAAAAGAAAGAAAGGGCAGGTGTGGTGGCTCATGCCTGTAATCCTAGCATTCTGGGAGGCTGAGGTGGGAGGATCGCTCGAAGTCAGGAGTTTGAGACCAGCCTGAGCAAGAGTGAGACCCCCCCCGCCCTCCGGTCTCTACTAAAAATAGAAAGAAATGATCTGGACAGCTAAAAATATATATAGAAAAAAATTAGCCAGGCATGGTGGCACATGCCTGTAGTCCCAGCTACTCGAGAGGCTGAGGCAGAAAGTTGCTTGAACCCAGGAGTTTGAGGTTGCTGTGCGTTAGGCTGACGCCACAGCACTCTAGCCCGGGCAACAGAGTGAGACTCTGTCTCAAAAAAAAAAAGAAAAGAAAAGAAAGAAAGAAAGAAAATAGAATTGCCATGTAAAAATCTTAAGTGTTTGTAGAAACTACCTGCCCTCGCATCAGTTAAGAGTCAGTTTTTCAAGATAATGATGGTCCAAGCTTCAGTGGAAATATATACGGCATTGGTATGCACGCACGCACACACACACACACACACCCACTTGTCACACATATTCACATACGTATGTCTTATAAACCTTTAGGATGCTTATCCTAATATGCTGCTTCACTGGCTTTGGTGTTACTCACAGTGCTACAGACATCCTCAGACCATACGTGCAGACTTCATATTAGCTGCTGTCTGTTCAAGTAACACCGCATCTGTGTGAGTGGAAGCTGTGTGCTGTGTCAGTTTTACATATAAGGTGCTTTTTATTGTGAAATTCTGACAGTTTCTTCTCTCAACACCAATCAGAGTGAACTTGGTCTAGAACTAGAAATGATCAGCCTTAATGGTGGAAATTCATTTAAAATCTATGGGAAAAGAAAAAGGTAGTTGAATCTCAAACGTTCAGATTTTCGGTGGCTGCTTGTTTTAATACGTTAGAACTCATTTCTCAGGTTTCCCGAACTACTCATTTCAAATTAACGCAGGATCATAAGTAAGGTATTTCATTCTAGTGTTGTACTGTGCCACGTGGTAGAATATTCTTAGAAAGGGAAAATTAGTCTTTTTGCCTGATCACGTATTTGTTAAAGGGAAAATAATTTTCTGAAAGTCTGAAATTAAAAAAAGAAATCTTTTAATATGAATTCATCAACTTACTTTTTTCCCTCCAAGTCCCTTTTATTTTCTAGTCTAGATAATATTAAGTAGCAAGTAGACCCTGCTGGTTTCTCAGTCATCTTCTAGTGTTGAGGTTTATTGTGAATGGCTTCAAATAATGTCAAAAGTCTGAACTGTGACAATACTGTGCCACCATGGCTTTGGAAAGGATGGACAAAGATTCATCTGTAGCCAAGCTCAACCCAGCCTTATTAAAAAACAAAGAAAATGGATTTTTAAATAAAATATTTTACTTGTTTTCTCTTAAGTAATTCTTTTTCACGACTAAGTAATATATGGAATGGTGTAGCCAGTAAACACAAGTAATTTAAAACATCTTAAGCAAAAATTGTCGTACTAAATGTCACTGTTCCTTTCAATTGTGGCTGCTTCTGTGTACTATATTTACTGTGAGTTGATCTTTTTTACCTTTGTCTACCTTGATTATCATACCATGCTGGAAATTATTATCAATCTGATCAAAAATCAGGCTATATGAGAAAAAACATTGGTAAAATAAATACAAAAAGTATATAATTATAAATAATTGTTACTATGAAATAAAATTGCTTAATCTCTTCTTTAATTACATATCAATTAAGGAATTTTATTTTCTGAATTATTGCCATTAAAAATATCTTAATGAGATTGGGTTTTGGTTTTTTTTTTTGGTAAATTCTTAATTACTTAGTTTTAATTCGGTAATAATTGTGGGCACACACAAATTACTTGCAGTATTGTTTTTAGTCTGATAATTTTGCTGGGTATATATCTGCAACAGAATACTGAGTAGCACAATATTTGTTAAAATATTAGCAAATATTTTTAAATGCCCAATCGTAGTGCATTTAAAAAACAGTAAGACTTTATAATCACAACTGTTACGCTGAATTTTACATAATTACTTTATTTCAGTTCTGGAATGTAACCTTGCATGAATGTGTTTGCCATACTGCATGTGTTTGCTTTTTATTCAGTCTTCTTGGATCCATTTTCCCAATGCCTCGTGTAATCTATGCTATGGCGGAGGATGGGTTGCTTTTCAAATGTCTAGCTCAAATCAATTCCAAAACGAAGACACCAATAATTGCTACTCTATCATCAGGTGCCGTGGCAGGTGAGAGAGAGTTGACTTTTATTAAGAAAAGGGGGATCTTGGTCATCCAAGACTGGAAAAATTAGAAAGTTAGGCGGTTTTCTATTTTGATGTACCTGAAGTTCGGTCACTTTTTTGTGAATGTTTCCTGTTTTGAATTTTTTGGTTCTACACTTTAGTGTGTACCGTCTTTACCTGTGTATATCTTTCTAGCATAATATTTAAAATAACTTACATGTGGATTATGAATTTTTCTGTTCTAGTCTTATGGGCTCTATGTTTCCTTTACCCCGAATTATGTTTGCCATGGCCCGAGATGGTTTACTGTTTAGATTTCTTGCCAGAGTGAGTAAGAGGCAGTCACCAGTTGCTGCCACGTTGACTGCAGGGGTCATTTCTGGTAAGCTTCACAAACGTAGGCTTCTTCAGCATTGGACTGGAACATTCTATTCGCATGCGTGGACTGATAAAGAGGGTCTGCATGCTGTGCATGTAAGTTAAGAAAGAAATCATGATTAATTAGTATACGAGCGTTGGGATTAACATCTGAAAATCATGGTGGTGGTGGTATACTGAAGTTCATTCTTAATTGACCGTTTGGGGATTTTTTTTTTTTTTTTTTTTTCTGTTATTTGAAACTTTTGGGCTCCTAACAAATGTGCAAAGGGTTGTAATAGTTCTTCACTCAATACCATGCCTTGCTTTTCCAATGAACTAGCACATAAAATGCTATTATTGATGCATAAAATTGTAATTAAAGCATTTATTTAATTTTTGAAATATTAATTTTGAAATAATTATTTGATATTTTCTTTTTTTGCCCAGGGTATAAGTTTAATATTGCTAAAGGACCATAGGACTTTTGAAAAGCTAACTGTTACCCCTTCTTAATTATAAGAAATGTCAAACATAGTTCATACCTGGCCCTTGTAATCACTGCCCTCGGTATGGCAGGCGTCCCTCCTTCCTCAGTCATCACCGTCCTTGAAGAGTTACGGACACATATATCCTCTCAAACCCCATTGGGAATCTGTTTTTCACTTTAGCAGTTTCGGTATTTAAGTTATGTTCAGAAAGTCCAGATTGCCTAACTCTTGGCATGTCTTAATATCTGCCTAAAATGCCTTTGGCCACATTCTTACTCCCTGCAGAAATCTTCAGAGATTCTATAGACCAAGAGAATGTCGCCTTAAAGATACTATTATAGGAAGCCAAAGAAAGACTTCAGTAAGCTTTAGAGACAAAATGATAAACAGTCCTGGCAGTAGAAATTCCAGCCAAAATGATCATTTTGTTGAGGCTCTGAATTATTGGGAAATTAGGTTAGAGAAAGCTAATGCTTCATCATGTATAAAATGGAATGTTTTTAAGATCGGAAAGTATTTGTCCAAACAGTTTCACTTTGTAAACATTTTCTAATAAATTCAGCACTTTGTTAGATGTATACTGGGAGGTCAGATCACTTACTTTCTCACATTTACTTTCTGCCCCCATAAAATGAAGGTTTCATTAAATGATCTCAAGTCCATTTTATTATTAAATAATGTGTCATTGTATTAAAGATAGTCTTGCCAAAGGACCATGCATCTTATTTAATGTATAAAAACTTATATTTTTCCAGTAAAAAACTTGCCTAGTAATAGTCTACTTTATATTCAGAATTTTGGAAAATTTATCCTTCTCCTTTATTCAGGAAGAATTTCATTTGGGAGTATAATATATTAAAATTAATAATTAAAAGATGATCATTATAATGGACCACTTTTTAAAAATGCTCTAAAATATTTTTTGTAGTTTTGTACTCCCATACCTCACTTTCTTTGTTTTTAACTTAGATCAGAGAGCTTGTATGAATAATTCATTATTTTCTTCTCTCTTGACTGCCTTATTCGGCTCTCTGTGATGCTTATAAAAGTCACTGAAATTTTAATAATCTAATTCATAAGTCTATTAATGAAGCATTTTCAAAGTGAAGCATACAGTGTATTTAAAGAAACAATATGATACCGTAGAAGTTGTAGAAGGCCCCTCGGGATGTTGGTTGAAATAGAACTCTGCCTCTACCCTAGTAGTTGTAGCTTTGCTAAGTTAGCCTGTCTGTAAGATGGGGATAATCCTTTTATGTTAAACCAAGGGAAATTGCTGGGTTTTTGGTCAAAAATACCCAAGTACCAGCCATTTTATATGACTAAAACTAAATAGTAGCCCATCTCATAAGATCGTTGACTTGAAGATAAAATGAGATCAGAGTTTGTAGAAAGATCTGGAACACCATATAAATGGAACACGGTATCTGCTTACGATGATAGGGAAAACTATGCGGTAAATTCAAGTCAATATCATCACTACTTTGATGTTTCAATGGAGGAAACAATAGCTCAGTACAAGTTACACTATTCAACTATTTGAAGTATATTTTGCTTTTTAACATTATCTTGATTTGGTGTGCAGGACCATAAATTGATCTCTCAGTTATGGTCAGTCCAGCTGGAATGTGCGGCTTTAATCTTAGTAGAATATAGCCTACACCCAAAGTATAATTTAACTGAAAATTATTTTAGTTTTTCAAAATTAAGGTAATTTTGAGTTGTCTATGCTGTAACTCGTAATGCATATGGGAATTTAAATGATTATATAACATCCACTATGAAAGCTCTTTCTGTTCAAATGTTTTTAGATAGCCAGTGTTTCCTAGCAATGTTTTTCTTCTGAAACATCAAAGGACAGTATTTTGTCATATAATATTTTCACTCTGCCAGGCCAAATATTTTTTACGTAATCAAGTAGAATGTGCTTTGTACTTACTAGAGAGCTGAGGGGGTTTTTTTTAAGTCTGATTAGCAGTTTATATGACCTAAAGAACATCTTACTGTGAGAGAGATGTTTTTCTTCTATACTTTGCTTAACTTATCCCTCCCTGGTACTAAAACAAAATGTCTGTCAGTTGTCCCTGACTTGAAAGTTATTAACTGTACGCAGTTTCATCCTGGGCCGTTCACTTTACTTTCTTTTGTTTTCCCGATAGCTGTGATGGCGTTTCTGTTTGACCTGAAGGTGCTCGTGGACATGATGTCCATTGGCACGCTCATGGCCTACTCCCTGGTCGCAGCCTGTGTTCTCATCCTCAGGTGAGTTGCCAGGTGGTGCTGCAGGGTGTGCCTTGTGGGGCGGAGGGAGTGAACACAATGAGCACTCACTGTCCTTGCTTTCAAGGAGCTAATAGTCTCACCGAGGTGAGGCCAGTACATAGAAACATCCGTGGGGAATGTAAGAAGCATACTTGGTCCTTTGCAAAGAATCAAGTACAGTTGTTCATTAGTGACAGGTTGGCCCAATCTGTGATAGGCAATTTCTCATATTATGTAAAGACACTTAAAAATACTATACTGTTTGTCCCAATAATTGAACTGCTAAGATTTTATGCTAAAGGTTTAATCAGAGCCACACATAGATGTATGTAAGGGATGTTTATGGAAAAGGTAAATTACAATAGTGAAAACAATGGAACTAACCTGAATATCAACAGGAGGGTGGTTAAATAAATGAGGATACAGGTATTCCTGGACTCTTCTACAGTGAATAAAATGATATTTAATTATACAGAGACATATATCAGTTTCAGAATATAAAACTACAATATATACATAGCATGAAGTTATTTAAATAATTTATAAATTTGCTTAAGGAAATCATATGTGCATGTGTATATATATACACACATACACATACACATACATATGTCTGGATGAAACTGTACCAAAATGCTAACAGTAATTAACACCAGGTAGTGGTATGATGGACGGTTTTCATGTCCTTCTGTATACTTTTGAGTATTTTTCTTAGTGAGCGTATTTCTTTATGTGGAGGAAAAGTGTGACTTTGAAAAATAAGCAAAGGCTGCTCAGAGGGTGAAGAGGCCACGCTGGGGGCTCCTGGGGAGACACAAGGAGCCGAAGCAGGCTGGTGTCTCGACATAGGCTCTAGAGGAAGAAGATAAACTAACAGAGGACAGTGTCAGGCGTGGGGTGGGAAGGTGGGAGGATGGCCGGCTGAGCTTGTCTGGGTTAGACCAGAGGAGCCGAGAGGGAGAGTTGAGGCCTGCGAGACAGGTCGTGACGAGGCCTTTGAATGCTGAGCTGAAGACATTTCATTCTGTAGCTGAGATTTAACCCAGGTTTCTGTGCTGTTTTCATGAACTGCATTTCCTGTGGGCATAGATAACTTCAGAATCATCATCCTGTTGTCACAGTTGCCTCCATTTAAGATTTAACTTTCTTCTGCACCCATTATATAACTTCCTAATTAAGTGGCTGCAGATATTTTATTGAAAAGGTCGGTGGCCTGGCTCAGCACGCTCCGGGCTGGAGTCCTGAGAAGTGCTGATATACCACACACGCTGTGACTCTGTCAGGTGTCCTGCTTGGAGTCTTAGGTGCTTGTTTCATTTGGGCCAGTGTCTAGTTGAGATTAAAGACACAAATATTTATTTGGGGATAGGTACCAGCCCAGCTTGTCTTACGAGCAGCCCAAATACTCTCCGGAGAAGGAAGGTCTGGAAGCATGTCCCGGCGCCACCTCGAAAAGCGAGTCCCAGGTCACCATGCTGCAAGGACAGGGGTCCATCCTGCAGAGCCTCCTCAGCCCGTCTGTTCTGCCCACACGGCAGTCGTCTTCTCTCGTGAGCTTCCTGGTGGGATTCCTGGGTAAGTCTTTCTCCCCGCATCCGACGTAACGACCCAGAGGATGTGAGCAGGTGGAGCTGGTACGGTGTGAGAGAAGACACAGGGCCTCACGTTGCCCTGGAATGTGTTAGCAACCAACCCGAACCCTGAAATTTCCACCTAAACAGTCGCTAGTCGTGGAGATCGTCTTTATATCAGCAGGATAAGTTGATCATATCCCGACAATTGAAGAAGAGAGGAAAAAATTCCCCAAGGTGAGAGTAGCGGAAGAACAAGCTGGCACATGTCATTAGCTGTCACCTTGCTCTCTGGAAGCATCAGGCCAAGAACCCCTGCCAGTGACTGAAATGGAACCCGATGGGATCGAGGGGCAATGTAGAAACCCCTTGTTTGCTCACCCACAGTGACGTCATCAGTCGTATTTTCAGCAACATTGTTTGAGTGTCATCTATGTGCCAGGCACCCTGCTAGGCAGTCGGGATACCGAGAGAGCCGGTCCTTGCTCTCCCTGGGCTTTCAGGACAGGATCGTTGGTGACAAGCTAGGGAAGTGCGGGTTTCTCCCAGAGCACATACGAGTGGCCCCTGACACAGATGTGATGGTCAGAGGCAGGCTGAGTGGGTGGGGATGTCGTTACTCTGAGACAGGGAGAAAGGCGCAGAGCATGCGGTGTTATTAATATATGTTTACAGCGGCCTAAAATAGACAGACTTGCCATTTCCCATTTGAACAAAAGGGAGGTACCCACCCCGACAGCGTCCCATCAACCGTGTGATACAGTCTGAGGGTGACAGGTGAGGACACAGGTGGCGCACGGGCAGGTAGAACGAGATGGCAGCACCACGAGCGAGGCTGACTTCTAAGGAGGGGAGAGTGATGAGTAAACAGGAAGAGTCTCTTAAATCAATGAAATCCACCAATTCACTGTGGAATTTCTTTCTGCGACGAAAAAGAAGAAGAAAGGTCGTAGTGGAGAATCTTTGCATTTGGCAAAGTAGATACGTAAAGAACGTGATGTCTGAATGGAGCAATCTAAGTGCTGACCTTGCTTTATGTACTTGTCACCTTGGCAGCGTTTCTCATCCTGGGCCTGAGTGTTCTGACCACCTACGGGGTTCCGGCCATCATGAGGCTGGAAGCCTGGAGCCTGGCGCTTCTTGTGCTCGTCCTGCTGCTCTGTGTGACCATCGTCCTCACCATCTGGAGGCAGCCCCAGAACCAGCAGAAAGTAGCCTTTATGGTACGTGCGGTGAGGGGTAGCCATCTGCAATATTACGTACGCCTCCTCTGTAGGTTAGTTTTGGGAGTTGTTTCCAAAAAAAAAAAAAAAAATTTCTACTGAAGTTAACCAGTGAATGACAATGTCGAAATCCTTTGACATGACCCTTTTGGTCACCGTGTCCTCCCTACCTTGGGTGCCTTACCGCTTTTGTCAAAAACTTGAGGATGCTCCTAGCACAGGAGTATTATATATAATAGTAAACAAATTTCTTGTTAAATAATCTATTAATAACAGAAAAATAAGTAGAATATTTCCTTTTTAGAAATCCAGTGCTCTGTCGTAAGGATTTATTGCCACCAAGAGCCCTTCCTCTGCACGTTGAAGTTACCCTGTCCCATTTGAACTCAGAGCAGGTTTTGGCTTGAAGAGGGCTTCCTGGAAGTACCCCCAGGGATACCCGTGTGTCCAGAGTTCCGGAGGCATGCCATGTCGATGTCCAAACTAAGCCAGTAAACCCCGAACAAAACTGAACCCTAAAACCAGTATTATCTTGATGATGATGCAGGTGTTAGCAGCTTGAATAAATCTCCTATTGCCTTAAGCGTCAGTAAATAAAATGGGATTCTCCTTTCAGCAATCTCTAGAAGCACAGTTTTTATCCAGGTTGTCCTTTTTGCAGGCATATACAGTTACTGACATAGTGTGAAAGTATGTATGTCATATTAATTGCCATCATGTTGAAATAATTTGGGGAATGTGTTTTCAACACGTGAATACATGCTGAAGGATTGTTTTCTGCCTTAGGTGCCATTCTTACCATTTTTGCCAGCATTCAGCATCCTGGTGAACATATACCTGATGGTCCAGTTGAGTGCGGACACTTGGATCCGATTCAGCATCTGGATGGCACTTGGTAGGTCTTTTAACGTTTTAGCTTCCCGAACTCTGGCCCTGTCTCTCCTGTGCACATGCTGTGATAACAGAAATGCATCCTCTCCCCCATCCCGGAAATAAAGGGTTTTTTCAGTTTCTTCCTTTCCCAATTCTTAGGACATCTGAGTACCATCTTTCCAGATGTTTTCAGATAGCTTTTTTAATTCAGATCTCCCAATAGTCCTGTAGAACCATGTAGGTCCTATTTTTCTCCAACTTGCAAGTGAGAAAAATGAAGCCCAGAAAACTCTGAACCAATTTTCTAAAATAAAGCTAAAACACAGCAAAATGCATACCTATATTAAAAACTAATTATCTTAAGAGGATACCTAAAACATTGCCTCCTAATCCACACACAGCATGAGTGTTAATCAACAGTTGTTCTGTACACAGTTCTTTTGCCTCTCCTGGTGACAATGACATGTGATGCATGTCCATGTCCCCTCTGTCAATGCAGGGCATGCTTTCTAAAATATCTGGCCATGGCTCTGATACTCCATTACTTGTGTTCAGGATGTGATTTGAGACTTTGTCCCATTTGTCATTTTGTTTCCTAAAGTATAGTATGGAGTTTTGAGAACATAAATATAAATTTTTTTCTGTATAAACATTATCTAAAAAACTTACTAAGAGAAAACATATTCTATAAAGTTGGGATCTTAAAAATGAAGAGGCACATTCTACCATTTATCAAGGAGACCTTCTGTGGGGTATCTTGTGTTTGCATTTTAATCTTCTAAAATAGCACAGGCAGAGAAGACTAAAAACTCCATTAAATTCTGTATTAAAATTTCCACATTAAAATAGTCATGTCCTGACACACCTGGAACATTGATTTTTTTTTTCCCCCTTCCCCAAAAGGTTTCCTGATTTACTTTGCTTATGGCATTAGACACAGCCTGGAGGGTAATCTGAGAGATGAAGATGATGGTGAAGACGCTTACTCAGACAACATGAATGCAGCAACAGAAGAGAAATCTGCCATTCCAGCAAATGACCATCACCAAAGGAATCTCCATTTACCTTTCATATTCCACGAAAAGACGAGCGAATGCTAATGCAGGCAGGAGCAGAGCTGGTCACGGTCTTAACATGCATGTATACCCTACATTGAGTAAACCATGACAGGATGTCATCATCATGCTAGGTCGTCATGGGTGCTGCACACATAGTTCACCCTAAGTAGTACTTACTCATCTGGACAGCATCTCCCCAGGTGGTGAATTATGGGCCCGAGAAACCTGAGCTCTTTCTTCCGTGATGAATATCCCCCAGTAGTGGGAGTGTGGGAGTGTGTGTGTGTGTGTGTGTGTGTGTACACGTTTGGGAACATGAATGTCCAAAGTGAGTTGGTATTCTACTATTACTGTGTTACATTTTTTCAGTGTTGTCATTCGTTGGTGGCATATACTGCACATACTGAAAAAGAGGTGAATCATCGAATCGAAAAGTTTCATTGGTGCCCCCGGTAGTTGAGGAAATAATGGCCGCTCTTCCATATTAGGCTTCGTTAATGTCAACTTAAGAGCATGCTGAAAATGCAGCTACCTATCATGGTGTCATGGCGTCTGTCACTGGTCAGAGGTGAGAGGAGGGGATAAGGAAGGAGCTTTTCTGGAAGTCGTAAATGCCAACAGTGGGTGTGGTACAGGTTTCTTTTCTTGTGGGGTAGGATAGTTTGCTAAAACTTTAGCCAGTAGGAGTGTTAGCTTGTGTCATAGTACACGGGTAGGGGTAGAATTCCATGTCACCAGCTGGCATCCCTTTGAACTCTTGTCTTGGAGATCAGTGGTCCTTATACATGAGACCTTCACCCACTGTGAATGATATACCCCCTCGGCCCCCTCAGAGACTCGAGAGAGGTGATCTCCTTGGGACCCTTTAACCAGTAAAGGTGACCTCTGTGGCCAGAAAGCTCGTGTGAGTGGCCACGATGAGGATATGAGTGAAGATCTTAGAGTTGGACACATGCTTGCATAAGGACACCAAGAGGACACCAAGCATCCTCTTTTAAAAAGTCACTTAAAATAAGCCAACAGACTCTCCCAGATCACATGGTTGGTGGAATGACTGATACATATTCCATTCGTTAATAACTAAATCAAGGTTCAGGTTTTTTTAACCTCATCAGGGAGAGTTCACTCCTTTGTTGCTGTTTTTGTTTTATCTTGCCCTGGATATGAGCAGCTACTGCAGTAAATTCTATCTTTACTACACACAGAAGAGGAAAAGATAAAGGGAGATAAAGAAAATTCCCCTATTCTGATATATATCAAAGTGCCTATTCAGATATTACAGGACATTTGGCCCAATTTAAGGAGCTCAGATCTAATTTGCCTCTGACGTTTTCTTTGGGAAACATGTAGGGGTGATTTTTTCCTCCTCCCTGCCCCCCATAAATTGTTTAGCAGTTTTTATTCCTTTTACTTTTAAATGGCCACACTAAGCCTATTAATACAAGCTCCAATATTCTATAATAACCCAGAAATGGTTGGGGGAGCAAATATTTTGGTTAAAAACATTATTTAAAACTTCAAGCTAAAAAATTAACCAAATTGAATTAAAGCTATATAAACACAGTAACCTTTGTATATGAGTAAATAAATTTTTATATGTAAGATTTTCTAATTGCTCTATCTTTTTTGGGTTTTCTAACAGTGGACTGTTTATCTGCAGGGTGTTTTACTTCTCATGAATTATTTTTTGTACAAATAATTAAACAGTTCATTAGATGAGTCCAGAGGCTAGACATGGATATGTAGGTGACATTCCCAGGACACCATGGTGAACAGTACCAAGCATGCCAGTTGACCTGCATCATCCAAAGGCAAGGAGAGCATTTTTTTCCTCATAGTTCTTCCAAGAGGTCAGTTATTTTGTTGATGCCATTACAAAGCAAGCTGCGATTGTTGTGAATAGCCAAGAGTTTATTGTGACTAAATGTCACATAAGCAGGTACAAAGCCTGGGTTTCTGGCTGCTAGTGTTGTAGCATCCCTGACACAGAACTCATTACTGACATTCCACAGTTTCCAGGGTGCACGTGGTAAAATCTGAAGCCCAGGATTCTCTTTCAAGCTGCATGTTTTACTGGAGAAAAGGAGTTGGATAAGCAAGGGGTAAAATATTTTTGCAAGGACTATAGGCACAATCTTAAATCCGTGTTGTCACAGCAAGATACTGAGAACCGCTTTTATTCTATAATCCATCTAGAATAGGCCCTTTACATGGCGAACGTGAGCAATTTCATATATAAATATTTAAATCTTTAACAAAACCAAGAAATTTGTTTAGAATATGATAGGCAGCTAAATTAGCTATTACACCTACTGTGTTCAGTTAGAAGCAGAATTTAGTTAAAAATTATTTTTTCACATTGAAGTACTTTACAAACACAAACATCATGAAAAGATGCTTTGGCAGTGAAGATACACATGGATGTGTGTGTTTGTATGTAAACACAGTTACATATGTATGTGTGAGTATACATGCGTGGGTATGTATATGTGTGTGTGTGTGTTTCAAATGTCAGTGTGTAAGTAAGTTGCGTTTATGATGGGCTTTGGATATCATATCTTTATGTGGGTTAAAAAAACCCCAACTATTGTGGAGAAAAATTAATGTTTTATGTTGATAGGTATGCTTATATAAAATTTTTAGGTTTTAAACTATTTTAAAACATACAGCAATTTTATATGTATATTTTCCATAGATAGATTCCTTAAGAAATATTTATAATGTTTCTAATATGAAATCACTAAACCCTAGTGCATTATAACAGGTGCTTTATAATCTGAAATGGAGTCGGGGTAGCGGATGTTTGGATATTACTGTTTACTTGTTTCTGTGACACTTTTTCTGACATATCTGTCCTGCTCTGTGTTTCTTAGTCAAAGCCAGTACTACCAGTCTTTGGCGCGTCTCTGTTTCTACGTTTGAATTCATCACCTTTTGAGCAAAATGTTGTTTTTACTTTCTTAGAATTACCAAAATGTTCTATGTAGATCTGAGTAGTGATCCATCAAACTTATATAACGTCATCTTTGGAAATTAAAAAATACATCTGCACATTCTTTTATTATAATAATTGTGATTGAGTAAAAGCAGCTTAAATTGCTTTTCTTTTTTACCCTCAGAAATACGTTTTCAACCTTTTTAGTGAGAACTTCTCATACTAGCACCTTAATTTTATACTCTCACAAAAAGAGAATGATTTGTGAATTACCGCATAAAGGCAACGCCAACCCTACGTTTAAGAAGGTTACTGTGCAAACTCAAATTTAAAAACTATTTATGAGAAAAACTTGTTGGAACCTTTGAAATGTACTAAAATACAGATTATCTTAATCACATTTTCCCCAGAGATAAACATTAAGAAAACTAAGACTAAAACATCATTTGAGACATATGTAGCTAGATAGATAGAAAAGAAAAACTAACGCTGAAATACAGAACTGTACTATAACCAGCCATGGTAGATAGAAAATATCATTTTCAGGATTATCTTCTTTTCAAAGGTAACAGCCTATCTTCTTTTAATTTTTATGAATAAAAGATTTTTTTAATTTAAATATTAGCCAAAATATTTCCAAAGTCCTGGGTGTTTGCAGGTAGTTGTTAATTTTTTTTTCAATAAAACACTTTGAATATTTTGGATTAGAAGCTATTTTTATCACATTATTTTCTAAATTGATTTGAATGCTCAGCAAGGAGAATAAGGAGAAGTAATCGCCCTCCAGTGGCGATGACAGAAGGAACAGATGAGCCTTCTGCTGTCTGAAGTCAGAGCATATCCCAAGATTACAAACCCCAGGGTGAAACTGTGCCAAGATTCTCACTCTCCCTTCCCTGTGCTATTCATGATTTCTCCGGGTATGTTTCAAGTGATTGTCAGTTACTACCAAAAATGCAATTTCCGTGGGACTTTAAAGGATTGGGCTTAGCGTGTACATCATGGGTTATTAAAGTTTACATGGTTATTGTGATTTGGGGGGGTGAGGTGAGATTAACTGTCCTTTTTGCTAGTGCCAAAACAGTGCCTTCTTTGTACACTTTCTACTATTTAAAGTTCTCCAACATATCCTTAAATGTCAAGGGGAAATGTCCTGAAGTTCATGTAGTAAATAAATGCCAACAAAGGTCATTTTTTTTTTTAGTCGTGTAGATGTGAAAATAAGGTTGCTTTGACTTTGTTGTTTAGCTGAGATTTTTTTTTTCTTATATCATCATATTTAAACACTTTAAAATAGGTTTCTGGATTTTGAGAAGTCTGAGCTTTTATTGTTATTGGTTTGGTTGCTGGTTTTTGTAATATTCATTATTGTTTATATGTATACAGTTTAGTCTTACTGATTTCAAACGCATTTTGTTACGGCTTAATCCAATCGGTAACGCTGTTTGCTGGAGCGCTTTACTTAGCTTCTGTTCGCCATGGCTGAAGCCACTACCACAATCTCTGGGCCTCAGAGAGCCTTCCCTGACCACTGACAGCCCGTGGGGATCATAACCAGGACCCCAGGCTGGTTCCAGGGTCCGGCAACCTGCAAAGTGTGAGCATCCGAAGATACCCTTCCTGGGTGGGGTCTTAGAATGATGGGATAGAAGTGAAGGACTTCAAGTGAAAGCAAGATAGTTTGGGGTCTTTAATTTCATTTCTCCATATCCCATGAGTAGAGCAAGATGAATAAGGACCAAGGAACCTCTATGACGCATGGGAGGGGCAGCCGATTCCTGGAACTGACACAGTGGGGCCCGGCCTGTCACAGTCTCTGCACGTGCACTGATGGCCTCGCTGTGCAAAGTGCGTGGCCAAGACCCAGGCGGTTGAGAGTCTTGTATTGCCCACGGGGTGGGTTTCCTTGGCCCACACCTGACTGATGGGCTCTTTATCTTCGTTGTCCAGTAGGGGTGCCCAATTGTTTTATTGCTTTATTTTGTTACCGTTGTATTAACAGAAACTGTTGATAGGGCCCCACCCTACAGAAATTACATGTCTGTAAAAACCAACAAAGACATTGGATCTGTGTGAATGTATCGGTTGTTGTGTTTAGTACATAATTTTAAATTTAAATGTTTTAAATGATAATCGTTCCTTTTTACTGACAAAGTTGGGTTCTTTTTTAGCATTTGTAATAAAAACTGTTGCTGCTTTACCACTGTAAAATGTGCTTTCTGATGTGACCATGTATTTTTAAAATAAATTTTAATATGACTTATAATAATGTAGCATGCATATGTATAACACATACCAAACGCATACATTGCATACTTATTTAAACTCCTTTTTTATTTGGAAACTTTTAAAGCTCAGAGTATAGTACAATCTACATTGAAATGATTATATGGTTAAGAGTACTCACCCGGCAGCTGAGGGCCAACTGTATGACTAGCAAGTACCGTGAGATAAGAGATGTCTTCACATACCCTTGATCCTCATGGAACATTCCAGAAAATATCAGTTGCTCCTGAAGCATGACACCCCGGGATCAGGCATCTGAGATCCTACCACTTCAACTACCATTTAATGAACCAAGTCACTTTGACACTTCTGAGCTGCAAGAAGCTCCTCAAATATTCCTTCCATTGTATCATAGCCTTTAATAATTAGTGATCAGTTATGTGTAACTAAGACATTTTTCTCTATAGCAAATAAATATTTATCAAATTCAACTGTTTTTGCCCTCTGATAAGGAGGGAGAAGTCACAGCTTTTTAACATGATTCTAAGTTATTTAAAATTACAAATCTCTTGAATTAGCTTGTTTTTTGCTTTTGGTTTTTTGTTTGTTTGTTTGTTTGTTTGTTTGTTTTTCAGACAGGGTCTTGCTCTGTTGCCCAGCCTGGAGGGCAGTGGCACAATCTTAGTTCTCTATAACCTCAAACTCCTGCCTCAGCCTCCTGAATAGCTGGGACTGCAGGCACGAACCACCATGGCTGGCTAATTTTTTAATTTTTTGTAGAGACAGAGGTCTCACTATGTTGCACAGCCTGGCCTCAAACAGTCCTCCTGCCTCAGCCTCCCAAAGTGCTGGGATTACAGACATGAGCCACCGCACCTGGCCAAATTAGCTTGTTTAATTTTGAAATGTCTTTGTGTATATAGTTCGTTCCTATCGATTCTAGTAAATTAGATGGAACATACTTATTTTTTAAAACCTTAATATGATCAGTTTAGCCAGCACCAAAAACCAGGTTAAAATAGCTAAGTATTTGCCAAGTAGAAGCCTAAAACAATTTAATTGTTGGCTTGGTTAGGATCGCAGCCCTAGGTTTTGGTCCTCAGATCTGTTCTGGCACCATGGGATCACATGAAGGAATTAATCCCTGAGAAGCTCTGTCTGGGCTGTGGGTCCAACCAGGAGCCCCTAGAAGTAGGAACATGATCTCCTTAGTGTTTAAAGAAGGCCATAGAAAGGCTTCCTTTTGGGGCTAAGGGCTCAAAGCCCATGGATTACTAAGGGATTACGCTGAGAAGTTCCATCTGTCTGTGGAAAGAATGATTCATGTCATCTCATAAAATATCTCAAAAAACTCTCAAAGACATACAAAAATAACTCCCATTATCACATTATCTCAACTTGTCTTTTAAAGTAGGTCAAAGTATGGGTGGAACTATCTAGAAAGAAACTGAACTCAATACTGATTTACTTAAGTGAACCTTCCTTGTAATAGATTGGTAGCCACCTCTTACATACTTTTAGATACCAGAGATTTCAGACGTCATAAACCCTGGGTGAAGAGCCCTTGTTACTCTACTAAGAATGGAGCAGTCAACAGGGAGAGGAAAACAAGATAGAGACTGCACTACCCAGGGTGGCCGCAAATCTCCATGGTGGGAAGCAAGCCAATTTTGGAGCTCTGGGTCCCCTTAACCTACAAATACTACAGCATTGTCATGGTTCAGGATTCTGGGGTTCCCCAATGGGTGAGTCGCTAAGTCGCCAGAATCTTTTCCTGCCTGGTCATTGATACCTGATGATTCTTCACGCAAGGACCAAGGGTTTCACTGTCCTGGTAAAAATCAGGCTTAAAATGCTGATGTTTCTGGCAGAAGTATTGACTTAAACTGGCACGAAGGTATGAGGACTGACAGTGGATGCTTTTCAAAAAGAGCATTTACAGCAAGTAAACAGAGGAAAGCAAATTGGTGAGCGATAATTGGCAAGGGGGGGGGGTTGGCTTCAGTAAAGAGAAAGAACATAGGAAGGAGAGACTGCAAGTCTTAAGTCACATGTTTCCTATCTTACATTTCAGCTTAGAGTTGTGTCCTCCTTCCATTGCCACTTAGAGTTGCTCTTGCAACTAATGAATAGGTGATGCTTACTTACAACATGCTATATCCCGGAGCCAGGAAGGTAATTTCTTTTGCCTCATTGATTGTAAGTAGACCAAGTTTCCCGGATCCTTGCCTTACTCTATGGTGTCTCTTGATGAGTGGCTCTGGGAGCATCAAAAATGTCTGGCATTTCTATTAGAATGTAGTTTTCAGGGAGTGCCGTATTTAAAACTACTAAAGTTAGCTCCTGCTAAAACCTTGAAGCATTCTTTTTTGTAAAAAAAAAAAAAAAAAAAAAGTCATCTTGATTATATTTCTGTAGTTAATGGAGACAAGTTAGAGAAGTTAAATGTCCTTATCTTGAGGATGGGGAAAGGATGCCCAAAATATTGGCTATTTTTTTTTTATTACCTAATAAATTCCTGATAGTATTGCCTTATTTGAAGGGGTGAAAAAAGTAGTGAGGGCAAAGGAATATGGAGATTTTTCTAGGACTACTGAGTAATCATAGAAAACCACTATTCATTAAAGTTTACAATGAAAATTTTACAGGTAAAATAATTTACAAACAAGGAAATCATAATGGAAGCACTGAAATTTCACTGTGACTTTTCATCCATCAGGTACACATTGTATACAGCTTGTGCTTCTAAGGAAAACAGAAAGAAATACACTTTTGTAGACCTAGGTCTACAAATGCAGCCTTCCCCGCACCACACCTGGATCGCAGTCAGTTCTCTCTTCCATTCCTGATTTTTTACTTCTCCCTCTGCTCTTCTCCTCTTTTCTCTGCAACTCCCCATTTGTTAAGCCAATGCAAGGAACCGTAGCCATTGCTCTTCAGAGAAAGATAATAATGCATGGCCACTCTGTGCCCTCCCAAATGTGATAGTGCGTCCCTGGATACCACTTTTACAAGGTATTTCTGTGTTGTCATCTCCCTCTCTTCCCACATAAGGAAGTAGCTGATTCAGGAGAGGTGTGGATCCCCCGGTCTGTTCCATCCCTGAGCCACTGTATGTTTCCCGGAGTTAGGGGTCGGTGGATTGTAAACACTAAAGGCTAATGAAAGAGTGAGACAGAGGTAGCAGAAAGGCAACAGCTAATAAAGATAGAAAAAATGGGTGTTTCAGGTATCATGATCATTTACCTAGAAACCCAAGAGATCAACGGAAAACTATTTAGACTAGTAAGAGTGTTCGTTAAGGTGACCAGATACAAACTAAACATACAAAAGATTAATCAGGACTTAGAAAACCAGGCTTCAAGTTGTACTAGAGTTAGAGCTACAAGGCAGGGCTTATTTTAATTGGCCAACATTGCAGCAATTGTTGGAAGGAAAATGGAAAAAATAAACATAGAGATTCTAATAATAAAATTCTTTCTTACCCTGGAGACGAAGCACATGATTTTTATAGTGAAATCAAAGCCATTAAAAACACAGCTTTGAGAAAAGAAAAGAAAAAGGAAAAAAAAAAAAAACAAACCCACAGCTCTGGCAGTTTTATTTTTCAAACTCAAAGTCATCTTGAGATTGTCTCATTCAGGGATGATAAGCCTTGTGATTAAATAGCTACAAGTCTTGGAAAGCCCCTATACTTCTCATAACCCCTCCTCCTATCCTAATACAGACTCCTCTATTAGTTTGCTAGGGCTACTGTAACAAAGTGTCACAGACTGGGTGGCCTAAACAACAGAAATGTATTTTCTCTTGGTTCTGGAGGCTGGAAGTTTGAGATTAAGGTGTCAGCAGAATTGATTCCTTCTGAGGCCTCTCTCCTTGGCTCATAGATGGCCTTCTTTACCCTGTGTCTTCACGTGGTCTTCTCTCGCTGCTCGTGTCTGTGTCCACATTCCCTCTTCTTTTAAGGACACCAAACACACTGGATTATGGCCCACCCTCATGAGACCTTACTTTAATTTAATTACCTCTTTTAAGCCCCTACCTCCAAATACAGTCACATTCTGAGGCAGTGCAGGTTAGGACTTCAGCAAATGAATTTTTGGGGGGACACAGTTCAGCCCATAACACAAACCTAGGATAAGTGTTTTGTGTCTACATGTAGCTAAAGTGTATGTGATATAGAAAAGGCTTGGGAAATAGAATTCCAACACTGTTTTCTATATACCAACGTTAACCAGTTTGAAAATGCAATGGGGGAAATTTTAATTTGCAGTGGCAAAACAAATATGTAAATAAGCAAAAATGAGAAATAAGGCTAATAATTATTAAGCTTACGTGGAAAAAATAAGACTTACCTGGAAAAAATACAACTATGTAACTATATAGCTTTGTAAGTGTTTAACTATATGACCACACACACCAAATTTATGTATATGTACACACACACACACTCCAAATTTAGCTAACGTGTATTTGACAGAAAAGGGAGTTGGGAATGCAGAATTCCAAAATTGTTGTCTCAATATCAGCATTAGCCAATTAGAAAAATGACATGGGTGCATAAAATACCTGAATAAATGAAAAGATCCATAACATTATGACATTCCCGGACCAGAAGACTTGATAGTGTAAATATAGCCATTCTTCCCCAAAACATAAATCAAATGCAATCATAATCAAAATGCAATAAACTTTTTATGGAGATTGACAAGTGCTCAGCGGGAGGAGGTGAGGTCTGAGCTAACCCTTGTAAGATGAGTGAAGCTAGAGAGGGCAGGCAGGTGGCAGAATGCAAGAGGAGACTGTTGCAGGCAGAGGGAACAGCAGAGGCAGCGGACCCAGGTGGCAGGGTGTGCAGAAGGTGGGGGCGGGTGGCGTGGAGAGTGTGAGGTCAGGAGGGCAGGAATGAGCTCAGGGAAGAGGCAGAGAGGCAACCCACCCCAGCTCTCCAGAATTTGAGCCTTTGAAGGGTATGTGTAGGGTGAGGCTTTCCAGGGTTTCATTTGCAAATAGATCTAATTGCTAAAGACAGAGTGGATTGAGGTGCAAGAAGGAGGGGCGGGGGACCGATTAGGACCTGTGGCCACACTCCTGATGAGAGAGGAGCCGTGAGCCAGGGCAGTGAAGCTCGGTAGTGATGGCAAAAGAGCGGTGAGCTTGTTTGCACAGTCAGCAGGGAGGACAGAGAGGGAGGAAAAGGAGGAGTCTACACTGAACCCGGGTCTCCAACACTGGGTGAGAACGAAGCAGTCACTCATGGAGTCAGAATGGAAAGGGATCTCTTCCCAGGCAGATTTAGCCACTCCTGTGTGCGCTCTCAAAGTTCTCTGCTCAGAATTCTCCCTGGAAGGTGACACATCGCATTGCAGTAGTCTAAATGCTTGTCTGCAGGCTGGTGTCCACTCCTTAAAAGGAGCCATGCTGGATGGTGTCTTCACCTTCACCTCCATAATACCAAACACATAGTAAATGTCGGCTGAAATAATCATCAAGTCTAGTTCCCTCTTGAGAGACCCTAAAACCCAGATGGTTAAGTGAGAGGAGAGTTGAGAGTTTGAGCCAGTGTAAAGACTTGAACCTTGTTCGTCTTTATTCCCAGGCAACTGTTCTCTCCACTGCAACATAAGTGAGTGGCAAAGCTGAGTTTAGAGCTGGCAACAGGGAGTGTGGCATTCTTGGGTCCCCCTGCATGAAGTGGCTGAGAAGCACCAGTTTGTCACGCACTGCAGCACCTCTTCCCTCGGGTGTTGAGGGAGAAGTCCCCTCCTGTTATTTTGAATTGAGCTGTATTTAATAGTAATGCTTGTTGTTAAAGATCGCAATGAGACGGGACACTTCTTACCTGGGCGACCACACCCTGGCATCCCTGCACCTGCAAACTGCCTTGATCATGTGAGTCTGCAAGCTGAGGGACCCCTGATGGCTTTCTGCAGGGGGACACATAAATGACTAGATCCTCTGCCCCACCACAGCCCAGACTATGTGCAAGGTCTTATTTCCCACTTGACTCCCGTCGTGAATCTGTCTTTGCTACCTGGCCACCGGGTACAGGGCCCGGTGCAGAGCCCATCCTGGCCAGACACAGAGGAGCAGCAAGAACAACCAGGGGCAACGGTCCTGTCGCCGAGCGCAAGTGAGAGGGAGAACTGCGAGTGAATAGAAATTCAAGGAGTGACTGTTGCATTGTAAGTCACATTTTGCTCTCATCCCTTGGAAAAAGCGCTGCGCACCCGGCTCCGCCAGGGGGCAGGAGAGGTCATATCACAAAGGGAATTTAAAAAAAAAAAAAAAAAATTCCAACTTTTCCCCCCAAACTGTGTTCCTCCCCGGGAAACCGAATCCTCCAGCTGTGGCGTCCCAGGCGCCCGCCCCTCGCCCGCCGCCTGTCCCTGTGCCCCCGCCCGGCCCCGCGCAGCCCGCCGCGCCCGCGACCCGCGCTGCCCGGCTCCTCCGCCCCCGCCCGCGGCCCCGAAGATGAAGCTCTGGCTGCTGCTCGGTCTTCTGCTGCTGCACGAAGCGCTGGAGGATGGTGAGTGACTCTGGGCGACGGGGCCACCCGGCTTGCGCTCCGACGTTAGCCGGAACCCCCAGCCTCTGTCGCGCATCCGCCAGCTCCTCTAACTTTCGTCCTTCGGAGGCTCTGCCCCGCGGCGCCACTCCCTGCCCGGTGCACCTGCCCCCTCCTGGTAGGGTCTCCTTTCCTCCTGCCACCCACATCCCCAGAAAGCCGTCTGGGGAGGTGGCAGCTGCCCCGATCTTTGGGAGCCCCCCAGGACCTCTCCAGCGCTCCAGCAAAGCCCTCGCTCCGCGGGCGCACGGAGCTTCCCCAGCCGGCGCCTGGTCCGGCCCCCACTGTCAACGTGTCGGTCTGGGAGGTGGCCCGGGAGCGGCGGATCGCTTCCACCCCCGCGCCGCGTGGCCCGGGACCTCTGCTACTGAGGGCGGCTGCCACCTAAGCAAGGCAATTGCTGGTTCTTTGACCAAATTCCAAATCACTTCCACTTCCCCTTCGCAGTCCTGAGTCCTTTCGTATACCAACCTTGGGCTTGACTCCTGCAAGATCTTGCTGGGTCTTCGATGGAAAATTTCTATGTATTAAACTTTAAAACCAATCAAACCCCCACAGCTTGTTATATTTCTTATCTGATTGGTTGGGAAAAGGTGAAGAAAACTTTCCTGGCTTTGTTTGTTTGTTTGTTTGGGTTTTTTTTTTTTTTTTCAACATATGGGAATGTGCACCACTGCGCGGTTTTATTTTTTTTTTTTTTTATTTATTTTTTTTTTTTGAGACAGAGTCTCACTCTGTTGCCCAGGCTAGAGTGAGTGCCGTGGCGTAGCTCACAGCAACCTCAAACTCCTGGGCTCAAGCGATCCTCCTGCCTCAGCCTCCCGAGTAGCTGGGACTACAGGCATGCGCCACCATGCCCGGCTAATTTTTTCTATATATATTTTTAGCTGTCCATATAATTTCTTTCTATTTTTAGTAGAGGTGGGGGTCTCGCTCTTGCTCAGGCTGGTCTCGAACTCCTGAGCTCAAACGATCCGCCCACCTCGGCCTCCCAGAGTGCTAGGATTACAGGCGTGAGCCACCGCGCCCCGCCCCACTGCGCGGTTTTGAATGTGTGCCTGGCCTGGGTCCACCCTGTTGTGTAGACTCATAACCACAGGATCAGGCTTTATTTCTATGCGTTTTTGTGTGTGTGTGTGTGAGTGTGTGTTGCTGTTGTACGTTATACATTACTGTCGGCATTTAGTTGCTTTGTTTGCTCCATTATTTACTCAACTGGTGTTTTTGTACAGTGCATATTTCATCTGGGCACATCCTGGTGTCCTCAAACCTCTTGAAATTTCTCGTCTACAATTTTTGCTTAGATTTGGTGGGAATGCAGCTTTTGCTGTTATGCAACCTCACACTGGAGCCAGCTCAACCTGGCTCACATTTTATCCACTCCTCAATCCTGCCCAGCTCCTTTCTTTCCTAGGAAACTCCAAGCAATTGCCAAAAAAATATTCTCGTTTGCAAAGTCCAAGATGGTTGTGGGATTTGAAGTTGAGCGTGAGAATCTCAAGCCTACAGCCCTGCTTAATAAAGTGCAGGCAGCGCTTCTACTGGGGGGAACGATACTTAATCCCGTGCCCAGAGAGAAGTTGGCATGAGTTCAGTTTGTAAAATGCAGCATTAAAATGCTCCTGGCGGGTCCTCATATGTGATTGCTGATGTGGCGGAAATGCAGTATTCAGTGTCACTTTTGAATAAGGCAGAAGATGGCCAGACAAAATCATTTCAGATAATCCATTCACTTGTTTATACCCAAGATGGCAGTCTTGGGGGCTCAGGAAACGACTTCAGTTTCTGTCTCCTGGCTCCTTCCCAGCCAACGTGCACCCAAACCATGTAAATGATTACAAACATCTGCCTAAATCAATTAGCATCTGTTTAAATTGTAATTCATGCAAACAATGAACATTTAGGAGACAATCGGCGAAAGCGGAATAGAGACTGAATATTTTATAAGAAATAATTGATAAGTTTTAGGTGTGATACCAGCACTGTGGTTGTGTTTTTGAAAGTACATATATAAGTATAGACTATTTATGGATAAAAATACACATCGTGCTACATTAAATTATGTAACAGTTTTCCTAAACCTAGGAAGAATGTTTTTCCTGTTTCCAGTTGTGTGGGGGGTTGGGGCCAGGCACAGCCAATGAGAGTGGATCACGCCCCCTCCCCCAGTGCTGGCCTCCAAATTGGCAGGTTGGTAACATGCTGCCTGCCAGGCTATCCCAAAGCCCAAACTGGAAATCCAAGGCCCACAAGTCAACTTGTCCCACTGCCTTTCAGTTTTTGCAAACTTTGCCCTGCCTTCTAAAATGCTTTCAATTTTTGGAAGCAATGTTCTTTCTCCTTGGAAAGAGTGAAAGCTGGAAGGGCACATAATATTTCATGGCATCAAACTGAGGCATGAAAAGTCAACAAATAGCCCAAGATCCCACTTAGACATTGATCACGGCACCTGATGTTCAGCATTTATATGGAATATGTACCATTGAGTTTATTGATACACTGCTGCTAGAAAGTATAAAATCCCAGGCACTTACCAACCTTTGATTACCTACGTATTTTTATTCAATGTCAGGAGCAAATGTTAATGTATGTGTTACTGCTGTTTTGGTGAACAACACCAGAGCCTTGACCCATGCTAATTTAATCTTCAGTCTAACATGGGTTTATCTTGCATCTTAGGAAAGCGTTTTCTTTCTGGGAGGACTAAAGAGATTCGTTATGGTATCAGGGCAGTACAGCCAGATCTGTAGAAAGGCAAGGACAGAGACAAATGATAGTGATTCTCTAATCAAGACCCTGTCTCACGTCTGTGTCTTAGTTTATTCCTTGGAAAAAGAGACTAAAAATTAGTTCAGAAATCTTTATAATGAAAAAAGAATTGTAAGATTCCTCACGTTTTATGAGTGCAAATCATGAAGGGTTTGAAGCATTTAGGATCTTTGCCTGTATGTTTCACATACAAAGTAATCTCTGATCCTTAGAGACAAAAAAAAAAAGAAGAAAGAAAAAAGTTTGAGGGCAAGAGACAGGGAGAGCCAGGAGATTAGAGGAGGGTGAAAAGTCCTCAGGTGTGTTGGTTTTTCCTGGAGAAGGTTGTAAAACTCTTTCTTTGCTCATGACCAAAGGAAAAGACCAGATAATAAACAAAGACATAATTTCAGGAAGTGCTAAGTGGCTTGAAGAATCATTCATCAGGCTATATTAGTTTCTTACAACACAGTAGCGTGAACTTGGAGGCTTAAAACAACAGAAGTTTGTTTTCTTCCATGCTGGAGGCTTGAAGTTCAAACTCAAAGTGTCAGCAAGGACAGGCTGCCTCTGAAACTCAGGGTGGCATCCTTCCCTGCCTCTGCTGGCTTCCGGCAGTGGCCGGCCACCCTTGGCGTTCCTTGGCTTGCAACTGAATCATTCCGATCTCTGCCTCTGTTGCCACTGGCCATCTTCTCCCTGTGTGTCTGTCTTCACATGGCCTTTTAGTCTTCGTATGTGTCCCTTCTCTTCTTAGAAGGACATTAGTCATAAGGGATGAGAGCCTACCCTAGTGACTTCATCTGAACTTGACTACATCTGCAAAGACACTATTTCCTTCCAAGTAAGGTCACATTCACAGGTGCTGGGGGGTTAAGATTTCCATGTATCCTTTTAGTGGACGAAACCAACCAATAACTCAGGGTAAGCCGTGGATCAGATTGAGGAGGGGAGTGAGGGTGCTGTGCTGTGTCCTCACAAATTCTCAGGTTGACATTTTATCTCCAATATGGTGCTGTTGGCTGTGGGAGGTATTTGGATCATGGGGGCAGATCCTCCATGAATAGGTTAATGACCTCCCTCGAGGGTGAGTGAGCTCTGTAAGTTCCAGGCAAGAGCTGGTTGTTAAAAAGAGCCGGGCACCTGTCCCCACTTCCTCTCTTGCCATGTGATCTCTGCACAGCCAACTCCCCTTCCATCATGGGTGGAAGCTCCCTGGCGCCCCCACCAGAAGCAGACGCCGGCACCGGGCTTCTTGGACAGCCTTGTTCTGCTGATGAAGGGCCTCCCCACAATGGGAACTGATCCCAAAGGACCAGAGAAAAGAAACATGAGTTTATCTGGGAAGCCTACATGCCAGGGCTCCAGTGGTGGCTGACCAGCCCCGCCATTCTCCGTGCCATACTCAGAAATAGCAAGTGATTATATAGGCAAGGACAAAGAAACACTAACTTGGGGACATGGTGCGTGTCACCAGGTATGGTAGGGCATTCTTCCATGAAGGTTGGCAGGGTCTCAGCCACCCCTGGGGCTGGGGAGAGGGGGCTTCTTTTCTTTTTCCTTTCTTTCTTTTCTTTTCTTTCTTTTTTTCTGTTTTTTTGTTTTTTGTTAACTGTGTTTCCTCATTTCACCTGAGCATCTCAACCTGCAGCTTTCTTTAACCTTTTCAACCTCCCAGAGCGGGATTGGGGCTAAGTACTCCACAAGCCAGCAGACCCGTGAGCCAAATAAATCTCTGCTTTATACACAACCTAGCCCGTAGGTATTTCTTTATAGCAGCATAAAACAGACTAAGTTAGAAAACTGGTGCTGAGCACTGGGCATTGCTATAAAGAGAACTGAAAATGTGGGAGCAGCTTTGCAACTGGGAAATGGGCGGAGGCTGGAAGAGTTTGGAGGGCTTAGAGGAAGACGGGAAGATGAGGGAAAGTTTGGAACTTCTTAGAGATTAGTTAAGTGGTTGTGACCAAAATGCTGATAGAAATATAGACAGTGAAGGACACGCTGATGAGGTCTCAGGTGGAAATGAACAACATATTGGGAACTGGAGCAAAGGCCACCCGTGTCAAGCTGGAGCAAAGACCCTGGCTGCACTGTGTCCAAGCCCTGGAATTTCAAAGTGAAGATCTAGGATAGCTGGTGGAAGAAATTTCTAAGCAGCAAAGCACTCAAGAAATGGTGGATGTGGCTACTTTTAAAAGCTTATGATCAAGAATAACTGGCAGCAAGGAAATGACCTAAAGGTGGAATTTACAATTAAAAGGGAAGCAGCGAGTAAAAGTTTGGAAAATTGGAAGCCAGGCCAGGTGGTAGAAAATGAAAGAGCATTTTTTTCAGGAGAGGAATTCGAGGTTGCAGCTGAGAGGCTGCTTGTTAAAGAGATCAGCGTGGCTAAAACTGGACCCAGGTGCAGGCAGCAAAGACAATGGGCAAAGGCCCCACGGGCATTTCAGGAACCTTCCATGGGCCACTCCCACAACAGGCTCAGAGGCCTAGGAGGGCAGAATGGATTCGGGGGCACCAATCCCCGGTGCCACCTCGGGATGCTGCTTCCTGCATTCTGGCTGCAGCCTCGGCTCAAGGGACCCAGGTACCGCTCTTTGGTCACTGCTCCAAAGCCTTGGTGGTTTCCAAATGGTGTTAAGTCTGCAGGTGCCCAGGATGCACAAGTGGGGGAGGTATCAAAAGCCTGGCTGCCCAGGCAGAAGTTTGCAACAGAGGAGGAGGCACCACAGAGAGTCCCTACCGGGGCACTGCCTAGTGGAGCCGTGGGAATGGGGGTGCTGCAGGGAACCCAGAATTACAGAGCCCCCAGCAGTGTGCACCTTGAAGCTTGGAAACATCACAAGTATTTGACTTACGAGAGCAATTGCGTGGGCTGTGCCCAGCAAAGCCAGGGGAGGGGTGCTGAGGCATTGGGAACCCTCCCCTCACCAATGTGACCGGGATGTGGGACTTAGGAGTCAAAGGAGATTATTTTGGAGCTTTGAGATTTAATATCTGCCCTGCTGAGTTTCAGAATTGCACGGGGCTTGCCATTCCTTTCTTTTGCCCTGTTCCTCCCTTTTGGAATGGGAATGTTTCCTAAATGTCTGTTCCACCCTTGCATGTTGGAAGTAAATAACTTGCTTTTGATCTTACAGGATCACAGTCATAAGGAACTTACCTTGAGTCTCAGATGAGACTTTCAGACTTTTGAGTTGATGCTGGAGTAAGTTAAGACTTTCGGAACTATTGGGAAGGGATGATTGTATTTTGCAACGCGCAAAGGATTTGAGTTTGAGGGTGCAGGGATGGAATAGCTATGGTTTGGATATTTAACCCTCTCCAAACCGCACATTGAAATTTGATCCCCAATGTTGGAGCTGGGGCTGAATGGGAGGTGTCTGGGTCGTGGGGGCGGATCCCTCATGAATAGATTAACGCTCTCCCTCTGGGTGAGTGGGTTCTCGGTTAGCTCCCTGGAGAGCTGGTTGTTAAAAAGAGCCTGGCGTCTCCCCTCCCCTTCCTCTCTGGCCCTGTGACCTCTGCACACACCAGCTCTCCTTCACCTTCTGCCATGAGTGGAAGCAACCCAAGGCCCTCACCGGATGCCCAATCTTGAACCTTCCAGCCAGCAGAACTGAGAGCTACGTAAACCTTTTTTTTTTTTTTTTTTTAAATAATTGACCCAGACCCAGGTATTCATTTCTAGCAGCGCAAAGGGACTAAGATAGCAGGAGCGCCAGGGTGGAAGCTGGGAGCTACTTTGCAGGTGGTTTAACAGTCTGGGTGAAGAGTGACTTGGCCCAAGGCGGTAGCAGTGGACAGAGGGAGAAGAGGCTGGGTTCAAGGTCTGTTTTCCAGGTGAAGCCAAAAGGATTTGCTGCTGGATTAGACGTGGTCTAGGGGAGAAAGAAAAGAAGGCAGACTGAGGTTTTTGTCCTGAGCAACCGGGGGAACAGAGTTGCCATTTGTTGATTAAGGAAACACCGGGGAGGATCGGTGTGAAGAGGCATCCAGAGGTCAGTTTTGGACACGCTGAATTTGAGATGCCTACTAGTCTCCCAAGCGGCCCTGCTGAGTAAGCGACAGAATATTCAGATCTGGAGTTCAGTGGCAGAGTCAGGACGGGACCTAGGGCAGCTTTCAGCACAGAATTGCGGCAAGGGCCTTGCGTGGGATGGCTTGAGGTCACCTGGAGAGTGAAGGTAGTGCGAGAGGAGTGGTCAGGCAGGAGAGAAAAACGAGGACGAGCTGCCAAACGGGCTGAAGTATTGTCAGGGACATAGGAGGACGACCAAGACAGCATGGTGTCCTGGGAGCTGCGTGAATCTGGGTTTTCAAAAACAGTCATCAACTGTGTTCTAATAAGAGTTCTGGAAAATGCTTCAAATGAAGGTCTTTATCCTGAAATAGAAGGATCTGATTCTCAGAAAATGATACTTTAGAAGCGGCAGGAGAGTTTTTTGGAGTGGGGTTCTCGAAGGCAATGGGGAAAGGAAGGATTCTGATCTCTCTACATTTTCATCTCCCTAGTGTCACCTTCTCAGCTTTGTTCTTGGAAAAGTGTGTGCGTTCCTGTGGGGTGTTTCTGAAGAACAGAAAAATGAGAGGGGACTTTTTGTGTTCATACAACTACTTGGGAAACAACTGAGCTGCCTAGGAAATTTATAGTGTGGTTATCTGGATGCCACCCACGGGGCTGGCCTTTCCCCGTAACTGCCCATTAGGGAGGAAAAACCAAACAGCTCCAGCTCTTTGATACTAATGACCGTAACATGCAAGCCTCGTCCAAGCAGTGGTCAGTGATTCTGCTAATGAATTTATTTTCTCCTCCACAGCTCTGTGGAATTAGAGAGGTTAGTAGTCAGATCACTTTTAATGAGGAAGGTTTGATTGCAATTCTCCGTTGATGCTGAATAATCATGGTTCCTTTTCCCTGCTTCCTTCTTGCTTTGTAACATTTCTTCATTCATTTTTGAAGATGAGTTTTTGGCCAGCATCACTTGGGGATTCTAATGTGTGCCTGGGAACGGCATCTCCAGCCCTTCAGGGAGGTTGGGCTCCCATCCCCAGCATCAAGTTCTGTTTGACTTGGAACTCCTCATCCAGTCAAACAAAGATGTGTGCAAATACAGTGAAGCCGCAACAATATGCTAGTCTCTGAGCGAATCGAGAGGCAAAATGGCATGAACCAGAGAAATCTCTAGGCTTGGAGTCAGAGGGTCTGATTTTTTTTTTTAATACCTTTTTAATGACTGAGGGTGAGACGCTTGGCATCTATAAACTTAAAAACAAATAATAGCTGCTTTGCTTCTACCAGGAGTTTGTCATGGAGGTCACATAAGACAACCATGAAACAAGTAGCACTCAGCAGTTACTTACTGTGGCTCAGACACTATTGTCAGCATTTTAAACATTAACTCATTTAATTCCTGCAACAAGCCATGAGATAGTTATTCTAACCCTATCATTCTCAATTTACAGATGAGGAAACTAAAAGAAGAGGGCAAGTAACTTCCCAAGGTCACGCAGGTAGTAAGTGGCAGGCTTGGATCTGAGGTCAATGATGATATTTAATTGTGAATTTTGCTACTTACTTCTCTATAAACTATACTATGCAATGATCTCAAAAATGCAATAGTAATGGACTTTCTCTTATCTACAATATACATTCTTTAAGTCTTTGGAAAATAACTAATTTACATCGGCTGAAGAGTCATATTCTTTCAAAAAGTTAGACATGGGATTTGGGAGTCACTCAGTCCCAGGACTGTCTGGCTATCTGTGGGGTCGCTAGGCTGGCTCCTTTAACTGAGCATCGTTGCCATCAAACCGTGGACCCATTCTGTAGTCCGACAGCTGGATCAAGTATATAGTTAGATCAGCTGGTCGGGATATTTGGTCGACAGATCAAATTATCTTACAGGGATAATAGCAAACATTTGGACACGTAATATCTGTAATCAGCTAATCTAATGTTCCTGAGTAGCATAGCAACACAAGATCTGATAGCTTAGAAGTCAGGCAGGTAGCACTGATAGCCTAAATTCCATAGGCTTTACAGATGATGATTGTTATTTCTGATGACTGAATTCCTGTTACATGATAAAACACCCAATTAGAAGTAATCCAGAGGTTCATTAATCTTAATAGGCATAGTGTGACTAATGCCATAAAGCACAGATTACTTGGACATCACAATGATAGGCTTTTTCTTTCTTTCTTTCCTTTTTTTTTTTTTTTTTTTGACAGAGTGTTGCTTTGTTGCCCGGGCTAGAGTGCCGTGGCGTCAGCCTAGCTCACAGCAACCTCAAACCCCTGGGCTTAAGCAATCCTTCTGCCTCAGCCTCCCAAGTAGCTGGGACTACAGGCATGCGCCACAATGCCCGGCTATTTTTTTTTTCTATACATATTTTTAGTTGGCCAGATAATTTCTTTCTATTTTTAGTAGAGATGGGGTCTTACTCTTGCTCGGGCTGGTCTCGATCTCCTGACCTCGAGCGATCCACCTGCCTCGGCCTCCCAGAGTGCTAGGATTACAGGGGTGAGCCACTGCGCCCGGCCAGCTTTTACTTTCTGTCTTAAGAATAATGTGACTTCTACACTCTTGGCAAGCTGAGGGTTGTGCTTCACAAGTGATGTTGCTGAATGAATGTATTTTTGTTGGTCTGACGTGTTCCCACCAGTTACAAAGCCATTCCTTCTAGGAGGCTGGGGACTGTGTACATGTGAGCCATTGTCTGCCGCTGTTTAGCATTAGAACCAGGGCCGCCAAACCCAACACTCAGGTTGGTGGAAGTCTAGGCAGACAGCAGGTTCAGCGGCAGGTGCTGGGGACTCGGCCTTGGAGACTGGGGTTCAAGGACACAGCTCTGCTCCCTGGAAGGATTGAGAAAGCTCAGCAGGAGCCATAATGCAGAGAAATGAGAGTAGAGAAAGAAAAGGAAATAAGAAACTCAGGCCTAGGAGAGGAAAGAAATCACAGCCAAACCTGGGGTCACAGAAAAGAGGGCCATAGATGGGCTCTCGGAGAGCCAAGAGGGCTCCGGGAGGAAGACATAGAAGCTTGAAGAGTGAGGATCGGATGTTGACACTGAGCTGAAAGGTCCTAAGAGCAGCATTGGTTCTAGAATCAGGCCAGACTGAACCAAGAGTGGAGGCTAAATGGCTCTTAAAGGTCAAAGGGCAACACACAAGAGAAGACAAGTTTCATCATTACACAGTTGAAACCAAAGCAGCTGAGTTTTTTTTTTTTTAAAAATTATCTTTTTAGATATGGGGTCTTGCTATGTTGCCCATGCTGGTCTCAAACCCCCAGGCTCAAGTGATCCTCCTGCCTCGGCTTCCCAAAGTTGTGGGATTACAGGCATGAGTCACCACACCTGGCCTGAGTTTTTGATAATTTTCTCTTATTGCATTTTCCCATTTTATACAAGTGCCCTGTAATTCTCTCAATTGGCCAAGGTGTGTGTATTTATTTAAAATATGTACAGAATGTTTATCTCCACATAGTGAAATGAGCACTTTGGAATTGAGGCTAGGAGACCTAGGTTCCTGCATTCTGCCACTAACCAGCTGAGTGACTTTGTGCAATTGATTTAACTTTTCAGGGCCTCCTTTATTTATGTTTAATCTACAACATGAGGACTTTACCTAAATAATCTCTAAGAATCCTGTAAGTTGGGACATTTTGTAATGCCATGAGCATATATCGAGGTGGCCTTTGAGCTTCTGCAGACAGATGGTCAAACTGAAACTGGAGGACAGTCCCCTTTTCATCTTTGCTGGGTGGACACAGCTGCAAGGCTGCAGGGACCCTGGCTGAGATTTCTGGAGCCCGGTGGCCTTCCGAGGGCAGGGCAGTGGGAGCGACCTTCCGTGGGTACAGGCAATAAGGGGTTCATTGTCTGTAGAGGAGGCAAAAACGATAATAAAACCAACTTAATTAAAGTCGGTCAGCTCTTTATCATCACTATTTACTGGCGACTCAACAACTTCAGTGATAAGATACTCCTCCCCCTAAAAATATTTTGTTGGCTACATTCTAAACCATAGCTACAGTTACTGTTGAGTTTTAATAACTTACTTTGTAGGCTTTAAGTTGGCATATGTTCAGTACTTTAGTAAACATTGTGTTGTATTAATACATGGACATTTTAGCCCCCGACAAATGTAGATGCCACTCAATGCATTTGTTCTCAGAGTTCATTATGGTTCGAAATCTTTTGAGTGCACTTTCAGTACAGTTCATGTCTCCAGTCTCTGGGAGGCTACATATTCCTACGTTTAAATACTAGATGCAAAATGAGCAATGATAACATAGAAATTGCAAAGACAAGAAACAGACCCAAGTGCCTTCAGTTCTGCCATTGTGTGTGACCACTTGGAGATTGTGAGACAGTGTGTGAACTACATGGAATAATACTTTTGTAAGGACAAATTTTAGTTCATACGTGATATATTTTGCTGAATTTGAATAATATCTTTGATGCTGAAATATTTCTTTTTAAGTGCTTTAAAACTAAAGAATGAATCAAAATGATGGTTACTACATGATTATCACTGAAAGTAATTCTGACATATGGGGAGGGAGGCGTTCATCTTGCTATAGGTATCAAATACTCTGTGAATGCCACTGCTATCGCCCACTGCTCTCTGCTCACATTCGTGCAGTGATTGGCCAACACCCTCCCAAGAACAAACGTCCAAAGGAACAAGGAGAAAATCGAATCAAACCTACCAACAAGAAGGTGAAGCCCAAAATTCCTAAAATAAAGGACAGGGACTCGGCTGATTCCACTCCAAAGACACAGTCTATAATGATTCAAGTGATGGATAAAGGTCGCTTCCAGAAGCCTGCTGCTACCCTGAGTCTGACAGCAGGGCAGACCGTAGAGCTTCGATGTAAAGGGGGTAAGATCGGATGGAGCTATCCTGCGTATCTTGACACCTTTAAGGACTCTCGCCTCAGGTAAGCATTTAAAAAAATTTTTTTCTTAACTTGTGTTGGGAAAAGAGTTTAGTTTCAATCCCTCATTAAATATTATTTTGTTTCTGACATCTACCATTTCACCTTAACAGATGATAAAAATGGAAGCTCAATGAGCAAAAGCCACAGATTTTATTTCTTTGCCCAGTTAAAAAAAAAATTATTGTAAATCCCACCAACATTGGTTGAAAGAGCAAAATTTTATAGGAAACTATACTATATGGTAATTTTATATGAAAACATGGCAAGAGAGAAATGTATAGAAAACCAAAATTTTACAGAAAACTGTAATGCATAGAGATGGAAATTTAAGAATTGTGAAAAATAATGGACTGTTAGCTGTTTTTTTTAAGTGATCATAATGGAAACTGAAATGATCTAACAGATTCCTATGAGCAACTTGACCAGACACCAACTTAAATTACTTTTAGACTTTTCAACCGCTCGTGATGATTTTTACTTTCATGAATAGGACTTTTAGATACAGAAGCCTCAGTGGGTAGGACAAAGATTTCTCGTGTTTGCATGAGTATGTTTTAGGAGGCTGGGCTTCTTGTTCAGGAGAATTGGTAAAGATGATGGTTGTAACAACTGTGATGAGTGAGAAATGCTGTGTGGGAGGGGCCCTGAGCACTGGCTAGGGCTTAGGGCATGTGCGTGGTTTAGAGTCCTGGTATCTTTGGTTTATTTCACTTTGCATAATGCCCTCAAAGTCCTTTCATGTTGTAGCATATGATGGGGTTTCCTTTTTGGTTAAGGCTGAGTAATATTCGTTGTACGTATATATATTTTTTTATCCATTCATCCAGTGAAGGACATTTAGGTTGCTACTGACTTCCGGCAATTGTGAGCAACACCACAATGAACATGGTTGTGCACATGTCTCGTTGAGATTCTGCTTTCAATTCTCTTGGACATACACCCAGATGTGTGATTTACCATGTACATTTTAAATGACCTTATTCAACAAAGGCAAATTCACACATTTTGAAAAAAAAAAAAAACAACCCTGAATTGATAAAATTTAAATTATTCTAAACAGTTAGCCTTTGACTTACAAAAAGTATCTTAAACTTAGAGGATTTGGTACTTGAAGATTTAGTATTTTTCTAAGAGTATTTTCAGTGTTAGAGCTAAATTATATATTAAAGTATGTTTGAAAACATTTTAAGGACCCAAAGTGAAGTGAGCGTGAACCTTGAATCAAAGAGAATGTCCAGGACCTGAAAAAAACCAATCTTGACTTTTTAACATGAGTGTTCATTCAAAGTACAATAAGGGCATTATAAGTAAGTAAAGACAGATGTGGGCCCCCCAAAACCTCAGGAAACATGTGAAAATATGAAAAACATGTAGTCATAACTCTAAATTAAACAACAACAAAAAAAGCACGATTTATTTGACACTAGAGATTCAAGTAATGGAGTCTTGACATCCTTCCCAGAACGCGGTGTATTTGGATGGAGAAGTATTCATCCTGCATTTTCTTTTCCTGTGGAATGAATTCTTTCCAATGCTATGATAGCCCTGGGGTTGGAAGTTCCCCAGGTGTTCTTCCAACAAAGGTTTGTAGTTTTAACTCACATCAGTGGCTTTCTGGAACTAAGTTCACATGTTACCACGTTGCTTCAAATTTAATCTTCTGACTACTTAATTTTTTACCACTAAATTGTGAGATGTTCCTTGTCACTAATCTGTAAAAGCAGCCCAACAGGGAGAGCGATTCACGAAGAAGATAGGTCTAATGAGATTGTGGAGCCCCAGGAAGTAAAACTGGACCCAAGTAGAGAAAAATGCCTATGCATTTGTTTTTTCCCAATGTGCCGGGAATGTTGTCAATGCTTATCAAATAGCTGAATGAATTAGTATGTTTGGCTTTGTTCATCAAGGCATTAAACTTTTGGTAAATGATTAAAACATGATATCAAGAAAGGAAAATTAATGTTACCCAGTTATAATTTGGTTTCTCTGTAGGGTTGAAGGATGCAGAAATCCAGCTCTGCCTGTTGATTTTTCACAGTGGTATTCTAGCATGCACGCTGCCTCAGTGTCTTAGCCTGTAAAACAAAATGGTCTCTAAGGACCCTCTCAACTATGAATCTGAGATTTGAGAAAATGCTTTTAAATCAATTTTCAGTAGGTTGACATATAATTTTTTATAGATTTTTATATAGATCTATTTATAGTATACTTATTTATCATTTCAATAGCTATATGGCATTCCATCAACATAATATGATATTGTTTTCTTAACCGGTTCCTAGTTTGTGGCTGTTTGAGAAGTTTGTACTATCATAAATAGTGCAATTATAAACATTTTTGTATTAAACACTTGGTGTGATTATTTATATGTCTAACACTAAGAGAAGGAAAATGTTCAATTTCCTCTATCAAATCATAAGGATAAATGTGTTACTTCATATCTTTCCTATGAAAGGAATTTTCATGTCTGTGAAAATAACTACATGTTGTATCTAAATTATATGTTAAAATATGTTTGAAAACATTTTAAGGACCCAAAGCGAAGTGGCTTTGTTGGAAGAACTACAAGGCTTTGTTGGAAGAACACCTGGGGAGCTTCCAACCCCAGAGCTATCATAGCATTGGAAAGAATTGATTCCACGGGAAAATAAAACGCAGGATGAATACTTCTCCATGCAGACATCCAAAGAGGGGAGCACATTATGGAACAGAAAGGCCAGATTGAGGCACAGCTAGATTTGAAACCTGCCTTTCCCACTAACCAGCCAAGTGATCTTTGATCAGTAATTTCCTTAGAAACTCATTTCCTGATCTGGAATATGGATATAATGTTACCTATTCCAAGTGCTGCCAATGCAATGCCTGGCCCATTATATTGGTAGGTGTTTAATCTCATAACTAATTGTTACTAGGCAAAGCATATTTCTCAGGCACAATAATCCAACTGTTCTGGAACAGTTCTGACCAGGATTAGCACAAGTGAGAGAATTGTGCACAGCTAACATGGCGGTTGATATACAGGATCCAAGATAGTTCATACACCTCTTTCCCAACAATGTATGTACTTCTATTAAATCGATTAATTCTTTGTAATCTGGGGTCTGGTTGGTCTTCCCTCATGAGAGAAGTAAGCCCCTTGAGGGCAAATACCATATCTGTTTGGTTCATCATTCAACTCCTAGAACAATGTCTGACACTCACTGGAACTCTGGAAATGTTTTGGTTCCCCCAGGGTATTAGTGCTCATGGAAGTCAGTTCTTAGTCCCCCATTCATTCAGTATTTAAAGATCATAACTTAGTGCTGGTGCATGCACTGCATGTATGGCAGGGAGGAGAGGATCTGCTAGGCTAGTAGTAATGTATTTCATGTCGTGATGTTGTGCCACCTGAATCTGTCTGCACTGTTGCTTGTCCTCATGGAGCCATTAGTCAGTCGACTTCCTCTTCTTTCTCCATCTCTGTCCACACTGCCCCCTTCTGTCTTCACTTCTCTCTCCATTCATTTCAGCTTCTGGGGTCTGGCATTTCTACTAAACTCTTGAACCTGTCCTAAGTTCCTTTGCTTTCTGCTCTTCCTTCATTCTCACTTGGAAACTTCCAGCCCCAAATGAACCTTCCACCCACTTTCTCTTGCCCACGTGTGGATGCTGAGTGCTGCAGGAGGAAGCCATGCAGCTGGCCACTGGGGTGTCATTTGATTGTGGGCACCTTGATTCTGCCTGGTAAAGCTGAATACATTTCTCTAGAGAGCTCACTTTTTCTCTCTTCTTAAACCTTGGAGCTCCTCCATCTCTCTCCCTCTATTTCAGCTAATGGAGTTATCACCTAATTTATCGAGAAGTTGGAGCTCCAGTCGCCTCAGCTTTCTCTTACCATGTCTCCTCCTTCCCTGCTCTGCCAATGACAGCGGAGGAAGGGTTTCTGTTCCTAAGGACAAAGCTCTATGCTGGATCTCATGCCTACCCACATTCCCAACCCCCTATGTTCTGGGTCTTCAACCTCTCTCCTCCTTGACTGGATCCTTTTCATAAGTCTCCACCAAATTGAGCATTTCTGCTGTGACTCTCCCATGCACCCTCCAACCACCTTCCTCTCTCTCCTGACCTTCACAGCCAGCTGCCTAGAAGTGATACTCATTGTGTTCGCCATTTCCTCCTATTCACTCTTCATCTACTCCACCTGGCCCCATTACTCCACATGCATTTTATCAGCGAGGTCAACAGGGCGCTAAATTCAGAGTTCATTTTTCCATCTCCATGCGACTTGCTCCACCGGGTCCACTCAGCAGACTGAAGCATTCTCGGCATCCACAGTGCCATGTGTCTCTGGTATTTTCTCTCTTGGTTTTCTTTCCGTCTCAGCAGCTCTGAATCCTCTGCTCTCCCAGACATTAAATGTTGGTTCTGTTCCCTCTTCTCTTCTCACTAGATGCTGCCAAATGCCCTGGATTTATCTGATGCTCTGGTTAACTGTTTATACTGAGCACTCCCAACTGCCTGCTAACCACACTCACTTGCATCTTTCATGAGTCTTTCTTAACTTAACCATCTAAAGCTGAGCTCATCTTCTGCACACCTGGGCATCCTCCTGTGTCCGTCAGTTCAGCGAATGGCACTAACTCCATCCAGTTGTCCTTGACCAGAGGCCGAAAATCACCTTGGATACTTCCCTTTTTCATTTCCATATCCCAGCAATGATACTGTGGGGGTGAGGGAAAACTTCCCCTCTCCCCGTGAAAATTTGCTGAAAGATCAACTCACCATTAAGGCAGATTAATAAGAGAAAGATTTATTTATTGTGTGCACAGGGAAAATCACAGAGCAATTACCCAATATCCCAGTGAGGTCCAGAAATGTTATGCCCTCGTTTTAGAGGGGAGGGGGGATGAGGAATATAGATAATTCTGTTTAGGGGCAATAAATGGTTGCTAGGGAGGGTGAATGGGTGGAGGAAACAGATTGACTTCTAAATGAGTCTCTTTGCAAATTAAATTAACCTGAGAGACAGATACTATATTTAAAATGATTTGGGCCAGGTCTGGTTGCATTCTTGCTTTTTCCTGCAATATATTGAGGTAACAGGGAGGGAAATGGAAGTCAACTGTTCTTTTGATGGGTCTGTCTGGTTTAGGCAGAGAGAGGGAAAGGCCTGTTGATCTCTGAGGGTCTTTAATTCAAAATACTCTGTCTGCCAAGAAGTCATATTTTGGGGTGAAATTTTCTGAGTTCCTTCAATACTACTATCTAATTATTTCTTGAATTTTCCCACTTCTTCCTACCCCAACAGCAGTGGCCCTAGTGTCTTACCAAAGATAGTGTCTGTTTATTTCCCTGGTGTCTCCATTATACCCAGCACAGTGCCTGGCATAAGTATTTCAATGAACAAATGGTGCTGGGGACACTGAGCCTAGAGTGGGTCTCATTTCAGGGCCCTGAGGCCATGTGACCTGTGGCTCTGGGAATAGGCTCAACAAACTTGAGACCTAAGAGAGACCTTAGTGGTTATTTTGCTTAAGTCTCTCTTTTTAACACATCAGGAAACCAAGAGGCCAGTCCACAGTGACAAGCTAGTGAGTGGCAGTGTGAGTCCTAGAACTTGGGCCTCCTGGTCCCCAAGGCAGAGCTGCTGCCTGATTCCAGAACTCTATAGTGTGTCTAGCAGGATACATTTAGATCAAAGTACACTCTTGGTCTGATGAGGGTAGCTTCAGGGAAGATGGATTTGTTGTCTACTTTTTTTTTTTTAGCTCTAGACTAGCTTAGACTAGACTAATAAATCTGATTTCTAAAGTTAAGATGTAAAACAGAAATAAAAAGGATATGCTCATCTGAGTGATGCCTGGATTTCTTGCTGGGCTAGCTTTGAATTGAAAGTGGTTGGCATTCCACATTGATTTAGGCTAACTTTTTGGACACTGGGGTATTAAAACATTACATTGGGCTATTTAGAAAGGAGAGCTCTGTCAGTAGAACCCAGAGGTAGCCTTTCCCTACCCCTAGAGGTCAGGGCCACCAGGAGGTGGCTCTGGGAGTTCTTCCAGGTCTCCTGTGATGCTTGTCTCCTTGGCATCAGCAAAGAAAGCCATGTCAGTAGAAGGTCCACTAGGTGGCAGGTTTCAGCTGTGTTAGAGTTAACCAGGGAAAGAAACATTTTAAACAAACACTGGGGCAAAATATGTGCTCACTTGTGCCTGTGGGCCTTTCACCCTTTTAGGTTACTCAGTGGTCACAGTTTCAAATTACAGTTTAAACAATATAGAATTCAATTTACCAACAAAGAAAGAAAGAAGGGGTGGGGTGGGCATTTGAGAATTTATTACCCACACAGAGATAAATTCATTTATAGCCCTGAGCCCTGCTGAGTTTTTGAAGAGCAATGGCTATCTTGGACAGTGTAGTTGGTCCCTCGGAGGCTAACAACAGCATGCTGAAGAGTCTACATTTTCAGGTGCTGAAATTGATTCAGATTTTAATTCCAGACTCCTTGTATCCTTGATCATAAAGGTATCCCCTTTCTTTGAGCTCAAAAACAACAAAGATATTTTTTCTGATAATAGTTTTTATTTTTTCCATTTCTTATTTTTTTTAAATTTTTAAGTATTATGTTGTATATATCATGGTTGTGTATATTTATGTGGTCCGTGTGATGTTTTGATCCAGGCATATAATGTGTAATGTTCAAATCAGGATAATTGGGGTATCCATCACCTCAGGCATTTATCATTTCTTTGTGTTAGGAACATTTCATTTTTTAAATTGGATTATTTGACTTTTTTCCTATTGAGTTGTTTGAGTTCCTTATATATTCTGGTTTATTAGTGCCTTGTCAGAAGGGTAGTTTGCAAATATTTTCTCCCATTCTGTGGGTCGTCTCTTCGCTTTGTTGATTATTTCCTTTGCTGTGCAAAAGCTTTTTAGCTTGATGTGATCCCATTTGTCCATTTTTACTTTGGTTGTCTGTGGTTTTGAGGTCTTACTCAGGACACCTTTGCCCAGACCAATGTCCTGGAGTGTTTCCCAAATGTTTTCTTTTAGTAGTTTCATAGTTTCAGGTTTTATATTTAAGTCTGTAACCCATTTTGATTTGGTTTTTGTACATGGTGAGAGGTAGAAGTCTAGTGTCATTCTTCTGCATATGTATATGCAATTTTCCTGGCACCATTTTTTGAAGATACTGTCCTTTCCCCAATGTATGTTCTTGGCAACTTTGTTGAAAATGAGTTTACTGTAGCTATGTGGATTTATTGATGGGGATCTGTATTGTGTTCCATTGGTCTGTGTCTGTTTATGCCCGTACCATCATGATTTAGTTACTATAGCTTTATAGTAAAATTTGAAGTGAGGTAACATGATTCTTCTAGTTTTGCTCTTTTTGCTCAGATGGCTTTGGCTATTCTGCATCTTTTGGATTTCCATATAAATTTTAGGATTTTTTTTTTTTATTTCTGTGATGAATGTCATTGGTATCGTGATAGGGGTTGCACCAAATCTATAGATTGCATTGGGTAGTACGGATATTTTAACAATATTCTTTCCTTCAATCCACGAGCATGGAATATCTTTCCATTTTTTGTGTGTGTCCTCTTCAATTTCTTTCATCATTGTTTTATAGTTTTCATTGTAAATATCTTTCACTTCTTTGGTTAAGTTTATTCCTAGGTATTTTATTAGTAGCTATTATAAATGGGATTACTTTCCTGGTTTCTTCTTCGGATTGTTTCCTGTTGGCATATAGAAATGCTACTGATTTTTGTGTGTTGATTTTTTTAATCTTCCAAATTTGCTGAATTAATTTATCAGTTCTAATAGTTCTTTGCTGAAGTCTTTAGTTTTTTCTAAATATGAGATGATATCATCTGGAAACAAGAATAATTTAACTTCTTCCTTTCCAATTTTGTTATGTGTTATTTCTTTCTTGTCTGATTGCTCTAGCTAGAACTTCTAGTACTGTGTTGAATAATAGTGGTGAAAGTGGGCATCTTTGTCTTGTTCCAGATCTTAGAGGAAAGGCTTTCAGTTTTTCCTTATTCAGTATGATACTAGCTGTGGGTCTGTCATATATGGTTTTTATTGTGTTGATGTATGTTCCCTGTACACCCACTTTTTTGAGAGTTTTTATCATGAAGTGACGTTGAATTTTATCAAATGCTTCTTTGGCATCAATTGGAATATGTTTTTTGTCTTTCGGTCTGTTGATGTGACGTATCACACTTACTGATTTGTGTGTTTTGAACCATCCTTGCATCCCTGGGATTCATCCCAGTTGATCATGTTGTTGAATTTGGTTTGCTCTTAATAGTATTTTGTTGAGGATTTTTGCATCTATGTTTATTAGTGAAATTGGCCTGTATTTTTTCTTTTTTTGTTATGTCTTTGTCTGGTTTTGGTATGAGGGTAATACTGACCTCATAGAATAAGTATATGAGTTCGGGAGTATCCCCTCCTCCTCAATTTTTTGAGATAGTTTAAGTAGTGTTGATATTAGTTCTTCTCTGAATGCTTGATAGGATTCAGCAGTGAAGCCATAGGGTCCTAGGCTTCTCTTTGATGGGAGACTTCTTATTACTGCTTTTATCTCATTACTTGTTACTGCTCTATTGAGGTTTTGGATTTCTTCCTAGTTGAATCTTGGTAGGTTGTGTCTAGGAATTCATCCATTCCAAGTTTTCCAATTTCTTGGCATATAGTTGCTCACAATAGTCGCTGATCCTTCAAATTTCTGTGGTCTCAGTTGTAATAGCTCCTTTTCACCACTGATTTTATTTATTTGGATCTTCTCTTTTTCTCTTAGTCTGGCTATAGGTTTTATATATCTTTTCAAAAGACCAACTTTTGTTTCATTGATCTTTTGTGGTTTTTTGCTTTCAATTTCATTCTGCTCTGATCTTTATTTTTTTCCTACAATTGTGGGTTTGATCTGCTCTTGCTTTTCTAGTTCTTTGGGATGCATGAATAGGTTATTTGAAGTTTTTCTACTTTTTTGATTTAGGTGTTTATTGCTATAATTTTCCTTCTTACTGCTTTCATTGAATGTTCTTGTTTCTTAACTCCTCCATTCCATCTGCCAACAATTTTTTTTTTTAAAGCATGTTCAAGATCCCCTGCTTGGTAGATGCTGGATATAAAATGGTGAACATATTAGACACAACCTCTCTATCCATAGAACTTTTAATCTTATGGGAAGACAGACTATTAAATAAGCAATTTTAATATGGCTGTGTGGGCTCTTTGCTAACAGAAATACAGCATGAGGTGGGAGAAACTCAAGCTAATGTCTGAAAGGTTGAGAGTTCACCAGGTAAAGAAGGATGTAGAAGGAGAATGTAGGAAAATTCCAGAAGGAGGGGACAGCATGAACTGCCAGAGGTGAGAAAAAGAGTATAGGACCTGGAGCATTTTGAAGGTAGGTAGGAAGATGAGATGGTTGGAGCCTGGGGGTTGAGGGGAGGAGGCTAAGAGGAGAGATGATGTTGAGAGTTGAGCAGGAGGCAGACCATGGAGGGCCTCGTTGGCCACGTGGAGGGATTTAGAGTGAAATCTAGGGCAGTTATGAGTCATTGGCTTAAAGCTTTTATAAATATATATACAAAGAAAATGCAGAATAATACAGACCACTACATGAGGGTTAGCACTCCTCATTGCCTTTGGAAGAAATACATGTCTCTTCCTATCTCAGGTGTCCCCACCTGTCCTCCTTGTGTCCTGCACCCATTTTCCTCACCCTGGGGTCTATAGACATCTTCTTGGGTATAATGCTTTTTTGGCAGCATATTTTTTTTACTTTTTGCTTTCATTTTGTTGATAATATTTTTAAAATAGTATAAGAATATTCTGGATCATCTGATCCACCCCTGCTATGGGGGATCGACATGATCATTTTCACCTTCTCTGAAAACATTTTATGTCTTCATAATACAATTCCAAAGTTTACAGCAGGGGGGATTCTTGGCTCAGGGAAGAAAATGAGAAGAAACTCGGTATAGGCGGCCTGAACCGTGGCTTAAATAAATCACTGCTGGTAAGAAACAAGGAGATGTTAGAGATTGCTCACAGCAGTAAAAAAACAAGCTGGGCAGATGTGGGAATAAACCCCGATCCTGCTCCCTAAGAAATAAGGGTCCGGGCATTGTCTTTCAGGATGTGTCCGTGGTGTCTGGCCGGATGTTAGCATTTTTCAGTGCAGAACTGGAAGTTGGGTGGAGTGGGCGGGGCATAGGAGATCCCTTTGATGGCTGGTTCCTCTGAAAACAACAAATAGCTTTTGGAGAGAAGGAGGCATCTGGGTTTTCACTTGGCCACAGTTGGCGACAGCTCACTCCACCCACAGGCCGCCCAAAGGGAGGGAGGGCCGGGGGCGGAGGGGAGAGGGGAGCAGACCTCCGGGCTCCAGGCCAGTCTCGTCTGCTCTCGGCATCTGGAAGCAGAGTGGGCTGGGAGCCATTTTAAAAGGAAAAGATGTTAAAAAGTGTTTATAAACAGAAGAATCCCACAGTTGACAACCGATCTGCACAGACTTTGGCAAACACTGTGGACAACACTCCAGTGTTGGGCTGAGGGCAGGTACCTTTCTTTTTTTCAAATTTATTTTAGGACAATATACAAAACATGAAATTGACCATTTTAACCATTTTTAAGCATCCAGCTCAGTACATTTAAGTTGCCTTCACATTGTTGCGCAGGTGTCTTTTTAATTGAAACTCTTTTTAATTCAAAGCTCATTTTACTTTATTTTCTGAGCATAACAAATGACGATGATGAGGTTCTACCTTTGCCTTCATCCTTACCTTGGGGATACAGTTTGGGTCCCACTTGCAGTGGCAAATTGAAAGCAAACGCTGCAGCCAAGCCCTGCTACTTCCCTTTCTACCCCAGAAATGACAAATAATTGATCCAACTGAAGGTGGAACTTTCTCTTCCCAGACCAAAAGGCACCAGCACCAGGCCCTCCAGTAGATGGCTGGGTGGGGGCGGCAGGATACAAGACATCCCCGGGTGTACTAAATGTTCTGACGGTGTTCAGGCTGCAGAAAAACACAGCTATGCTCGGTTCAGGACATGGGTGGGGGGAGGGTAATAATAGGACTGATCTCATTGTGTTGTCAGGATAGAATGAGGTCACGTGTGGAGAACGCTTGGCACACTTACCGAGCCATCACAATTGCAGATGAGCTATTTTGGTTCACCACACTGTACCCAGAAGAGGTAAACCACAAGAAAACAGTTTTTCAGGAAATTTGTTTTAAGAGAATGTTTTAGACATGCGTCTGGGTCTCCTACAAACTCTGTGTCCATAACCCTGGAGCAGTCACTGATATTTATGCTAATGGTCCAGCTATTCTGCCAATCTAGTCATTAAGGTGGGGGAAATGGGTTGAAACATATTCTGTGGTTTTGGGGAAAATATTTTCTGCTAACTCGTATTTAAAAAGAATGTTTCATTAAACAATACATTTCTTGAACATTCTGGTAAGCCTAGCTTTGCTTATCCCAGATGCGTTTCACAGCATTAAACTAGAGTAAGAAGATTATAATAAAATTAAGCTAATGCATCAAATGGAAGACACTATAGGAATATCACAAAATTATTTTAGATGATAACTTTGGAGACTTGCAAAATGGAACATTGTTTACAGCGTAAGTGATTGCATGTCTTCTATGAGTGAAATCTTTAATGAATACATACATGTGGATGAGGTCTGGGATTTAGTGCTCAAAAATGAAAATTGGTGTAATGATCAAGAGCAAGATCCTGGCCGGGCGCGGTGGCTCACGCCTGTAATCCTAGCACTCTGGGAGGCCGAGGCGGGCGGATCGCTCGAGGTCAGGAGTTCAAGACCAGCCTGAACAAGAGTGAGACCCCGTCTCTACTAAAAATAGAAAGAAATTATATGGACAACTAAAATATATATATATATATATATACACAAAAAATTAGCCGGGCATGGTGGCGCATGCCTGTAGTCCCAGCTACTCGGGAGGCTGAGGCAGTAGGATCGCTTAAGCCCAGGAGTTTGAGGTTGCTGTGAGCTAGACTGACGCCACGGCACTCACTCTAGCCCAGGCAACAGAGTGAGACTCTGTCTCAAAAAAAAAAAAAAAAAGAGCAAGATCCTGAGCAAGATCATTTTTTACGAAGTATTTCAATGTGTAAAATGTGAGTAAATTTGTGAAGGGTATGTCAGAGGGGAGCAAGAAAAGTCGAATAAAGCATAAGTTATAAAATGGGAAGTTTTACATCCACTGGGATATAACTGTATAAAATGGCACGTCATAAAACAGCAAAACACGATGTGAGGGGTTTTTGCCTCCAGTGTCTGAACTCGGCTCCATCCCACCCACACGGCCGGCTGCAGGTGGGCAGGTGCTAAGTCACTGCCCAGGGGAGTCTGCCCAGAACCTTCCTGTCACTTGCCATCCTGCATTCCACTCTTCCTCTCTGTCCTGGGGCCTTGGGGTCTTGTCCCCTTGCCTTGCCCATGCGCCTTACTGCTCAAACCCTTTGGTTGGATTGCCTTTGGGGCTTGATCTGGACTTTGGCCCTGGACGCTGCCTTTCAGAGCACATCGTATTGCCCAAAGCCCTGCTGTCACCCACAGCCCACTTCTAGAACCCACGGGAGATCTGGTGTCTCACTTGCCTTGGGGCAGAGATCAGAAAGCATAAGCTCACCCTTCCCTGTCACAACACTGCCCTTTCTTATGAACTTGACTTTGTAGCCAGGACAAGGCAGGGGGGAGCTGGGACCCTGTATACCAAGCAAAATTAATAGGCAAGAATGTGCCCTTGTGCATTTATTTACCTAAGTGACTCATGGAATGGCACAATGTGTCATGTCGGCTGGTGGGCATCTGGGGGAAGAGGCAGATAGGACGGGAGGGGTGACCACGGCTGGAGAGTGATGGGTGTTCAGCTGAGCAGGATGCATGCCGAGGGCAGTACTTGTTTGCCTAACTTATGTATGAGGACAGTCCACTAAGTCAGAAAGGCATATGAGAAGAAAACCAGACGTGGTCCCAACCACAAGCAGCGTAAGAGCTAGTGAGATAAAGAAACGTACACACCAGGTGTGAGCGCTGAGCAACAGCAGACAGCCTTGGTCAAGTGTCTCTTTGGGAAAAAGATGGCGGCTGCCAGCCGCGGCTGGAGAGGTGGATTGACCCACTGGGTGAGCGAGGACCTTGCTGTTGGAGACCCGGCCCTGCAGATAAGATGGAGACACAGGAAGGAAGGGCCCAGGAGAGGAGCATCGAGCCTCCCCGAGGGACTGCAATATGCAGCCAGCTCGGGGGATCACTGGTCTGCACCCGACATTTTCCATATGATTCGGTTACACCCACAGAGGGTAAGAGGCTTTCCCGAGTTTGCACAGCTTTTAGCAAAGTAAATTAGAACAGAGCCTGGCTCCCAAGACCCTTGTAGTCTCTACACCAAGAAAGCTATTTCTTTAGGTTTTTGGCGATCGTTCAGTTTTCTGTCCAAGTGGCATTAGCGTGAGCCAGTGACCTTGAAAATGTTGGCAGCAGGGAGAGCTGGTGGATCTCTCTCTGCAGTGTGTGCATCGTGCCAGGTGTGAACGGGCCGCTGCTGTCACTATTCTGATGCAGCACAATATGCTCACTGTGCCTGCGTGGCTGCCGTTAGTAACCCGCAGCTTGTTTTCCTAGCACGGGTGGCAGAGGCTTGCTCCATTGTCTTGCTGCATTGTCTTCTGTCCCTCCCCTTCTGGGGCCTATTCTTCCTGAATATGTGGCCGTGAGTGTTCAGCTAAGCCCGGTGTGGGGTAGGGGGGTGGGAGCGGCGGCGGTGGTCTTTCTCATGTTACCCATAGAAAAGTGCTGATGAGCTCGTTCTCTATGGTAAGACTGGACTTGCTAGAAGTATAATACCGGCTGAGCACTGCTAATCCCCAAATGCGCCAGAATCCAAAACTTTCTGAGGGCTGACATGCCACTCAAAAGAAATGCTCCTTCAGACATAAAGGCTAATGACTCATGGAGTTCTGACCCTCTCAATGGCGTTCACTGTTCACCAGTGATTATGTCATTAGGAATGAATGAGTCAGTGCGGTCGATCTTTACATCAAAGCTGCCACTTGGAAATTTTCAATAATCTCTGCACTCGTGGGATTAGGGTGGTGTTTAAGCCATTGCTGTTCTGCTGTGGTTACGTGGCCATGAAAAATGGTTTTCTTATGGTATCTTTTTCCTTCTCTTTCCTTCTTTCTTTTTTCTGAGTAGCCGTATTTATAAAAGCTTGGGCTCTCTGATGATTTACTCTTGATGCAAACAGCGAAGTAGAACCAAAACAACATGCTATTTAATATCTGGAAATTGCAGGAAAACAATTGAGTAGAGGTCAGAGGACTGTTTTAAAGAGTGGACATTCCAGAAATACTGATAGATGATGATTCTTGCCAAAGAGGGAAAAAAACTCATTGGAGCATTTCAGATTTCCAATTTTCAAATTAGGGATGCTCAACTGGCAAGTGTTATAATGCAAATATCCTAAAATCTGCAAAAATTCAAAATCCAAAACACTTGTGGTCACAAGCATTATTGGATAAGATGTGCTCAACCTGTAATGGCACTTTTTAAAATGAATAACCCCTATGCATCTGAATCATGTGGTTGCAAAGTTTGAAAGGTGACTTTGTTGTCAAAATTAAGAATGATGATTTAATTGTTATCTCCATAAGTTTCTTTACATGGTGAGTGCACATCTGCTAAGCTATATGGTACCATCATCTGTAAATCTCCAAGTCACTCATCTGGTTTATGTAATTGGAGTCAGACTCATGCTGCTTTTCCAGTGCCCAGTGGGAAGCTCACCAGACTCTTCTCTCAGGAGTCCCCAGGGATTCCAGGCCCAGCTCTGACTCTAACTGGCCTTGTCACCTGGGATGAGTCACTTGGTATCTGTAAAGTGAGGGATCCAAGCAGATGATCCGTAAGGTTCCGTCTAGTTCCAAGATGACTTATGGCAAGTAACTGACATTAGATAAAATGGGGGACAAAAAGTAAAGCCCCTTGTACAAGTTATTCAACTATCCTTCACTCATTGAATTCTGTTCTATTCTGCACACAGTCACTTTTAACTGTAGTTCAAGGTCACACAGCCAGTAAGGGGCGGAGGCAGGATTTGAACTGAGGAAACCTGACTCCTGAGTGCACGACTCTTAACCACTGAGCATGAAAGCTCGCCTTGAGAATAGCACCCTGAAGAGTAACCAGGTTTTGGCCAGAAGGGAGAAGAGGGCCTTGCAGGGGGGAAAGAGACGGCTGGAAGGCTCAGAGGTAGAAACGAGCCGATGTGTCTGGGGCCGGTGAGGAGCTTGGTTGGATGGAGACCAGGGTCCCTGCTGGAGGGGCTGGGTTTGCGGAAGACAGTGATGGCTGCATGCAACTTTGTACGCACCACGAGCAGCTAATATCGTAGAACTGGAGGTAATGATAAAATGGTTTTAGGAAAGTATATGTGACAGTTGGTGAAGAGCATCTGAAGGGAATGGAGGAGACATTTTTCCAGACGGATCGATTTGTCCACTGATGGAATAGAGATGAGATAGGGAGTCAATGGTGATGCCAGCCTGGGTGACAGGTAGAGTTACGGCTCCATGAAAAGAAAAGAGAGATGTCAAGAGGGGAAAACCAATAATAAGGCTCTGGGACATCGAGGAACCTGGTTAAACTCCAGGCAGGTGGCAGAGCCAGGGCGGGTCCATGCAGGCAAGGGAGCAGAGTGGCTTGAAAGCAAAGTCCTGCTGTGCTCGTTATTTTTGGCCAGTATTCTTATCAATCAGAACAAAATAATATACTGGAGTTTTTAGGCCTCTAAAGGAATTCCTGCTGGCCCTGCCTGCTGGAAACTGATGTTCTAAAAAGGCAACATCACTTTGTCGTGAAACTCACCTGCAGGTATTTTAAGTACGCATAAGCCATTGTGCTCACCCATTTACAGTGCATCTATTCAGCACTTCGTTAAGTGGTTTAGCTTGTTTTGCTTTTATTATAGGTTTTCTTATTATAAAAACATACTTACTTGATTTAGAAACTTTAATTATAGATGAACAAAAAGAGATCACTGAAAATCCCAAGATACACCCTTAAAAAATCCCAAGATACTGTTAATATTGTAGTGTAGAATCTAGTTTTTTTTTTTACATGTAAAAAATTACATAAAAATGTACAAACAGTTATGATTAACTTTTTTTCTAATGTGACTATTTTTCTGTGTTACGGCTGTAATGTCATCATAGATGTAAATAAATTTCTTTGATCTCTTGGTCTCTTAGCTTATGCCCCCTTTTATATTATCAGTCATTGCTACAGCTCACGTCTGGGTAGCAATGCTCTGTTTCTGAGGGTGGAATTGTTGGGCCCCAGACTACGCACAGTTTAAGGCTGTTATTTCAGGTGGCCAGACAGGATTTGCTGTTGGGTGGATCTCTGGTGCGTCACTCACGCCTGGTTTTGGTTTGTGGCATCAAAGGATAGCCACTTATCATTTTCTCAGAATCTGGGCAATCTCTAAAGGAGGAAGAAGAGCTTTTCCTTTGTAAAGAAGCCAGAGGTACAGGACAGAGAGGCAGAAAGAATGCAGACCTCAGCAGGCTGGCAGAGGGGGAATGACAAGGGAAGAGGGGGACATTCCAGCATGGTGGTCAGGGTCCAGTCGATGCCAAGGAAAGGACCCAGAGAAACCAGAGAGAGGCTGGCAGGGCCGGTGGGTGTCGTGTGTGATTTCCTATGGAAAAGCAGAAAAGTGCCTAGTGTTGCTTTTTTAATAATACAGAGGAATCTGGTATCAGTCACTGTAGAAGAGAGACCTGCTCACATGTCACGTGCACTGACATAACCCATACTGTGGAATGGTATGGAAACATTGCAGTTCTATTGCAAGGATTTTAAGTGGTTCTTTGGACAGTACTCAAACATGAAGATGACAGAGTAGATAGAGATATTCCAGCCTTGTTTCTGATATTGGAACTGTATTCACTTTGAACTTCCTTCGCTTGCGTGTTTGGTTTTCTATGAGTTTCTCATGCATATTTCTTTTATCTTTATTTAAAAAAAGAAAAAACATAAACAGCGACAGCTTCGATATGTTCTACCCAGCTGTCTGTTTCCCAGAACCTGGACGCTGTCATGTGGCTGTGTTCCCAGCATGTCGTGGAGCAATTCTTTTCTGACACATTCTTAAATGGAAACTTGGAGTAAACACAGGCCCTGTTCGAGCACTTGAAACACGGACAAGCAAATGCCCATGAGCCTTTATCTCTCTTGGCTCTTGGCACAGTTCCTTACATGCAGTAGAGTGAAATGAATGTTGAAAAAGGAGGATATTCGACTGTATCTTTGCACCTTACCCCTTATGTTTCTGTTGTATGCCAATGGAGGCAACAGCAGAGTGTCCAAGGCAGAAAATCTGGGTTTCCATAGTCGAGTGGCCCTGGGAAAGTTATCTCAACTGAACTTGACATTGTTCTCCTGTGGCTCCCACCCTTCCCGTGTAACCTTGGGAAAGTCACCCAACCTCTCCAGCCTGTTTGTTCACCTGCAACATGGCAATAATAATAGCAGCTATGTCACACGGCTTCCTATGAGTCAAAATGGGGAAAGGGCTTACAGCGGTGCTTGGCACATAGTAAGCGCTTCTGAAGTTTAAGTTGTTATTAATTTCATTATCACCATCTCATGGGATTGAGACAAAGTAGTGTGTACTGTGGGTATTATCACAGTAATAACTGATGGTTTTCCTGCTCTGGTTTTTCTTCAATTAGTTACTGGATGGATTAGTGTCGGGTTAACAGAAAATGGTGCATTTCTGTTATGGAATTTCTAATTCGCAGCTACTTGAATCAGATCTTCCATGTTTTCACTTATGTGTGCATATGCCCATATTCAAGTCAGAGGCACCACGTCTCAGTCAAAATTGCTTCAGTTCATCTCATTTCACTAGGATGAAAACCTATGCCCTCTTCACTTACAAACCTTCCGAACCTGTGTCTGGAGGACACTAGATTTAGATGCTTTGCCGATTACCAGCGGGGGCGCCTTGGACAGTGACTTCTCTAAGTCCCCGTGTCCTCATGAATAAAAGGGAAAAGATGGTGCCTCTATCCAAATGTGGTTATAAGATCTAAGAGGGACCATTATAACATTATCTAAAATGTACTGAGCACTTAGTCTGTGCCGGATGCCATGCCCAGTACTCCGTAAGCATCTCTTGTTACTATAACTCTGGAGTGTAATTGTAGCCAGACCGTGGAAGGCATGAGCTGTAGCTAAGGTGTCGGAAGGTCTTGGTGGAGCTGGTATTTGAATCTGGTCAGTAAGACTCCAAAGTCCATGATCTTATGCCTCTCACCAATCTTCAGCCAACTGTGCTCCAGTCAAGCATCTCTTTGATGCCTTTTTTCTCCACTCAGGAGAAATTCCTTCCCTTGGAATTCACATCCCCTAATTGTGCATATTGAAATCCTCCCCTTCTACCAAGACCCTCTTGGCCCTAGAAGCTTTTCCTGGTTACCCTCGGAATTCTCATGGCCCTTTGCACAGGAGAACTTGAGAGCAGGGAACTCTCTAGACATCACTGTATCCTTCCTCTCCTATCCAGCGCCTCCCACTTAATTTGTACTTATTAAGTATTTGTGGGACTGATGAATAATTATCTGGTAACCTAGGGCTCACCCCCTGCCCTTGGTTTGCAGAGTCTGGGGGGAGGACAGGAACACAGGACCCCACCACTCTTACCTGGTCACCAGCCCAGGTGAGATGCACAACGGTCCCTAACTTGGGAGCTGTCAGCTCCTTCCTCTGTGCCATCCCATGACTTAGGTGGCCTCCAGGAGAGAGTAGGTTGGGCTGAAGGCAGCAAGCCTCAGGCCTCCACCAATGGGAGCAAGACTGTTTACAAAGGCCATGGCAGCCCACCGGAAGACTCACACACACAGTCTTAAATTTTGAGCAAATGCTCCTTGAAACCTAGACTTTTCCATCACTGACCGCTCGGTGGATCGAGGCTAGAAGTGCTAGATCAGAAAAAAAAGAGCTGAGGTGAGCTGATGTGCTGGGAAGTTCAGAGCTGCCTCCAATTAATGCAAATTTTGCTTCTCTTGTGATGCTGTTTTCTCTGGCACTTGATCGTAACACCTTTATTTTTAGCTCCACTCAAACTTCACATCCTCTACCTCTTCCATCCCTGGGGGATGTTCAGTGGTTACAAGAAAAAGGGAGAGTCTTTGGTGAAGCATCTCCACTGAGGCTGTGGCTCTGAAGGGGTCAGTGAACTCTTGTCTCTGTTTCATGGCACAGACACGGTCGCAGGGCTCTTAGGTCATTTCCGACCCCTTGGGGAGCCCGCTGCCGGGACTAATGCGAGACCATTAGTAGAGATGGACGTTTTAAATCCAGGCGTTTAAACTGTAATCCTACTAAGTAATTTGTTTCCTGTTTTATATTGTTTGCATAGAAGAGGGGGTGGAAAAATGCAGAAATGTTTTCCAGTGCATTTCCTTCCTTCCACCCCCAAACCTGCTAAAGATACAGCGTGCAGCTTTCATGGTGTTGGTGGAGTTCTCCCCAGGGTTAGATTTTTATGTGCTCAGTTACTTTCCTGGTAGGAATGACTTCTTATACTTTGTATCACTAAAGTGAAGGTGCTCAGTGAATTGATTGCTTACCTGCAGATCTCATACCCTCGTTCTGAGCTCTACGGGAATGTGGCCGGCAGATATTATGGTCCCCAGGGGCAGACTTCCACCTCCATTTTTTCTTACCTTTTCCATTTTTTATCCACTGAAGTCCTGCTCCATCCTTAAAACTGAAATTGATCTTTTGGTGGTTGCCGAGACTTTCAGTCCGTCAGATGAACGTGTGTGTGTTGTCATGAATCTTAGAGGCCTCTGAGACCGTCCAGCATCCATTCTTGAACCTTTCTCCTGTGACCTCCTTTCTCTTTATTTGACTTGACATTTTGTGCTCAATCTTCTCTTTTGCTTCTGCTCTTTTTCGTTGAGTTCATCCATTGCTTTGGCTTCTCCTCCCACCCCTATGTAGATGACTCCCCCAGATACAAATCTAGTGCTGTTTTCTCACCTTTGTCCCAGTCTTGTGTGTCCAACTGCCCACAGGACATTCATACTTAAATGACCCACATTTCATCACACATTCATAGTCTCCCGGGGGAATCTATTATGTTTGCCTACTCAGATCTCTTTTCTCTTCCCAATGATTCCATTTCAATCAGTTACAGCCCCGTTCTCTCCAACACACAGAAATGCAAATTGAGAGCGCTGTAGCACACTCTTCCACCCCCTACACCCAGTCTGTCACCATCCCTCCCTGCCCTTGGATTTGCCCTTGATTCCCAGCTACCATCCAGCCCAACCCAGACACTTGGTGTCCTTGGCAATGACAGCCTCCCAGGCTCTCCGTCCCTTCCTGCCTTTCCCACTCCGGTTCTCTGTGCCCATGCCTGAGCTATGGGGTCTCCCCCACTTCCCACCTCTCAAACTGGGGATCGTCCCTGCTGCTTGGTGAGTGAGACATGCACCCCTCTTGCTGTTGTCAACAACATGCCATCATGTCCAACCCCCTCTGCGCTCTCACTCTGTAATTAGTGGATGAAATCCCCAAGCCCTTGTTGAGTGCCCTTGATGCAGACCACGTCCCTGGCAGCCCTCGTGTGGCTGGCAGTTTCCTGAGCAGGTGTGCTCACTGCCCTTGTGGTCCCTCCTTGCCAGCTCCTCTTCCAAGTTCAGCTTCTCTCAACCCCTCCTCACGGCTGCCTTCAACCTCTTCAACCCACGGGGATGAGTCCTTTTTCAGAATTCTTACTGTTCTTGTTGTGAAGACCCTTTCCGTTATTCTGATTTTTTTCGTGTATATTAGTTTTAACTGCTTGACCAGATTGGAATATTTTTAAGGTCCACTGCATTGTATTTGCTGTGCTAACTGTTCACAATACTAGTTGTGTATTATTTCTCATTGCTGTAGTAGTATTCATGATTACTACTAATCTCTAATTATATGTAATTAAGATACAATTAGGATAAGACAATAAACCAGGCATTGTATAAAGTGCTGTGTGTGCATTTTGTTATCTAATGAGTAGGTATTCAGCACATACTTAATGGACTTAAGGAAAAGACTTGCTCATCTGTTCACCAGCTGTGGGTATCAGGGACACTTCTGTTGAAGACTCAGTTTCCTCTACAAAATAGCGGGCTGGCATCTTGCCTTTCTGGGTTCTTTTCATTTCCAACACTGTGGGTTCAATTCAGTTCACTCGTGCTTAGGGAATCCTTTCTGTGTACTTCGCACAGATTTGTTGCTTAGAGAATATAAAACAAATAGAACTCGGTCCCTTCCCTCGGAGGTTTTACCAGATAGTGTATTAACAGGAAGCAGGGGTATCCGAGGGCTGGAGCACAAGAGAGTGGATTACATCATTAGGAAAACATGGGGAGATTCCTGAGAGTCGATCTTAATTAGAAGCTTCCTGAAGGAGGAGAGATTTCCGTTGAGTTTAAAGGAGCCGGTTGATGGAGTGGGAGTAGAAGTACCACTTGGGAGAACCGGTGGGCAAAAGAAGCTGTTCAGCAGGGAACAGAACAGGGCTGTGTTTAAGACCAACCAAGCAGACATTTTGCTGTATGCTAAAGTTAGAATGGCCACCGTATTGATGTTGCTTTGAGATAAAACCGGAGAATCTCCACTATATCATGAAACTATGTGGATTTCAGAGGAGTAAAACATTTGGATATTCAAGATGGACCCCCAGATTAAAAACCTCTTATTTTGGCTCCCCCATGCTGACTCATGAGCCACAGGGGAGCTTCCATTGCAAGCCTGATACATCTGGATTTGTCACTGTGTAACATAATTAATTACCATTACCACTGGCTAATGTTTAATAATAAATATTTATGCCTCTCTTCATTTCAAAAAGAAATTGAAGAGGTTTGCAAATATATTTGCCAGGAAACAAGTAAAAAAAATACAAGAGATAAAAAAGAAAAAAGTAGAAATAATAGAGTGAGGTCAGAGGAAACATTTGAATGCCCAACAGCTCTAAATACTTTATTAGAGGTCAGCTGCATACTTAGAGGTCAAGTATCTTAATAGCCAATGCATTTTTTCCCCTAAAGGAAAAGGTTTTATTTTTAATATGATGTAGCATCTCTAAGATTCCAAGTTCATATTCAGAGGCTTATCCTTATTGATGAAAGGGATTTTGGATATTGGATAATGCTGTGTGCTTTCATTCATGCCGACTGCTTTTAAAGGAACTCATTAGAAACAGGCTGAAAGCAAAACACTAGCCCAGGGCTTCCTGGCTGAGCTTGTGAGGCTGCATTGCTAATGCACCTATGATTCTACTTAAGGAAACCCCGGCTCTGAGGTCGGAGAGAATTTCCTCTCCTTGGAAAACTTAATTGTCATTTATTATTTCCTTTTAGGAAAGGTTTTTCTCTCTGCCTCCCCCAACACACTCGTTTATCACTTTGTGTCATTGGAGGGGGAGGGCACGGGGTGGATCTGAGAACAGTGGAGCCCAGCGTGATGGCTGGAGGGTCCCTAGACTGGGGCTGACCTGCTTTGAGTTCATGTCTCTTTTTTTCATAGCGTCAAACAGCATGAGCGCTACGGCCAGTTGACCCTGGTCAATTCCACGTCGGCCGACACGGGCGAATTCAGCTGCTGGGCCCAGCTCTGCAACGGCTACATCTGCAGGAGGGACGAGGCCAAAACGGGCTCCACGTACATCTTTTTTACAGGTAAAACGTTCGGTGCATTAGTGAGGCTCTTCCAACTTTTGGACTTGGCCCAGATCTGAAGGGTCCCACTACATGTTGAGTAGCAAAAGATGACAATAAGAACACACGCTGTTTGCCAGGCCCTCCCTGGGCTACACGCTTTACGTCAATTATTTATTACTTCATGCAAGTCTTGCAGTGAGCCTTGAGGGTAAATACTAATATCATTTCCATTTCTTTTTGAGATAGGAAAGTAAGAGGTGTTTAGAGATTAAATCCTTAAGGTCACATGGCAAGTAAGCAGTGGTAGCAGGATTTGAACATAGAACCGTCTGATTCCAGTGTCCGTACCTCTACTGTCCAATATGGTAGCCACTGGACACATAGGACTACTTACATGTAAATGAAAACTAATTAAAATGAAATAAAATATAAAACGGTTTCTCAGTGCACTTGCCATATTTCAAATGCTCAGTCGAGACACGTGGCTAGTGGCTGTTATAACGGACAGCACAGGTAGAGAATGTTTATCACAGAAAGTTCTTTTGATCAGCACTGCTGTTGGCTTTTCTTCACCATGCTCTCAGAACCTGTGATGATCTCCTTCCTGGAAACTCCATAATTATATGATTCTTTGCTAAAGATCTCCTCCCATTTGTTCTTAGGGGTACTATAAGCTGAGGTTTTGGGGACAGGATTCCCAAAGGTGGTGGTCCTTTAGGGCTCCTCCAGTCCCTGTCCCTGTGCCGAGGTGGGGTGCCTGAAAATGTCAGGTCACAGTGGAGAACTCTTTTCCCCTGCAGCATGAGGTATGTTTGCATGGTGGAACTTGCACTTTGAGAAAAGGGCCTTGCAGAGTAGCTGTTCAGCCTCTTTCCTCTGCAGAGTTCTCTATGCTGAAGTCCGGGGAATGAAGTTCTCCAACAAGGAGAATCTTGCAAATTCTACACTTAGGTTCTGTTGCCGTCGAGGCATTTCAGGGGAATCCAGAATCCTTTCTCAGTGTCTGGGCGGGGGATTTCATGAAATTTGTCTATGCCCTGAATCCACCTACCTTTCAGGCCTAGAATGACTGAGGCCTATGACCCAAATGATCTTCTGCCCTGGCCATTAATGCTTTAGCAAAATTTCATGTGTTTTTCCCCTTCCTGCCCAAATAGCTCCTCTCTGGCAAGAAGATGCATTAGCAGGGCATGCTACACTTCTGGAAATCACATGTATCTGATTTCCACAACATTCCTATGAAATAAGCAAAAACTATTTTCTCTATTTTAGAAATAATAATGCTGACGTGGAGACTCAGTGCTCCATGACTTGTAGTAGCACAATAAGGAGTCCAACCCTGGTGTTCTGACCCAGGATTCAACGTTCCTACTGCCCTGAACCTGTTCTAGGACAAGGTAATGGGTGGACTGACAGACAGACGCCAGCTGGCAAAACTGGTGTTGTCAGGAGAATTGCTAACAGTTGTTCATGGGCAATCCCTTTGGATCTTCATTTTGGAATATGATACACAGAATTGCCCATGTCCCCTTTGTATAATGTCACACTGTGGAGCAACAGTGGAAAAGGCAACCAATGAAAACCAATAAAAGTCTATTGTTACAGACAGGACTGATGCTACATTGCAAATTGCAGAATGAAGACTCTTGCCAAAATGAGCACTGTTGTGTCTTCCCAAAGTATTGGTTGGTGTTTTGAACTGAAGGCTCTCTTTCAGTTTTGGGGGCAGGTCCTCTTTCTTAATTTACTGAGGTCCCTTTGTGAATCAAAGGAAGGCTAAAACATACTTTTCAACTGTCAAGACACCTGGATCAAAAAGGGAGGCGACTTAATGTATTGTATCATTTTCTTAATCCTCAACACTACGCTGGAAGTCCAGTTGGATTTTTAGTACAGAGTTTAGCAATTTGTCTTTTCAAGCATGGGTGGGTTTGAAAATCCAAGATGGGCCGTTACAGAAGCTGAGGTTCCCATCCTTGGCTCTGGATTCTTTCCGAACATATGTTTCCCAGCTACCCACGTAGAGAAACGTCTGTCATTCATTATGTTTGTATGTTTCCTAGCATGAAGCTTCTTTGGCGGGAGGAAGTGATTGTTGTTAATTTGTGCAAGTTTTGCTTAAGCAACTGCCATATGTATTTCCTCTTTCATCTTTACTCAGGAGGCTTTTGGAGGGGTTTTCCCCCCTTTTCCTCTGTTTAATTGACATGTATAAAGAAAACACTCAAATCCTAATCATACAACTCAATAAATTATCCTGAAGTGAGCAGACACATGCAACTACCACCCAGGTCAAGTATGAGAACGTCACCAGCCGACGGGGCTTTCTCGGTAAAAGGCTTTGGGCTCTAATTTTCATATGTAGGAAAACAATATTAATAAGTAAGTACTTTATTAAATATTGAGCTTGCTATCATTCGGTTTTAGTTTATAGCTTCCTAACTTTATTTTTTTTAGAAATATAAAATCCCATGTGCTCACTTTTCTTAAAGTAATATGTTTGTCATCTACATATGTGGCTATAAATATACTTGCAGGGGACATATGTCAACTGTAACTGTTAAAATGAACTTCAACACACGTTTTGCTTTTGTAGATGGAGGCTACTGACTGCAAACACATTTTTAAAGCAATGGGTGTGGCCACTTATTTCAAAGCAAGTATTTTAGTAAAAGAAGTCAGATGACATTTTTGTGTTCTGAAATCCAGATGGTTGAGTTATTTTTTTTATTTTTATTTTTTTTAGACAAAGTGTCACTCTTTTGCCCTGGCTAGAGTGCCGTGGCATCAGCCTAGCTCACAGCAACCTCAAACTCCTGGGCTTAAGCGATCCTCCTGCTTCAGCCTCCAGAGTAGCTGGGACTACAGGCATGCACCACCATGCCTGGCTAATTTTTTCCATATATTTTTAGTTGTCCAGATAATTTCTATTTTTTTTTTTTTTTTTTTTTTTTTTAGTAGAGATGGGGTCTTGCTCTTGCTCAGGCTGATCTCAAACTCCTGACCTTGAGCGATCCACCCGCCTCAGCCTCCCAGAGTGCTAGGATTACAGGCATGAGCCACCGCGCCTGGCCTGGTTCACTTATTCTACTGGTTTTGCTTATTGGCTGAGATTACTCTACATACCCTTATTTAAAGCAAAAGTTGCCTCTGAATCTTATAATCATAAAATCCTGAAGTGTCGTTGCTAAAGAGACATGTTTAATATTATCTATGCCAGATTCTTCTCTTTACGAATGGGGATATGGAAGCGCAGGGAGATTCACATATTGAAGGCCACATAGACGGGACTGTGTGAACACGTGAACATTGGGCACAACGTTAACAAAGGTGCCCCTGGCTGAGCCTGAAAGTGAGTGTATTATAAAGTAGCACAAATCACCCGGACTGATTATCAAGCCTTGCAAGAGATAGATTCTTGATGGGCTAGGCCATACCATTTCCTAATCTTGGAGCCAGGAGAAAGAACCTTCGTGTTAGCGCACTCAGCAATCATAGCCCAAGAACTCTTGGCCCATGAAGACATTTGATGTTGTGTCCAGGAATTCTGTCCCCAACCTAAAACACCATACAACTGTGACTCAAAGGCTGCTGGTGGAAGAGAAAACCAAGAATAATTATTTGTTTCAGGAACATTGCAGGGAAAACACAGGAAAAGATTTAACAAGTGTTGGAGCATGATTAGCTCCAGAGAGTTCTCTTAGCAATTACTAGAATATTCCCTCACAGAATGATCCAGAAAAAGAAAAGATTTAATGTACCAAAGGGGGAGAAAAAAAGGAAATAGAAAACCCACCATTAGCTTGAGCTAACCACCTTTTTCTGTTTCTTTTAAGAAGATGCAAAGTAAAAATTATTCATCCAGAAAATGAAAAGCATTTTTAAAAAAATCAGCCTTTTCTGTTCATAAGGACGCAGCATTCTGAGTATATTGCCGGAGTCCTTAAGGCACTCTCGGCTCATTGCTCCAGAGTCAATAAACCTGTGTCTCCCCCTTTGCAGAGAAAGGAGAACTCTTTGTGCCGTCTCCCAGCTACTTCGATGTTGTCTACTTGAACCCGGACAGAGAGGCCGTGGTTCCCTGTCGGGTGACAGTGCTGTCCGCCAAAGTCACCCTCCACAGGGAGTTCCCGGCCAAGGAAATCCCCGCCAATGGCACGGACATCGTTTATGACATGAAGCGAGGTTTCGTGTACCTGCAGCCCCACGCGGACCAGCAGGGGGTGGTCTACTGCAAGGCCGAGGCCGGGGGCAGGTCGCAGATCTCGGTCAAGTACCAGCTGCTCTACGCGGAGGGTGAGTCTGGCCCAGCCCTGCCCGGATTCTAGTCATCTCCGTGGCCGGTGGCCGGCATGCTGTTCCTTGTGGGGGGCATGCTGTTCCCTGTTAGGATGGGAACTCGTGGCACGGGATGAAACAGAATTCTCGACACAAAGATCAGGATAGAAAGACGTAAAAAGTTTATTTTACCCTGAGAGAAGGGGGAAAGGGGTTTGGCACATGAAAGAAAGAAAGAGTGTGGCTGGAGGCTAAGCAGCTGGGGGGTTTTTTTGGGGGGGGGGGAAGGAAGAAAAAAAGTGTTGCCAGCTGATAGCAGAAAATGGCTGCATCTGTTTTTCCTTTTTTTTCTTTGTCTGCAAGGCTGACTTATCAGGGTGGTTGGAATGTGGGCTGGCAGGAGCTGGGGATGCATCAGCTTCTGTCTGCTCAGTTCTGTTCAGGGGCTGTGAAAACAAACTCTGAGAGGCCACAGGTGGTTAAACAAAGGGGTAGTTGTGTTGTGATCTTTCTCTTCAAAGGGCCATTGTGGGTTGAGTTTATCCCTGTTTCTGTTAATTTTTCTCTGTTAGTTTATTAGTAAGGCCGTCCTAGCCTAGCATTCCCTACTTACTAAGGGGGCACAGGATGCTGTTCTTAAAGGCTCCCCTTTTGCGCCACTGCTTCTGGAATGTTCTACCACCTTGCCTGGGACTCTGACCCAACTCCCCTCTTTCCCTTCCTGCCAGATCGTTCCTTCCTTCCCTCTGGTGCTGCCTGTGTGTTTGATCAGCAAGTCCCCTCTGTCCCTGCCTCCTTTGGAGCATCCTCCCAGCCTCTTAATTCTAACCCAAATCTGCTGTCTCCCAAGGCCCAGCTGGAGGCTGGTGTCCTTCTTACGCCCATTCCTGCTTTGGACCCTCAGTGTCTCCCTTCTGCTGGGAACCTACACTCCTCCCGTGGCCTCATCTCCCTTCCTGTCGCTCCTCTCCATTCCTCGAACATTTCAGCAGTCGGCCCTGACGTCCCCTGGCTACTCTGTCCATCCTCAGGGTGACATGAAACGCAATGACTACCCCGTCCACTCCACCCCATCACGACAGGACCCCAGCTCCGGCCACAGTCTCAAATCTTCCCGGACTGTTCGCTCAGTGCCCCCCGCTGCCCTCCCCTGTCCCCAGGCCCCCCCACTCCCTGGCTTGGATCCGGGTCTCATCACACCAGCGCTCTGCTGACACTGCACACCTTGCCCCTCTGCACTTTCCTCCCGCCTGTCCGGGAAAAACCCTCCCAGATGAACGTCACCATCCCGTCTCCACTATCCTGTCTCCCTGTGCCTGTGTTGCCTAAAGACTAGGGTTCTTTCAACGCGCGAGTGACAAATGACTCTTCGGGAGACAAGGGTCTTGATCTGTAGGAGTTTTAGTCGCTTGTAGCCAGTGACCGCTGAGAATAACCTCCGAATTCGTGTCTCCCTGAGGGAAAGTCGTGGGGCTTTTACAGGGTTGTAGACAAAGATGGGTCCTGGCATGTAGGGGCGGAGTTTTCCTTACGCATGCGTAGTTGTCACAGGTGTGTTACAGTAATAAAGCTATAGCTGTTCCTGGGTGGAGACTGTAGCATAGTCATGAGCAAAGTTCACTGGTGCTCACCTACAGGCGGCCAGGGTCTGTCCGGCTGGTTTTAGCCAGCTGAGTAGCAGGGTAGCATGTGCCAGCACACCCAACTAATTTTTAAAAATATTTTTTTGTAGAGATGGGGTCTTGCTATGTTGTCCAGACTGGTCTCAAACTCGTAGGCTCTAGTGATCCTCCTACCTTGGCCTCCCAAAGTGCTAGGATTATAGGCATGAGCCACCATGCCTGGCCTATGTGCACTTCTTTCCTCCAAGCTGCAGTGTGGTCTGAGAAATGTTGGAATCCTGAAGTCTCTGTGTCATTCCGATCCTGTCTCTGGAGCATGTGGCAACCAGAAACTTATAGCAGGGACCCAACCTGGGCCCCCTTGCCTCCCGGCAGCCCCCGCCTGGGCTTATGGCACAGGGTGGCCAGTGAGCAGATCCCCCACAGAGCTGTACGCCACCTCCCTTCCCTGAAAAGTGGGTCCCTTGGGTCACTCTCCCTCGATGGGCACCCCCTGGCCAGCCCCTGCGGGGGAGCAGAGGAATTGGTTTCTCTTCATACACTGTAGTCCCAGAAAGGTGACTTCTGTCTAAGAACTCTCAGCCTGACCCGGGTGTGTGGTCTGTGGGCAGAGTCCGTGCTCCCGCAGTGGTGTTGGGCAGGCAGCCCTGCGGAGGGGTGAGTGGCCCCACAAGCTGGTGGCCCTCTGGAATTAGAATTCAGGCTCCTGCCGGCTTTGTGTTCTTAGCCGTGGTGTCATTCAGTGGGCCATGGCCCCAACGCTCTGTAACCAAATGACTCTCACAGCCCTGCTTTGACCCCACAGGCTCCCTGAGGCCAGTGCCCTTTGCTGGCACATCCGAGTCCCTGCTGGAGCTCTGTGTCCCCTGCCCCCACTTCCCTTCCTGTCCCACGCTCCTCAGCCCACTCTCAACTGGCTTCCCTCTTGCCCTCCGCCCAAACAGCTGCGGCCAAGGTTCCCAGGGACTCCCAGCAGGCAACTCCTGTCCTCCTCGTCTCCTGCAGGAAACGGCCTCTTCCCCGTCCCCCTCCGCTGCCCCCCACTGTCACTCTGCTTGGTCGGCTCTTTGCCTTGCGTCAGCTTTTTGGCATCAGAGCTCCACAAGAACCTTCTTTCTCTCTCCTGGTCGCTTCCTGGGCAGCCTGCGCCATGTCCCTGGCTCCGCTTTACCCAGGTGTGCTCTAACTGCTAAAGGGACACGTGTGGCCCAGACTCGCAGTGCCAGGTTCACCTGTCCAACTATCCACCGGAGGCCTGATGGCCCTTCAGACTCCTTGTCCCACCCCGAACCCAGGGTCTTCCTCCCAACCTGGTTCTCCTGCCTTCTGTGCCCCGGTGAGGGCACCTCAGTCACCCAGGGGACAGGCCTGTGGCTGCAAGTCAAGCCCCACCTCCCTTCTCCTCCTGGTCCTTTCTACTCTTTTCATTAAATCAATTTCAAATCCTGTTTCTCTCCATCCTCACTGCAAAAAAGGGTTCAAGCTGTCATCGTCTCCTCCCAGGACTAATGTGAGTAACCCTGTCATCAGTCTCCCTTACGGTCCCTTTTTCTTTCTCCATTTCCCACCCTGTAGATGACAATAACTCCTATTACACCATTCAGTAGGTTCTGAGTCTAAATCTTTTGTGTTCTCACCTGACCTGCCTCTGCCCTCCGCCCCAGCCTGGTGGCATCCGTCCCTGCCCTCTGCCCAGCCTGCCTGGACCGGGCCACGCCCTCCCCTAGGGCCTGTGCACGGGAGGTTCCCGTCCATGTCTTTGAAGCCCACCCCTGAGACTTTAGTTCAAACATTGCTTCCCCCCAGCAGCCTTTCCCGGCTCTCAGACTGTCCTGAACTTTCTGGGCTCCTGTGTTGTACCTCTTAACACAACTAAAATTTTAAATTAACTATATGATCCCTTGCTCCGTGTCTCCCCGTCCTCTGGCATACAGCCTACAAGGGCTAGAGCCCAGGTTGTCCCAGCTCCTGGCCCCCAGCCTTGCTCAAGGCTCCTTGAGGGAAGCAATTTGTTTCTGAAATGCCGTGCAGTAAAGGCACTGCCAAGCCAGGTGGCGCTTAGTGCCCTGCGTGTCCGTGTATTTAGACTTTCTCTTCTGAGAATGGGCAGCCACACGCCTACCATTCCCTGCCCCCCTCCCAAGGCCCCACCCCCGGGCTGTTGTCACCATGTTCTATCTGCTGCCCTCTCACTGTTTTATTCTGTTTGCATGACCCGACAGACCTCTGAGCCTCCTCCCCCTAATCACAAGCTTGGTGACTGTCCCTGGGAGTTCCGGACCCCCAGAGTTGAGAGAGAAAGGTGGCTTCCAAGGAAGCCGAAAGTGGTGGGCTAGTGCTGGCCTGGTGCTGGTGGGGAAGCCATGAGAAATGTCACCTCTCCCCCGAGACCACGTGTGTAGGTTCACTTCCAATGTCCTGTTCGCAGTCTCATGTCACTCTCTCGCTGACTTCCAGTTCCCAGTGGCCCTCCGTCAGCCACCATCGTGGCCTCCTCCACCAAGGTGAGGGGAGGAGACGACGTCAGCGTGGTCTGCACCGTCCTGGGGGAGCCCGCCGTGGAGGTGGAATTCAGGTGGATCTTCCCGGGGCAGCAGGTAAGCGCCACCCCTGAGCCTCAGCCGTTTTAATTGTTTTGTCCCCACCCAGTGTAACCAGCCTTAACAAAGTACCAGAAAGGTGTGGGACTATGGAAGGGGCCAGGGCTTGTTTTCTACTAAGAAGTTTCAGTATATTTGCAGATGGATTTTTTTTTTTTTTTAAAGGCCAGGGAATAAAAGATTGGTTTCTCTTAGGCAACTGGCTAAATGTACCCTCTTCATCCAGTTTTTCTTTAATTATGGGGGGACTGTGGTATGAAAGGGAAACAATCTTCAATCCCAGCTTCTGGGTTCTGAGGTCCTTCAGGATGTTCTTTATATAAGCTGCGCCCCGGGCCAAGGAGCTCTGAGCAGACATCCACCCCGTGGGCAGAGACACACACACAGGCCCTGGCCAAAGGTGCTGTGAGGCCAGAGAGCATTTTAAAATAGGCTTCCCATAAAGGCAGCTGGAGCATATTTAGCCCTGGTGCACGGCCTGCTTACTGAAATAAACAGCTCTGCCACCACCATGGAATCATCCCTCTGTTGCCAGCAGAGACTGGGCCTCCTCGGATACGCTCAGCAGCTGATGTACTTCTGACCTATGGGGCATGCGTGGTGGAAACTCACCCGCCCTGGGGAATAGGGTTTACCAGCGTGCCTGCACTAGGGAGTTGCGAAGATGCTGTCCTCCTTACAGGTCATTACCGATACTCCATAGAGGGTGTGGGTTTTTTTTTTCTCTATTGCTAGTTGGTATTTTCTAAGCAGAAAAGGGATTCAGTTATAAATATTATCACCAGAGTAGGCTGAACCATCTCAAAAGTGCCTCCCTTGCTTTCCAGAAATCGGGGGTCATGTCATCTCATGTCTTCCTTGGCACAACTTTTCTCCCACCGGAGTCCTATGACACATTTGCCTAATCAGACTTGTCCCTTTCCTAACTCTGTCACTGGCGCAGCGAGTGCTTCTTCCAGCCTCTTTCAATTCTGTAAATAAGCCACGAAGCCGGGGGAGAAAGTAGGCAGCATTGAGGAGGGGCGCAGTGGAAAATTCTGGCCCCGTTTGTCATGCTTAACACCAGTTCTTCTTCCGTGGCATTCCTAAAGGATAAATTTTATATTAAATAGAAACTTAGTGAAGAAAAGGCCCAAGAGAGAATGCCAAACAGCTTAAAGATTTTCTTCCAAATTCAATGGGAAAAAGGCAGCCTAAAATGATTGTACAGTCCAGCAGCGCCCACAGCCCGTGAGCTCTGCATACCACGGTCTTTTCCCAGCATGTGTTTTCCACTTTGAAAGGGACACTCCCCAGGGGTGGGTGAATGGAGCTGTTTCTAGCAGCTTGTCCCTCGCACTTCAGTCTGTGTGGGTGTCGTTTAACAGGATGAAAGGCCCGTGACCATTCAAGACACATGGAGGCTGATCCACCGAGGACTCGGACACACCACGAGGATCTCCCAGAGTGTCATCACGGTGGAGGATTTTGAGACCATTGACGTAGGGTATTATATTTGCACGGCGCAGAATCCTCAAGGACAGACTACGGTAGCTACCACTGTTGAGTTTTCCTGACTTGGAAAAGCAGGTACGATGAACTTAGGGGAGGCCGATGTGTGCGCACAATCAGCCTTGGGGTTTTTTTCTTATTAGTGCTCTGCTGGAGGCTGAAGTCCAGCACCAAACCCCGACCTTGCTTTGTGAGTCACACCCAGACATTCAAACTAAAAGCAAGTCAGGTGGTCTATTAATGGAAGTGTTAACTTTTCTAACAGAAAGCATATATTTTGATTGCTTGCCTAGTTTTTATAAGTATATATGTAAACAACTTTATATAATCATTTCTATTAAATGAGCAAGTTTTTGTAAAAAAAAAAAAAAAAAAACGGGCTAAGTGCTTGTTTTTTTTAAAAGTTGGCTTAAAGTATATCCAGAAGGACTCCTGGCACCAGGACTTGCGTCAATACCTCGTGTTCTTTCCTATGATCACCACACTATATTAGAATTTTAAGATGTACTAATGTATAGTTCAACTATTTAACCACACACAGCAACTCAGGATTCAAACGTGTAGACCTGTCACTTCTTCTAAGTGGCAACATTAAAAGCAAATGTGAGCTAATTTATGAAGGTATTGAAAAACATCACGGGTCCTTGGCTTTTCTCTTAAACTGCTATGCTCCAAAGTACTAATTTCTAGATTAGGCTATTCAGTAAGAGTAAAAAAATGTTTTTAAAAGTTTAACTTCCACTATAAAATAGATGCACAGATTAAGGAAGATTCAACTGTGTTTAGACATTTTTACCATCTTGAAAAATATCTCCACCACAGCTATTCTAATTTTTAGGTCATACAGTACAAATTGTTAAAATTAGCCAAATGTATTTTTTTCTCAAATACACATAGCGTTGAGTTTAGAAACGCTTAGCTCTAGCTGTGAGCAGAAGCTCTGCCCTGACCACGTCTGGGGACGCACTGGACAGTCCTAGGAAATAGCTTCAGCAGAGACACAATCTTAATGACTGTGCTCTGAGAAGGGCCAGAAACTTTGCAGAGTGAAGTATGTCAGAGGTTGCAATTCTTATATTGAATATTCCAGCATTATTTATTTGATCCAAGTAAAATACACTTTCCATCACTACAAACTGAGCACAACTACAATTGTTTACACATCCATATTTTCATGACGTGCCAGCATTTTGCGTCCTACGTGAAACATTTGGTTTTAAAAAACAAAACAAAACTGAAAAGTTCTCTATTGTGTTTCCTATCTTCTCTCCTGTTCTATCGTCCGAAGAACATTTTATATTAATTGCTCTAAGATTTATTTCCCAGACACATAGTAGGGAGGACAGCAGGGAACAGCACAGGACTTACCATGTGTAGGGGATGAATGGCAAACCCAACTTTGGCTAATGTCATCGAGAACACCTTGGAAGCGAGAGCAGAGACGTTCTGGGAGGTGGCAGTTTCCATTTGTCAGAAGCAAACGTGGAAGGTTACATACGTCATAGACTACTGGAAGTTAAACTTCAGACAATCACTAATTAAAGAAAACATGCATCGTGAATATCAATTTGGTATGCAATGTACAGGTAAATGACTCAAATATCCACCTCTCGTATCCTGAAGCTCTTCTTACTACAGGGGTTATTTGTACGGCCACTGAACGCAGAGTAGTAGATACATTGCAATGTTGACAAATGCAAGGAGAGGGAGAAAAAGCCACAGTTCTTCCTTCTGCCTTTTCCAAAGTCTTAGAATTGGGGGAGGTAATAAGTTTTGTAAGGAAATCGAAATGTATCTTGGAGAAGAGTCGTACAAGCCACACTTTCCACTCTCTGGCCGTTCTACCAGCTTCCCAAAGACAGAGGGATTCCTCTAACCGTACCTGAAACAGTAGCATGATCTTCCCTCACTGTTTTCTTCTAGTAAATACTGCATCATTGGTTTAACGCAAGGTGCTTCTATTCATCCATACGCACTGAATCCTATTTTAGTTCTACTAGCTGATGACTTTTCCTTGTTCTTTATTCTAAGATTTTCTCCAAAACTACAGTGCCAGATCCAGGCCTTAGTGTATTTGGAGAGTGGTTTCAGCACCTTGAAGATGAGCTGGTTCTGGCAAAGCACGTTCCTTTGTCCTTGTCCCACGGCAAAGCAGGTTGGAGGTAGGAGGTTTGCTTTTGTGGCTCTGGATGGTGGAGAAAGGAAAGGGGGGATGAGGCGGATGGGAGAGCAGGGGACAGTGTAGGTCTGCAAGGGTAGCTCAGATCAAGGTAAAACTATACAGATCTAAGAGAAAGTAGGGTCCTACGTTTACTCGTAGCCTGAGAGAATGGATCGTAGTATAGTGTTGGCTCACGTGGGTAAGTAAAAACTCTACAGAAAAATCAAGCTAGTTTCAACAGACATGGCTGAACGTTGAGAAACTGCCAACAAGTTACCCCAAAAACATAGCGAGAAGGGACAGAGCGTAGCCTCTCCCCACCGTGTCCCAGGGCTGAGCGGAGTTGGTGGCAAGACAGAATTCAAGCGACTATTGCTTTTGTTGCTATGGCTTTTGCTGAGATGTGCACGCTGACTTGATTAGTAGGTTATCCAGGTATGTTCAGCTTTTGACTTAACACACAGCCGAGGCGGCCGCGTCGGACACGTGACACTGTCACAGCCAATTCATTCACACCCCACCCCCCAGCCAGACCAAAATAAAACTCACAAGAAAGGTGTCTGCGGTGAAGAACATTATAAAGGTTATAAATCTTTATCTCAATAGGCCCCTGAGAGTTTTTCCCCTTACGCTTAGGTGAAAAGGCAACGAACAAGATTCTCTCGTTCTTTAAGTGCTTTGTGCAATAACGTCCATGTCGGTTCCGAAATCTTCTTTGGAGGAGTCTTCTGGACCGAGTCCAAGAGTCTCCCCTCCAGAGTTCCAGTCTCAGAAGCAGCCGATTCTGATGGCGGTGACGTTTCCAGTTATCCCGCGGTAATGCCACGTGAGCCAAGGGAGCTCTTGCTCCCACGATCACCGTCAGGGTCAGTCCTGCAGAGCTGGGTCAGAACGCGCTCGGACAGTCTCTGCGCCTTCACGAGGTGTCATCTGGGTGAAATGCTGGGGTTGGAGAAGGAGCCGGAATTCCTGGGTGACTGGAAAGGGACAGCAGAGGACGTGGGGGACCGCTTGGGGCTACACAGGTCCCCATTGTGCAGCTTCCACAGAAGCTCCTCATTCTCCATGGAGAGTCGCTTGTTGACTTTCGACTCCTTCTCCAGGGACTCCTGCAGAACGGCCTGCTCAGTAGACAGTTGCCTTGAAGATGAAAAAGAGCCAGAAACCATGTGAATCCAAGTTAAAAAAAAAAAAAAAAAGAATTCAAGATTTTTTGGGTTTTTTTTTTTTTTTTACCATTTTAAATTTCAAAGTCCCCAACTATCAGCTTTGGGATAAAACAGAATCCTGCACAGGGTCAAAGGTATTTGGCTGGCTAAGAAACCCAAATAGTACAAATATGACCTCGAGCCAAAAACAAACAAACTACACTTTGAGCAATTTCACTGTAGGCTGAGCGATACTTCTGCAAGTATCCTCCATGTTTGATGACTATGTCACATTTGGGGCTGTTTTCTATCACTGTTTGGTTTCGTGCTGCTCCTTCTCCGAGAGCATCCTCACGGTCAGTAAGCCAGAGCTTCTGTGAGAAGGCTGGCGCTCCTGGGTCTCAGTGTTTGGCCCAGGCCCCTCTGGTGAAAGCATCGACTGCTACAATCATATTTTCCAGAGAGAAATCAGGACCCCTTAAGCACTGGCTTCCGTGGCAGCTCCAGGAGGCGCCCGGGGGGAGTGTGGCAGGAAAGTAACACCAGATGTTTGAGGAAGGGAGGAGCTAGGGAAAAACAGGACTGTTTTATTTTTACCTTGAAATGGCCATGTGCTTGTCCATCCGAGCTTTTAATTCCTCGTTCTCCTGCTGGAATCTCTTCAGTTTGTCAACCAACGCTGTGTTGTTGTCCACCTAGACACAAACAAGAATTCTGACATTGACATAACAAAAAATAACCCACCCTCATTTTTTTTTCCTTCCAGAACTCACAGTCTAACCCCTCATTTCTTAAAGCACATTCATGATGGAAAGATTTAATTAAGGAAAATCTAATAGCATACTGAAATACTTACACACAGACGTACCACAAAAAGAACCTCCAGCAGCAAAAATAGAGCATCTAGATATTATTTTTTTTTAAATGTATGCCAGGCTGCTTAAACACGGACATTGCCCAGGGGGAAACGGATTTGTACCAGGGCACACAGTTCTAGAATGGCCCCTGAGAACTGCCGCCCTGGGCAACCCTGGGTGCCGTGTCTCCTTCTGTTTCAAGGTGAAACCAACACCACAGCTGGACAGCCCGCATGTAACAAAAGCTACTACCATTGTCTTATGGTAAATTTTGCAAAACAAAACATTCCCACATTTGATGAAGACTCATAGGCTAACGCTTCACAGTTCTCAGCAATGTCTAGTATGGCCTTAAACATAGTTTCCTGGTTACTCCTTAGCATGTACCTCTGAGTGGCCACACAAAGTGACAATACGACAAAGCACTGTAGAGCATTAAGTGAAAGAAGTCACACTGCAGAAGGCCACCCTCCTTGGTTCAACTAAAGATATGTCTGTCCCGTTCTCCTGCGGGCCTGTCCAGGCTAAACTTTCAAGGAAAACAAATTAATCAATGGAGAGACTAAAGGATAAGATTCCCTGAAGACATTTAATCACTTAACATGATGAAGAGCTGATTACACCCCAGCTCACTTTCTAAAGGTAAGATTTTATTACTTGCTCAGGAGGCGACATTACAGCTCCCTCAAAAGTAATCCTAAGTCCCTGTCCTTGTAGCTTATGACTAACTTTCCAGAAAACAAGTCTGGAATATATGAAAAAAGGAACCTCGAAATGTTCAGGAATTATAGAGGAATTCTAGGTAAAACATGGGTGGAAAAATCTGGAATCAGAGACTGAGCAGTGATTGGCCTGTAAGTACTATCTCATCCAATCCTTCATTCTACAGAACAGAAAATTAGTCCTGATGGTGTCACAGAGCTAATTATTGGCAGAGCTTTCCTAACCAAAGCTTTCTCGCTCAGAAAACCTCCTTGTGCTAAGTGTCTTAATTTCTTCAAAGACCTGGAATTTACAAATCAATAAGGTACCAGTAGGTTTCCCCGTCATCATGTTAACCCATTCTTCCACGACCACACAACGCAAGGCTGATAGATATTACCCTGATACTTCTTGGGCATGGCAAGAAACAAATACTATGGATCCACAAAAATTAAAATGTGTTGGTAATTTTTGGAGAAGTTCTGATACATGAATTGCACACAGAGCAACTAATTAACAACAGGATCACCTGAGTCACCACTGACTGGGGGATTAGCAGAGTTATCGGACTTGGTACAACAGGATGACCTCTGGCAGGGACTGACATGTATACTAGGTTGGGTCCATTAACAACCACAGGTTCCTTGCCTGCCTTTAAAAAGACAAAATTTCCTGATAATTCAGAGTGTCCATATATCCCCATGGGGGCTTCGCCCTGACCTCCCTCCACAGAGAGGTAACACTCTCTACCAGAAAACCAAACCAAACCCCCAAACCAAGAAAAAAACAAACAGAGTGATCACCACGTTCCCTGCTGTCCAGGGCTGGTTTGGGTTTTAACGAGGTGCTTGTTCAACGATGCGTCTTGCGGGGAGAAGAGGCAATTAGTGCTCGGCAGCTGGTACAGTCAGGTGCAGACGACAGCAATGGCTGGGATCACTTAAGCCACCCTGCCAAACCCTGCCCACGTGGGTAGAGTCCTGCCTGGTAGCAGTTGTGTTTGGGGCCTGAGCCAAGACTGACATTGAACACCAGGCACTCCACTCAATCACACAGTTCTGGGTAGACTTGTCACATGCTACATCATTCTTTGTCCTGTAGGCTGCAAACTACATTTTATATTCGTATTTTTCACAAGGCTTGGCTGTATGTCCAACTGGATTAATCTTATTAAAGCAGAAATTCTTATCGCATGCCAGTCCACAATAAGATGAAGAATTTAGGTAGACTGTGTTGCTTGAATGGGACTACTTTACAGATTCAACTATTTTTGGACATGAGAAACCCGCCCAGAGTTGGTGGTATATTAAAAAATTGATTTTATATTATAGGTATTTAAAAATTTTTCTTAGGCAAGTGAAGATTCACAGACCACTAAAATTTGTTTGTCATAGTTTTCCCAAGAACTGAATAATGCTGCTTCAGATATTCCTTGGGGGGAAAAAATGTTTTAGAAGGCAGCAATGAATAAGCCTTCAACACAGTTGGAAGAGAAACTGTAACCTTTATCTTTTGTATGATTTCCAAACGTCCGTAAGTAGCAGTCAACCTAATGCCAGAGTTCCAAGTTCAGAGCTCAATTCCTATTTCAGAGACACTACACCCCATTCAGTAAGATCCTCAATCAGCTCTTCTGAAAGAGACATACCAGTTTCTCCATTTTCATTAACTTGATGTCTTGCTGATGCAATTTCTCATTCTTGATCTCTAACACAGCTTTCAGGCTCTCCAATTCTTGCTCCAGATACATGATCTGAGGGTTTTTCTGGAAAGGACACAGCAAGATATCGCTCTGACTTATCTCACACAATCACATGGTCCAGATTCTTAATATAAAGAACCTTTGATTGGATTTAGACAGTAGATAAACAAGTAGCAAGTGACTTCCATCTTCTTATAGCAGTTTCAAAGCAAGAGGTAAAAACAGAAGAGTTAAGATCATTTTAATCTCAAAGACTTTGGTCATAATGTTGGAAACAAACATTTTACTCATTTATCAGTAAGTTAATATGGAAAAACATTGGTTTCATCAAATACGTTACTGGAAACAGGAGAAAAACCATTGCTTGCGATTGAGGACAGGATTCTGGCTGGAGAGTAGGCAATCTACAAGTCCTTTATTGGTGTTTGCAGGGGGAAAAGGGGACAATGGTTGCCTCTAACCAAAGTAACTGATTAGGAGTGAAAAACATAGTACATTTATGGGGCTTTCTGGAAAATAACAGAAATAACAATAATGTCCTCAGTCTTCAGATTTTTCTAATGATGGGACTATGCTGCCTGGGCCATTCTTCTAGGGCAGCCATAGTACCCCAAAACCTACTTGGCGTACAGTACATACTCCACTAAAATTCTTCCCAAAATAAATATTATGTAAGGGAAGGTATCCTCTAAGAGCACATCGTCACCGTGGCTCCCTGCCGTACTCCTTGCTTTACTGATGGAAACTCAACTGAACCATCTGCAATTTGTGATACAAATTAAAAGCATAAGATCTACTGATCAGGTGTTTAATGAAGGAATTTCTTAGGTGAGATTCAGTGGTGTAGAGCATCATCAAAACCATTCTCCAGGGCAGTGTTCTCTCCTCTGGACCAATCCTGACTATAGTTAACACTCAGATCTTCAACTCCAGGCTCTTCCGATAGTTACCTGAGGCTGGGAAGGGTACGTGGGTGGGTAGGGGGTGAAGAGCGGTAGATTCACGGGTACAAACATACAATTAGATAGGAAGAATAATTTCTCGTGTTCGACGGCAAAGTATGGTGACTATAGTTAACAACAATATATTGTATATTTTAGACGAGATCGGCCATTCAGGGTGGTATAGCTTGGACTACTGTGTATTTCAAAGTATCTAGAAGAGAAGATCTGAAATGTTCCCAACAAATGATACGTGTTCGAGGTGATGGACGCCCTAAATATCCTGACTTGATCATTACGCAGTCCATGCATGTATGAAAATGTCACATGTACCCCATAAATATGTACAAATATTATGCAATAAAAAAACTTCATAAATTTTATATAATGTCCTTGTACCTCCCTTTTTTCTTTACCCTGAAAATAGCAAATCCTACTTTATTTTAGAGGGAAACAGCGTAATTTCCTCTGTCACTTTTTAAGTTAGGGAGCCTTGTACCAGCGGCACTTTCTCCTGCTTCTCCGCCAGCCTGTCCCTTTCTCCCCGGCCCCCTCATATGCACTCTCCTTTTCCACAACCTCAGCATGCTAACCCGGGGGACAGCCTTGGATATTACACAGTTCCTCAATCTGTTTCCTCCTCAGCTTTTCCAAAGTAGCTGCAGGAGGAGAAACTCCTTCGTGTCCTAGGAAGCTCTTTAAAAACCTGTTCCCGGAACCATTCGTAAGGTTTTCACTCTGCATGTAAGTCCAGATTTTCTTTCGAAATCACTGACTTTTCCTAAGAATCTTCCAGAATAAATAGCTTTGCTGTTTCCTTGAATATGACCTCATCTAATTTTATCAAGTGGCTAGAGGGTCTCTTAATGACATTATCAACAAAAGATCTCACTGAGAGATCCACGCATGCACTTTGGGAGCTGGCCGCAGATTTTTAAGTGGTGGAAAAGCTTCGCTTCTGCAGTCCCAGAGCACACACACACGGAACGGAAATGGTACTAAAGGCGCAGCAAGAAAAATTCTTTTCTCAAAAAAAAAGGGGGGGGGGGCAGGGGAGTACGATACATGTTGCAAGAGAAAGTTGAGCTTGCAAGAGATTTGTACTTTTCAAAAGTGACATTCATTTGTACAACGAAACATTATTCATGCATAAAGAGATGAAGTACTGACACGTGCTACAACATGGATGAACCTTGAAAACATTATGCTAAGTGAAAGACACCACTCATAAAGGACCACATATTGTATGATCCCCTCTGTATAAATTGTCCAAAATAAGCAAATCCATAGACATAAAAAGTACACTGGTGGTTGCCTAGTGCTGGGGACTCGGGGGAAAATAGGGATTGGCTGCCAATGGTACAGGGCTTTCTTTTTGGGGAGATGACATATTCTAGAATTAGATATTGGTGACCAATGCACAATTGTACGAATATACCAAAAACCACTGAAATGTAGATTGCGAAAGGGTGAACTTTGGGGTATATAAATTATATCTCAATAAAGTGGATTTTTTTTTTTTTCAGGAAAGTTTCCACTTAAAATCCTGATCCTCATTGGCAGTTTTTTTGTTTTTCTATAGGTGTTAGTTTAGACCACCCAAAATATCTCACACTTCATCTGTATGTTACTTCTTAGGATGCTAAAAAACACACCACTAAATGAAGCTGGTTTAACACAGCTGAAAAAGCACAGTGCTAGACAGGAAAAGGATTCCAAACCTGCAATATTCTTCTGGCTGCTGAACACTTAATTGCCCCTAAAAGGCAACTGAGCAGAAGAAAAACTGAGTAGTGATCAAAGAGCACACGTAACTTACCAAATTTGCTTTCTCTCTTGATATTCTTTTTTGTTCTTCTGATTTCAACTTTTCATTTAAAGCATCATTTTCACTCTTCAGATCATTGATTTGTTTCTAAACCACAAACGATGAAATGCGGAACATAAGTTAACGAGAAGATGCCAGAAACGTAGCTAACCATCCACAGAAACACATCAAAACCACAGAAACATCAAGAATGATGGATTTTGGGGGGGCGGGGAGGAGGTGTTGAGATTCACCTACCTCTAGTGATTCCTGCTTCTCAGAAAGTAAATCTTCGAGTGATTTCTTTTCTATTTCATGGCTTTTCTTGATTTCTGGGGAGAAATATTTTTAAGGCAACAACATTCTATGAGACCACCGTACTGCACAACCGCTAACGCATATAGACGTAGGAGCAGATTAAGCAGCGACAGGACTGTTATGTTACGTTTGTAGGATGCTTTCATGCAAATTAAGCCATCAGTTCTCAAAACAGTCTTGTGAGGTGGGCAGGGAAGATATTCGCATTTTATGACTGACAGCACTAAGGCCCACAGAGGCCAAGAGACCTCAGGAAACACTAAGTGTCCCTTTCAGGGCAGGCTCTCAAAACACTGGCATTTGGACTCTTTTCAATGAGCCAAACAGACGTCTAAAATTAAACTCACTTCTAGCAGCAAGGAGGAAAAACAGTGTTTACTAACTGGCTCCCCTGAGGCAGCCACTTTCACATGTCATTATCTCTGACTTCACACAACTGGATCTTTCTGGTGAGGGGTGTCCTTGCTAAAGGTCACACGGCCAGTTCCTAGCACGGGCCCACTCGCTGCTCAGTAAGACCCAACTGGGTTGGTGGAAAGGCTTCGGCCACGGTGCCGATTCTGTTCTGAAAGCAGCGGCTTCTGACTCTTTTCCTATATGCTTCAACCCCTCCAATGACAACAAATGAAATAATAAAAAAGACTCTTTTTTGATTCAGCAAATGCCATCTCTATTTCACAGTGGCGTTGGTAGGTGAGAGCACGTAGCGCGGATCCTTCACTCTGGCCAGGACCTAAACCGACACTTCCAACTTCCCAGGAATCTAAACTGGCAACCACCACCACAAAGGCCTTTAAAATCTTCCCAAGTCCACCCTAGTCACTAACAGGCTGGCATGTGCAAGAAACTACTATTTGCGTCCTCAGTGGTAAAGGGCATCTGTTAACAATGAACAATGCAGAACGGAACCCAGAACACTCCAGACCCCACGCCACAGGGCTTGCTCAGAAGGGGAAAGTTATGAATCATTTCCGTCCTCAGATATATCATGCTGTTCCATTAGTTCTTTTCCTGTTTAAAGAGGAAAAGAACAAAACAAAACAAAACAAACAAACAAACAAAAAAGCCATCCTTGCCTGAAAGGGAGGCTTCATAGGCCGCCTTCAGCAATTCGATTTTCTCCGAGTGGCTGGCTTCGATTTCCAACTTAGAGGTTTCATGGGCAGCATTCAAGTTGTCGAACTGTAAGAAACAAACAAAACTGCATTTCAACAGGAAAACCGGAAGTCCTGAGTTGAGTGAGCAGCAGCGACATTAGGGGACGGCACGCTTAAGCCTGGGCTGCAGTTTAAGGGCCACCTGGCACACTGAAGGATGGGAAAAGGACCACCCGACTGGGATTCGCCACTCCCAACTCTCTGCTCTGTCCTTCCCCTAGGAACAAGACGCAGAAGCTCCCTGGGGGGCGCCGACGGAAATGGCCGGGTCCCTCCGAAGGGACGAGCATGTGTTTCGCAGTGACAGGACCATACAGGCTCCATGCCACGCGTGTCAGCTGCTGCATCCTCCGTTCCTATCACGTCCTGGCCTGGAGGAGGCACTGTAAATATTTACTAAATGAAAACTGAGTTTTAAAAAAGCAGCCAGGAAATTAAAAAGAGGCTTACAATATGCTATTAAGTGAAAACAATATTGGTTATTAAACAAGTGCCATTTAAAAGAAAAAAAAAAAAAAGAAGAGGAAGTGTAAACCAAGGGTTTGGCAGCACAACACGGGATGCTCACAATGGGATGATTTCTGGGTAGCAGAATAAAGGGTTCTTTAAATTTGATCTTTTCCTTCTTTCTTTTTTTCTTTCCTTTTTTACTCGATGTATGTACATTGCTTTGGTCATAAGAAGAAAAATTTACTTTAAAAATGTTTTTCACCTATTAAGCTAAAAAACAAAGAGCAACTCATCACAGGGGGTGAACAACAATCAGAACTCAAGTCAACAGCCCCGGCCAAGAGCACGCTCCGGTTCCAAAGGCACAGACCTGCTCTTGCAGCTGGGTTTTGTACTTCTCTGCTTCTTCGATGTAAGTGTCCCGAAGCTTTTCATACTCCCTCGTGTAAAACTCCTTGAGCCGGTTCTCTCGCTCCGTCTTATCAGCCTGGTGCTGCTGGACAAACCCTTCGTAGGCTGTTTCTAACTCGTTCCTGGCTTTCTCCAATTTCTCACAGGTGGTGGAAGCAGTGACTGAAAAGAGATGAGAAAGAAAAAAGAAGGTTGACATTTCATGTGTTCCATGTCCTAAATTCCTAACAGTCACGCACGGCTGTGATGCCACCGGATGCATAAACACAATAATGTCTCCGCTCTCTGGGGACCAGATCTTCAAGCGTAACAGTATGGAACTGAACTGTAAAAAGGAACAAGAGGAAATGATCTCTGGCAGCAAAACACAAACCAACAGCAACAACAACAACAACAACAACATCCAAAAAACTGACTACCAAGCAGTAAGAGAAGAACTGGAGGAGAGCCGGGTTGCCAAGTGAAGACCCCCCTTTTGCGTGGTGACCGGTCAGTACAGTAGCCACCAAGACAGGAGCCTCTAATTGGCTGTGACATTACTAAGGACAAGTTAGTCCCCTCCCGGCCAGCGAGTGCAGAGACTCGGACAGAGAAGCAGCAGGACAGGTCGGGGAGAGGAAACAAGAGCACTGTCAGCTTGTGCTTAATTTGACCCGATTTCAAATTGCTATTTCAAAAGTACAGTAATAAAAACAAAGTATTAGAACATAAAAACACGAGAACATAAAAAGTTTTAGGAACAAACACATTTTAAAAGTGCCAATATGCATCTATGGAGAGGTTACCATAGTTTAAACAGGCCAAGTAATTTGATGAACATAATTTAAAATCAGAGCATCCTCCCTCTTTCCCCACTGCCACCCCCAATACAATGACAAACACCACAACACACGGCAGAACACATACAGAGATACGTGTACGCAAACTATAATAATCCCAGATGATCTCGAATTTCCCAGGAAGCTTGACTTTGGCCATTTCTGGCCTTCCATCACCGACGTGTGAATACAGGTACAAGGGAAGCTACTGTCCCTGTCACTGGGATGCACGTTCTCAATACCCGGGAGTGCCCCTGGAGTCACCTAAAGTGGTTACGGGTGAGTCTGTTACTCTTGACGTCTCTTTTGGTAAGGAACATGTATTTCGGGAGTTGTGGAAGGAAAAAGATTGTTTTAGGGCAGAGAAAAGGATAGTTCAGATTAATGATTATTCTCCCTAAGAAATATGAAACTGGCAGCTTCCCGGGACAATTTAGCTACATTATAGACTTTTTTCCTCAGGAATAGCCAGGTGGTGGCAGAAATACCGGGCACTTGTTCCAACTCAGTTCTCCTTCAGAGGCGAAAGAGGCCACATTGCAATAATGGCAACAAGTATCTGCTAAAAAGAAACCTTAAAAAAAATTAAATAAATCTACTAATGTTTATTAGAGGCGGGAGGAACTAACACTTAAAAAACAGACACGCAAACAAACAACTACTACTGGATGCGTGGCACAGGATGGGGCTCTCATCAGTCTCATTAAATACATTGACATCACTGTGCGACCATGACCACCATCCATCTCCAGAACTTCCCCCCGCAAAACTGAAACTCCATACCAATTAAACAGTAACTCCCCTCTCCCTTTCTCTCTCTATGACTCTGTCTGCTCTAGAGACCTCATGTAGGTGGAATCATCTAGTACTCGGACTTTTGTAACTGCTTACTTGACTTAGCATAGTTTCCTCAAGGTCCATCCATGTTGTAGCACGTGTCAGAATTTCCTTCATTGTCAAGGCCAAATAATATTCCATCGTACTTATATGCCACATTTGGTTTATCCATTTATCCACTAATGGACACTTGGGGTTGCTTCCACCTCTTGGCTGTCATGAATAACGGTGCTATGAACACGGTGTGCAAGCACCAGCCATGTGACATCAATAAAAACCTGGTATCGAGGGTGAAAACCGCATTCCAACACGAGAAATAGTGGGAGACTGCGCACTGTGCTCTGGGGACTGAACCACTCACAGAGCAGAAAAGCTGAAGACCCAGAAAGACACTGGATGGAGGCCAGAGGTCAGGGGCCATCGCATGGGACATCACTGACAACTCAGTCCTTTGGGACTAAATATGAGAAGTTTTTCCCTTAAAAGGATTTAGGAAAAGATAAGGGCTATCCTGGTTGCTGAAGAACACCCTCTTCACATTCACTTCGGCTTTTATGACACTATTGACCACAGGAGATAAAAAGATCCAGGAAGTCAAATGTGAGTCAACAGAACCTTAGCTTCTGCCAATGAACCTTCCAATGTACACAACTAATGGAGCCACACGCTTTTGCTGAAGGTTCCTTGTGTGAACCCCATATTAGAACTTTAAGTAGGCAACAAAAATACTTTGCAGCCAATCAGTTGAAGGCATCAAATAGCTTTCTACTCAGAGAAATCCTGCTTTGACGCAGCCTCTTCACTTACTTCCCTTGGAATTTCAGGTAACAGCAAAATTTAAAAAAAAAAAAAAAGTGAAAACATGATCCAAGTCTGTCTGAAAGCTCGTATCAGAGATGGAAGCGTCTAAGTGAACCCAGTGACTGGGGACTAAACTAAAAAGGACCATCGTCACGCTTTGGACTAGAAGAGCTTCTAAGCCGAGGTGAATAGTATGCTACACCTGCGTGATTTTAACACATTTGCTTATCATCAAACTACCGTCAGTTTGAATATACCATATGGGACATCAGATTTTAAAATCAAATAGGATACACAGAAATCCTTTCCCATCAGCCACCGGACAGAGCCATTTCCTGTGTTTACCAAAAAAAACCCAAAAACGAAGCTCAGATAGTGTGCAGTGTTGTTGGCGGCCAGGAGAGGTGAAGGGAGGACAGAGAAAATGGGTCAAATGGGGGAGCGGGCAGCTCGCCGTTGTCATTCTCATAGCCCAGCGAGGCAGGCCCGGCCCCAGTGACGTCAGCCTGCAGCTGTGCACAGACCTTTGCTCTGTTTACCGTGTGAGGAACAGCTGGGTCGTGGCGATCACTCACACGAACAGCTTGAGTTTGAACTAACTGGACCAGGCTCCTAAGGAAACGTTTATCTAGCATAGAGACTCATGAGATATGTTTATGAGGATGCACATGTAAATGCTATATTAAGGTCCTTAGAGTGCTCCTTGTCTGCTGTGACACACTGTGGGGGGTGAGGCAGATGTCACCCTATGATTTTAGGCCATGGGCCTCCCCTTGTACTTACCACAACATAGGAGAGCGTTACGGTGCCATCTGTGTGTGTCTTGCTCCTGTCCTCAGTCCAGTCTCTTCCCACACGTGCTCCAGATTCTACTAGCTCTCAATGGATTAGACACCCAACAAAAAGCCAAAACCAAACAAAGTCTTCTGGAATTTGGAACAAGCATGCTTGGAATTTTCTCCCAGTGCTAGGTGCAATTGTTTGAAAGAAGGTATTACACAAACACAAAACCCACACGACAAAGTCCAAGTAGCCCTTTTGTCCTTGCCATTTTAATCAGTCCACTGGTTGATTTTTAAAAGCATATATTAATATATGCTTCAGGGCACCAAAAAACCACTGCCTGTAGAAGAACTGTTGGATTATAACCTTCATGCACACATTTACAAACTTCGAAAGCTACCTCCAGCAATCTAGCTTAAAACGAGAAATACAGTTTTCGGAAGTGAAAAAGAAAGAAAAGAAAAACTAACTCATTTACAAAATCATCCCTAAAATGTAAGGCCAACTTAAGATTAGAAGTCAATTATTTTCACTCTGGAATGAACGAAGCTGCCCTGGGAAGCCGGCCACCTGCCTTTAGTTCTGTCCTCCTTCATTCCTCTCTTCAATAGCTCACAGTCAATACACTTTTGGGGCTAACCGTAACTTTCTTATCTTACTTCTCCTGTGCCCCACCCCTAGAACCATGCAGGGATGCCACCTTCTCCTGTAGTAGTGTGAGGATTTCACAATTCCAAGGGAAATCCTAACACGACACACTTCCAGGGCAAGTGACTATGTTGATGACTCTCTTAACACAGTGTCTAATCTGTTTTGAAAGGGGAGGTAGGAGTATCACTCAACAGGGGAACCAAGAAGCCAGTTTTAAATAGCAAACTGATACTTTGTAGACAGGCAGCAGCCCACAGAGGAAGAAAAGGGCAGGACCTAGATTGTGTCACCAACAGGCATGTCCAGCTTTCTGGACCTGTGTTTCCTGATACGCAAGGAAGGAATCAACACCACTGTGCTGCCAACCGTATAGTTTGGTGAGAATAAAGTGAAACACAGAGTTATTACACTTTGTAGAGAAAGCCTACACAGGCTGTCTGTGGAATGATCACCGACTCATGAGAGCTCCAGGGTTTGCTTCCCTTAATGTACTTTTTCACATGGCCAAGAAATCTGGCAGACACAAGGTAGTCAAGGGTCTTTTTCTCAATGTCAAAATTAGCTACAAATGGCTTTCTGATCGCTCTTGGGCATTGTATCAATGATTCCATATGATCCAATTTAAAAGTCTTCCCCTAATCCTAACTTTTCCAACAGGCCTCACTATCCAATCAATCCTCCAACAAATAATACCACTTTAAGGCTCAGCTCATACTTCAAACGTGCTCTAGCATGTGTTGTGTCACGTGATATAGCAATGCTCTGAGTTCATAAAATACGCATGATCACAAATCTCATTTTGCTAAAGAGGAAAGGAAATGGCAGAGCTGGATCTAGAACTCCCAGCCTCTTTGAGAGCCTCAGCACAGAGCACCACACAGCATCTGACTGGCTGTTTTCCCAACGAGAGATGAACAGAGAAGTTATTATAATTCATACACACAATGGATGCCTTGGCGTAGTAGGGCTTAATGCTCTTATGGAAGCCTTGCTGAAAAGACTGCAAGATAAGGAAGGTAAAATATGACCTTTTTTCTCCCTACAACACTGTTTAGTCCTGATGATGTCTTAACTCACAGGCGGGAAGATGGTCTGGCCCAGGCAGCCTGTCTTCCTTCTTGCTCTTCGAGCCCAGGTGCCAGCCCGGCCTTCGCTGAGCCCCAAAGCTGTTCCCTGCCAATGCCCTCCCTCCCACATCCAAAGAAAAGTCTCAAAAGCCTTTGCTGTTTTTCAGCTACGCACCAGCCAACAACATACTGCAAAACAGATGCTCGTCTTATCACAACAGCAAAGATTGCATGTGCAAATGAAAACATTTAGGACTAAAAGTGGATTGGAGGCAAAAGCATGGCTAAGTAACTGACAATATGTGCTGAGATTCAGGCCTGAGAAACATAAGGCAGACTTGAAAAGAAATTGCATTTCAATCAAAAAATAAATAAATTTTAATGTTAATAAAAAGTTGATTTTGAGTCTATTCTGCCTTTCCTCCTCCCTGATAAGTTACTTTTTGGGCACAAGGGTCAAAAGAGCTAGTAAAAACCCCGGCATAAAATTTGAAAGCCTAATTGTAAGAATGGACTCGATTCAGTTGCAGCCATTTGATATTTTTACTATGCTTACTTTTTATAGTTTTTTTTTTTTTTTTTTTCCACAGAAGAAACAACATTCCAGACAGCTAGTACAGGGTTAAAGTGCAGTCCTAGGAGCACCTGCATTAGAATGACCTGGCTGATTATTAAAAGTGCAGATTCCTGGACTTTGTCCCCCGCCAACTGTGTCAGAACCCATGGATGCTAGAACTGGGAATCTGCATGGTAACCAGGTCTATTTTATTACACAGTGAAGTTTGAGAACCACCATTCTAGACAAATGACATTAAATTAGGAAAATCAAAAGTTGAGAATCTGGAGTTAGAACAGTGAACAGGACAAGGAAGAATAAATGCTCAATGGACTTTCAGAAGCAGATACCCTTGGTATCTGTTTGGCCTAAGTCCAAATTTAGGTCAGATGTGGAAAGGAAAAGAATGAGCTAAGTTTGAGGTGGCTATCAACTCTGTCTTCAAACAACTCAACGGGATAAATAGCTCTGTTTCCACGTACAGTTGGTTTTCATTACATTAATAGATTTTTTATCAAAGCCTACTTCAAAAAAATCACTTCTGGAATTCTACAACTCAAAAGTGACTTAGCTTTAAAGAGTTTTTAAATTAATTGAAATACACAGCCTTGCTAAACCAAAATTGTAGACAAAATCAGGACAATGGAAGAATTAACACATCCCATAAGGTGCCAGCTAGTCTGAAGTTCATGGACGCTGGTTAAGTATTGATTAGACAATCTGTGTACTGCTTTTAGCAATATACTGTTTTTTGCAAGTTACTTTCCCCAGTAGGTAAGACATTTTAATTTAACAGTACTTCTTAAACTCTTGATTAGAAGGAAAAAATATTTCAAAAGTAGCTATCAATGAAAACTAGTGTTTATTTTGAATAATTTTCAAACCTTTCAAATGGTTTCATCAAGCTTTCTTTCCCTGCTGTGATTATCCAAAATTTTGTATTCTAGCCATCTTGGGTTCTTGTTCAAGCTCTTTGCTTTCTAGCTGGTTGGCCTTAGGAAAGTTACTGAACTTCTGAACCTCAATTTCTTTCTCTCTTCTTCTCTTTCTTTCTCTTCCTAAATAAAATGCAAACTAATAAAGCTGAACGCTGTTAAGAGTTGGCAGCCAATACATGATACTGCTATACCCAGCTCATAAATTTTACACCCAAAGGGCAACATCAACTAGCATTTTAGATAATTCTTATGGAAATTCCAGGCATATTTTGTGAATTAAGGATTAAAATCCCATTTGTTTCATAAATAGAAATAATCAGGACTAATGTATAAAAAGATGTGAGTTAGCTATTATGATGGCTAAGAAATAATTTTGAAATACAAAATAGCTTTTGTTACATTAATTTAGATGAAAAAAGTGATTCTAAGGATTAACATTTATGGAAAGCAACAGGAACTCAAAAGATCATAGTTATGGCGCTCTCTTGCACCAGTTTTTATTTAGCATGATTCTAGAAAGAATCAAAATGATATATCTACCCCCTATCCTAGGGGCAACATGTTTGCTGTGGAGATAGAACCATTAAATTTAACTGTAATCTATTTGAAAGGCTGATACTTTCAAAATGATCTGCTGATTAACTGGGATTGTCAGACATAATATAAAACGTTCCCAAGAGAATGATAGCTCACCTTTATTATTATTCATTCCTAAAGACAGAAATATTCTTTTTAAACAAGTTTATAAGAAAACCTTTCTGCATAAAAACCATTGAGTATTAGCATATTCTAAGGAGAAAAACCACCTTTCCCCACCTAACATCCGCAGTGGCAAAATCACTCAGTTGCTGAAGTCTAAGCACCTGGTAAGTGCCAGGCACAGGGAGGAAGGGCTAAAAAAATGAGATACTGGCCTTGCCCTTGAGGAGCTCACACTTCTGGATGGCGAGAAGAGTGCTATAAACAAATAACCATAAGAAAAAAGTCTTGAGTGTTTACAAAGGACCTAGAAGGACACAGTAGAAGATGCAATTTGCTTGAAAGATTCTGGTGAAACTCATCTGAGAGCAAGCTATTTTATCTAGGACTTAAAAATTGAGTAAACGGGGAGTTTGAGGCATCAAAGACACAAGGGCAGTGGAAAGAGAGCGTGCTTCAGGCAGAGAGGATAACGCGTGCGAAAGGTGCGGACAGGTGTGCACGACAGGTACAGGTATGCGTGAACCCAGGGATAGGACCTGGGGGTGGGGGCGGGGGGAGCGGGAAGGAGGTGTCAGTAGAGGGGAACAATCGACTGGAAGGTTACGGTCGATCAGATCATAAAGGGTGAGCGTTAGTAGTCTGGACTTTTTCCTAAGGCCCAAATGGAGTCCTTCACGTTTGTTGGAAACGTCAGTAGAGGACACACGTCCCATTTACTGTAAGTACAGTGCTGACAGCAAGTGCAGAGAAGCAGCCCCAAAGGCAAGGTGACCTGGTGGGCAGCTACCGCAGTGTCCTCCAGGTGAGACATTATGGGACTCGAATTAGAACAGTAGCGGCCAGAATGCTGAGGAGGGCTGGACCCGAGTGATATTCAGGACACAGACTGATAGGCATGTGGAGGGTGGGGGGAAAGGAGCGTGACTTCAGTTGTTAGCGTGGGCGGTGAGTGAATGATGATGCCACCACGGGAGCTGCCAGATGGACTCTGAGGCAAAGGTTTGAACGAGGAGACGCCGCACAACGTTCAGGAAGCAGCAGCTGTGCAGCCGGGAGGGTCTGACGAAACTGGCCCGGCTCACCTGGAGGCAGGTGGGCAGGAGAAGATTAGAAAAATGAATCTGTGAGTCGTCATCGTATGGGCAGTCGCTGAAACCACAGATTGGGTGCGAAAGCAGCTGACGGTGGAACCCGTGCTACATGGCGACACTGTTTAAGGGTAAGAGAAGTTATGGTACAGCCACTCGACCCACTTCCCCAGTCATCGAGCAAGACCGTAACGAAGACAGACGCAACGTGCAAAAGTGCTCAATGTGGCAAGTTACAAAGAGCAGAGCAGCCTGCAATGACGTGCGTGGATCCTGAGAATATCATGCCATGCGCAGGAAGCCAGACACAGAGAGGAGCTACTGAGTATTTCCACTTACATGACATTCTAGATTAGACTAACCCTTGATGATAAAAATTGTATCAGTGTTTGCTTCTGGGGGGTGGGGGGATCCACTAGAAAATGGCATGAGGGGATTTGCTGGGATGACAGGAATGTTCTATGTCTACTAAGGATTTTGTAGGAATATAGATGTCTGCCAAAATTGATGCAATGATAAACATTCCATTGTACGAAAATGACACCTTACTTTAAAAAATAAGAGTGCAAAGTTGCATATATTCATATAAACTAAGACAAGGGAATATGCAATATAAAAGTTACATCAGGGTTGTGGAGTTATGGGCTGTTTTTTTCTCGCTTACGAATTTTAATTTTTATACACTGTTCTTAAATAAAAAGATTAACTTCAAAACCTCAAATGCCCATAAATATTTACCAATTACCCATGAGAATGGAAAGTATATTGTATTTTGTTCCCCATAGGAAGCAGGAAAGAATCTCTACAATTAAGGACTTTACTGTCTGAAGACAACAGGAAAACACAAAACACAGTAAACACATCAACGTAAAATATCAAGAGATTCCTGGAATGAGGGGACCTCATGGTTTTGTTCTGAGGAGACCGAGGGTTTGGAGTTTTTTTGAAGAGTCTTTGCAGAAGGAAAGGGTAAGTCATTTTGTGAGGGGGGCGTGGCTGAGACACCCAGGCTGCACTTGAGGGATATTAGCTTCACCTGGCACCTTGGGGACACTGGTCAGAGTACGAGTGACATGACAACGGGAAGGTCAGTTAATGACGGGGAAAACTGGAGACTGTGAGAGTCCGAAGGCCAAAAGCACAGAAGACTCTACTTGGGTTTCCGTGCTCCTGAGTTTATGAGTTGCCCTTTATCCTTGCAGTTCTTAGTAGTTTGGGAACCTTGTGTCTCAATTTTCATAGAAAAGATAAGGAAAAATTATCCAATGGGAGAGTGACACCAATGACTCCACCGTTATTTTGGAGGTTTGGGGGGATATTCTGATGACAGTGATGGTGGCAGCTCTCTTCTCTTCCGTTGCCTGGGACTGGTCAGGCATGGTGGCACGGTTTCACATACAGTACTGTTGCATCCGAGCTCCACGACCACCCAGCAAAATACACGATGACTTCTACCCGCCAATGAAGAAACTGTACTGGAAGAAGTTTGGTAACTTCTAACTAGGTGCGGATGGACAAAAACCTAGACTATCGACCCCACACACTGAAGTCTACTGTGTCAGGAGAGGACTCATGGGGTCTCACTTCCATTCAGTCCAAAGAGCCTGTCCTGAGGGGTTTCTGGTAATGGTCTAATTACTATCCCTTTCTGTAGCGTAGTTTATGCCATCACAAAACAGCCAATGTGGTTAATTACCACACAGCTGTAAAACTGCATACATCTCAATACCTATTATTTAATAGCAGGTGACACTTGGTGCCACCTTTGGGGCAGACAATTACTGCCATTTTACAGAGGATGAAACTGGGACAGCAGAGACATCATGTGACTTGCTCTAGGTCACCCGGCTACCAAAGATTTGAACCTGGATAGCGTGACAACACAGTCCTAACCACTGTGCCCTGTCTGCCACCTCAGTGTTTAAAACTGAGTTTTCAACTTTGCTGTGTCAACCTACCTGTTTCCATCTCAACTAATGCTGAACTAGCCACCCGACTGGCACCTCTGAGTGCATTCTCCCCGCACTGCTTCGTCAGAAGCGTTTATAGGTTTTGCTTCTCTCCACGTACAGAACCGAAGCCCTTCCCGAAATGCTCTATACACTGTCACCGAGCGACTCTGCCTGATTCAGGGGCAGCAAGGACACATCCCCTAAGAGTCCAGTGCTGGGTGGCTGAGCCATACGGACGGGCCAACCGCTGCATCCTGACACCCTGACCACAGCAGGAACAGCACACCAGGGCTCTGCCCTTATCACAGAGGGAAAGGTGACAGGGGGACAAACCGTTCCGGCTATTTCCTGTCCATCTGGGTGACTCACTGGCGGTGCTGAGTACCTGAGTTGCTTCATTGTGCCGTCCACTCAAACGCAAGAAGAGGAGTCCCCCATTCAAGCAGAGTGAATGAGCACAGTGTTCCGGCCTCCTTTCTGCCTTGTCTTGGGAGAGAGGCTGAAACGTGAACCACGAGGCAGGCTCACCTCCACCTCCGCCAGGCTGTTACGAACTCTGAAACACACAAAGTCCTCTTTCCTGATCTTCTAACTCTATATCCGTTACGTTATTCAAGGCACAGGCAACAGCAAATCAGGCGGGTCGTCTGGATCATCGGAAGGGCAGCGGTCAAGTTCAGTAACATGGCATGAAGCCCTGACAGTCTTCGAGAGCTGGGCTGCCTCTCAGGTGTGGTTTCCTTGAACTATTTCACAAGAACTCTCAACTTTGGTTCTGAAGTTTCATCTGCCTTAAAATTACTTTTCCATAAAGAGTCCTTCCTTTCCACAGTCTGAAATAAGGTCAGGACTGATGTCGTGGCTGGGTGGTAAGAGCCGCAGAGTCGGCTGTGAGTCTGGCCATACCTCCCGCTGGGAGGTCAAGAGAAGAGGATGCAGAGACAAAGTTCTGACCCCACATTCGCTGCCCTTCCGTTCTTGCCCTGGTGGGGAAGGGGTGGGATAATTGAGTGTGTTCAAAGTCCAGCAAATTAGATGGGCAGTGTTTCAACTCTGGTCTTGTCCAACAGAAAAACGTGTAAGTTTCTCCTAGAACAGGACGAACACAATTTGTTTCTCTGGCTGTGACCTTTGCGTTATTTAGACCTTTCCAGGCACATTGGAAGTGGAGACCGTCAGCGCTCACAGAACGCTGCAAAGCGCAAGGAAATCGGCCTTTGGGGGAACGGCGCCAGATCTGGCTGCAGCCAAAGCAGGAAGAGGATTCTCCAGGCCGAGAAGCCCAGGGCAGACAGGGGCACCCCAAGTCCGTTCACTCGACGTGGCAGTTGAGGTAAAAGGTGGTGTCGTCTCTGCTCCGTGAACCCCAAGGACTTCCCAGAGAGACGGGAACTAAGACACAGCTTTTAACTTTATACTCACAAACCATCCCTGGCAAGTGTCATGTAATTACGCTTATCAGAGAGGGAATATCCCCACCACCCTAAAATGAAAAGTGATTCAGGGAAAACAAAGGAAAGACAATGACGGAATTATTTAGCAGGAAATCATGTAATTACAAAAATCATTCTGTCCCTCCCTTGAGCAAGAGAAATGTTTTGGTCATCAGAAGCTCAGCTAGCTTAGTCACGTCAGTGCCAGGAATTCTGTTGAACTGGAGGTCAAGCTGCCAAGATTCAAAAGAAACGTCGATAGTAAGTGTTTGCACAGACACCAGCCAGTGAGAGCTCACAGGCCCCAGCACCCGTGCAGACAGGAAAACCCAGTCTTCCCATTTTCCCCTCATCCCATAAAATTTGACAAAACAAACAGCAGCAAAAAAAACTCTTACCCAGCTCTCCCCGGAGGTTAACAAGTTCTTGAGATAGCGTCTTCTGTTGTTTCAGCGCTTCCTCCCGCTGCAGAAAAAACACACATCAAGTTACCAAGGTTTGCAAGAGGGTCCCTTTCATTAAGGTCCACGTTTGTTATCGCCTGGGAAACGAGCCCCAGAACTGAGAAGTCAAAGATAGGAATCATTTAGGCTAACAATTTGTGTTGTTTAAAAAAACATAGTCGTCCTTTAGTTGTTAAGGCGATTCGTGTTTCAAAAATCTGTATTTTCACAGGTCCTCAGGAAACTTTCATTTGAGGCGGTGAAGGACCCATTAAAAAATATTTACTGTGAGCCAACGTTTCACTGCTGAACCATAGACCCTTTCAGCTAATGCACGCGTGCTTAGGACGTAAGGCGTTCCGTCCTCCTCCTCCTCCAAGGGCACTAAAGACCTAATCAGTTTAAGATAAATATTTAATGTTCTAAACATAGGCACTTACCCGTACTTTGTCCTATCTTTGCAAATACAAAAACTTTTGTTACAAGGCCAATCCTTCACTTTTCAAAGAAAGACAAAAACTTTGTTAACAAGCTGCAGGAGACAGATAATCTTTTAAAGACAAAATTAATTTTATTCAGCCACACACTATCTTCTAAGGATGATGATATTTTGAGCCAGCTGTAATTCTAAACAGATGTTAAGAGAAACGAACCAAAGAAACCCAGGTAGCTGTTTTCGTATTTAAAAGCAATTATCAACCTTGGGATAAGGGATAATTTTCAAGTTATCAGCAACTCACAGCAATCGCTAACACACACACACACACACACACACACACGCACACATACTTACACGAATACAGTAATTAGACACAGTTCCTTAAAAAGTAGATTCCCTAGCACCAGAGCGTCACCAAGGCAAAGGAAGAATTTCAAAGCTCTCTGGAAAATGCCCTTACTAGGATCACCCGAGACGGAGCTCTCACCGCATCTTGATCACGGTATTGCAGAGATCATGAGACCTGGCCTTTGCAGCAGCAAGAGTTGCTTGTCATTCAAAGCATTTCCCCCAATTCCAGACAACCTCTGCAGCAGTCCCTGACATTCTTCCAGAAAAGCACTATAAACAAATACTAATTACCCTGGTTGCTGCACATGGAGAATAGAGGCACATTTTGCTGCTGGAGCAGCCCATATTCCAGCTTCTGTCTCCAACTCCCCCCACCCCTCTCGCACTCTCCGAGAAGTGCACAGGTGGCCGCGCCACCCACCGGGCGGGTCTGTCTACATTCAAAGCTCTACCGGGAGGTGCGCCATTGGCCCGCGGGCAGCCTTACTTCGTCCTGCAGGTTACCGTAAGCCTCGGACTCCTCTCTCCTGCAGAAGCTGATACTGCAGCCTCTGCCTTTGGCACAAGCAGCCTGCGATCACTTAAAGCCACAGCCCTTCATTTATGAAAAAGGAGAGCCAGACATTCCACTGATCGATTGCCACTTAGTTAAATATCAGCCGGAATGGTGGAAAGAACAACCGGCCCTCTCTGCGTGGATAATGGAGTTATTTTTAGATTTGTGAGCCTTTTCACTCCCCTCTCTAATTGAGGTCATTGGATTATTACACTTACTAATAGAAAAGGGAAACTTGCTCTTCCAAACCCATATACTAAATGAGGTTATGAACTAGGTGATGGGCAATGAATGAAAGGAGGTGTTTGTGACTTGGATGTTAAATGACATTACAAAATGAATGGTGTTTCCCTCTAAATTTAATTGGACCACACAGAACATGGTCCATTGGTGTTTTTGCAAAAAAAAAAAAAAAAAGTCTGAAGTGCTGATTTGAGCATTGGAGATCACACATATTTTTAACATTCACTCTGTAGTTGTCTCTCAGTAAGAGCCAAGGAGGTGAGTGCTAAACGCTAGCACCACTAGCATCGTCGTGTGGGCAGTTAGCAGCGACTGGAATTTAAGAAACATTTTGTCACTGAGCACCTTTTGGCCTCAATGGTATCCTAAATGCTTGATTTTTAAAAAATGTGGTATTAAGTTGTTCTGAAATCACACATCAGTGAGGCTAAGTTTTAAAAATTATTTTTAAAAAAGAAATAAAATAAAAATTAATAAGTAATTGGTTTTCTAATGTAGAAATTGAAGTTTGAGGAAAATCAGCCTGGATAATAATAAAAGAAAAAAACTACATATAACATATACTTCTCTTCATCTTAGATTTAAGCCCTAATTTTATTTATTTAATAATCTACTTCAAGTAAATATCAGCAAATTTTGTCACTCAGGGGACAAGAAAACCAGAAGACAGCTTTACTAAATACCCACAAGCAATTCCAAAACACATTCGGTGAACTTACTTAAAATTCACTTTCCAATAGAGGCTGAATTGCTAATAGAAGGAAGAAACAGAAAGAAAATTTAATCACTCTGCAAATTTATGGAAACTAAAGGGAAAATGAAAAAATTACAGTTGGCATAATTTTGAAGCATAATTTTATGAAAACCATTATGTTCTACCACAAATATATACCAGGTGGTATTTTTGCTTATTAAAAGGGTGCTGGGAACCGGGAATTTCAGTATGCACGTGGACATTTCCCCCAACCCCACTGCACTCAACCTTCCTGTCCTCAATGCCTCAGAAGCCACCGACATCTTCCAACCTCTGCCAATCACAGCAACAGCAACAGGAAAACCCTGAGGTCCTCCCTCATTCTGTGTCTACATGGATTAACAGTCAGCCAGTTCTGCCTTCTTAATGTGTCTGAATCCACTGCACTTTTCCTACTAGTGCCACCTCCACTCTAGTCCCGATGTGCACCAACAGATTCCAGGACTCTCGAAAACATCTCTTCACCTTTCAGAGGGCTACTAGATTATTATTCCATATTTTTTTTAGAGACAGGGTCTCACTCTGTCACCCAGGCGGGAGTTCAGTGGTCTGATCAAAGCTGGGACTACAAGCAGCACTTGCCACCAGACCATCCGTCCATTCATTCATTCAGTTATTGAGACAGGGTCTTGCTATGTTGCCCAGGCTGGTCTTGAACTTCTAGCCTCAAGTGATACCCCTGCCTCAGCCTCCCAAAGTGCTGGAATTATAGGCATAAGCCACCACACCATATTCTTTGTACATGTAAACTCCCTTCCTCAAAAAGAGCCTCTTATTGAATACATTAAAAAACAAACAAAAAAACACAACACTTCCCTGTATAGTTCCACGGACCTGATTCATGTGTGAGACTCCCAGCCTTTCTTCTGGCCAAGTCACATGTGCCAGGCATATCTCACCTCCATAGTCTTGTCAATGCCACCCTCTCTGGAATGCCAGGCTTTCTTCACTGACCCACTGTATAAACCTTCTGGGAATGCTAAATGCCCACCACAGACACCATCCCTTTGCCCAAATGCCTAGAAGGGACATATATGCTTCTGGATTGGTTGGCAAGTTATTACTCAGAACCAATTAACCAAGTGTTTTTTCACAGTAGATGCTATGAAAATACAAAAGAAATTTAAGATATGGTCCCTGCCTTCAAGGAGCCTGGGACCTAGGTCGAACTAAAACATCCAGGCCCAATTCTTTGGTTAGCTATCAAAGCAGATGACCTCACCGAAGGGGAAGCAATACAGGAATGCAATGATAAAAACCAAAGGCTTTAAATATGGAAAATGCAGACCACGATGCCTATACCATAACAGAGACATACTGCTAGTCTCTGCCTGATTCTCCCTAGTAGCTTGCCCTTCACAGGTATTTACCCTCTACTTACACATGATAAAAGGCACTGTGTCACTTAGACACTGATTTAATTTTTTTATTCAGCTGCTCCTAGATCAGTGTTTCTGTCTTAGATAAACTCTTAGCCGTCCAGATAACACGTTTATTTAATTCTCTTTGTATTGTAACACGCGGAATTCCATGCAACGTGAAAAGTGAGAAAGGCGGGAATCTGAACAGAAAGATGTTTTATGCTCATGCATTAAACATATGAAGTGCTCCAAGAAAAAAAAATGGATTTACCATAATTGAATTAGGAGTCCCAGGGACACAGGCACTTTAGTCTCTGGCTGTCGTCCCATGAGCGTGCCTGAATTTTGCTAGCTACCAAGCAGCATCGACTACAGAGGAGATCTTGCAGGGAAGAGCCGTGTCAGATGGCTCAGATGTGCGCATTGTGTGACCTCCTCCTCCCCCATCACCTACCCATACAGGGACCTGCTCCACCTTTGTCGCTGAGACAATTTTTTTTTTTTTTTTTTTTTTTTTTTGAGACAGAGTCTTACTCTGTTGCCTGGGCCAGAGTGCTGTGGCATCAGCCTCGCTCACAGCAACCTCAAACTCCTGGGCTCAAGCAATCCTCCTGCCTCAGCCTCCCGAGTAGCTGGGACTACAGGCATGCGCCACCATACCTGGCTAATTTTTTTTTTAATATATTTTTAGTTGTCCATATAATTTCTTTCTATTTTTAGTGGAGAATGGGTCTCGCTCTTGCTCAGGCTGGTCTCAAACTCCAGAGCTCAAACGATCCGCCCGCCTCGGCCTCCCAGAGTGCTAGGATTACAGGCGTGAGCCACCACACCTGGCCACTGAGACAATTTTACTTTCAGGAGACTGCTAATGTATTCAAAACCCACTTTTGTTTAGGTACTACTTTAGATTCGATTTCACTTGCAAAAAAGATTTAGAGGCACTTTGAAGAATGAGTTAGAGGTTTGGGGGTGACCTGGGTCCTGTTCAGGCTTACCTAGAAACCCATCTGTAGACCCTTTTATGAAGAAACTGGGATTACTACCATCAACACTGTCATTCACTTTGGCTGTCTGTGCAGAATACTGTCCAATTATGCAAGCATAGAGCAAGAGTCAGGAAAAAAAAGCTAAAACTAATGTGGGTGTGTCCTTTGAGAAATAGAGAGTGTGACATTAGTTTCTAGATACATAAGACATTTATTAGAACTTCTGCTATGTAATGTAGTAATATGCCTACCACTGAGGCGGGTAAGCTGTTGCAAGCAATTCAATAGACTTGCAACAAAAGGACAAGTGACAGTTCCAGGATACCCTATAATCAGTCATTTTTACCCAAAATCTAATGCTCCAAAACCATTTAGAAAAGGTTAGCAATAACAAGATATACGTAAACATACATGCAATACTCAATTTATACATACATAAAAAAACAAACACACAACATGTATGTGCGTATATACAGATATACACAGTATATATACTTCTGTAACGGGTATGAGAAAAATAAAGGGTTAAGGGAATTTGTTTTAATTACTTAACTTTTGCCCTGGTTGTATCTTTCCTTTCTAATTGTTTTATAACAGCACCCAGTACACATTAAGCAATCAGTAAATATTTGCTAGTTATAAAAGAAAGAACACTTACATAAAGACTTTATGTTCATCTTACATCTGGTGCTCCACCTTCTCCACTCACTTATTCAGTTACATGTATACTGTGTATCCATCACAGCTGCTAGGGTGGTTCCCTGAGAAAGAACCAGATGCAGCTCCTGCCCTCAGTGAATTTCCTATCTCAAAAAAAAAAAACTGAGCACTAAACGGATCCCTCTAATATAAAGCAGGGAATGAAAAAGAATATAAATCCTCCTGGAATCCAGAAGGTGGACAGGATATAGACCTAGAAGGGTCAGGAAAGTCTTCATTAAGGAGGTGCTTTGGAGCTGTATTCAGTGGAATCACAATTACATGGGTACTGGGACCCAAGTTTAGTTGTAAGGAAAAACTCACACACAGTGCAAGAGTCCTGGAAACTCATTAAGTTTGCCATGTTGAGGACCGACTAAGCCTCTCTCTGCAGATCCGACCCAGCAACATTCTCTTCTAGGGTGGGGCTTCTCTTTCTCCAGCTGAGCACCTGCTAAAGGACTTGGCTTGGTTTAGGGGCCAGGCTGTATTTGGGGAAAGTGCCTTTAAACACCAGGACCGCATAGAGTACAGAATGTTCATGCCATAAGAAGTGTTGAGGGACTGAGTGGACACCTGAAGGGAGGGCGCATTCCTGTCCCTCCTCTAGAATCTACTCCTGGGCCTTTGCTCACTGGGGGGCAGGAAAGGCAAGGCTACCTTCTTTATTTAATTTGCAGGGGTTTTTTTTATTTTAGTTGTTAGTGTACCGGATCCGTGTAAGTTAAATGCAGGTGGTAATGCCAAGCTGCTGTACGACAGATATGAGCACGCAGCTGGCAGGGGCAAGGGCAGTAGCCCAGTGGTGGTGTCTGAACAGAGAATGAAGAAGTGCAGGACGTCTACAGGACACTGCATGTTCGTGGTATCCTAGACCTGAGTTCAAGTCCTGGTTCTCCTCACGCTAGCTGTTTGATGATAGGCAAGTTACTTAACAATTCTCTGCCTCGCTTTTCTTATTAGTAAATTCCAACTCATTGTGGTTTTGGTGAGGATTTAATATGCTAACTAAGACTATCTGGTGCTTAGCAAATAGTCAATAAATAGTAAGTTCCTCTTGTTTCTCCTTCATCTCTTTAACGCACAGCTGGAGCGTCTGATTGATGGAGACGGCATGATAAAGGGCAGTTGGTGCCAAATTATACCAAGTCCAAGTTATAAAACAGAGTCTTCCAAAAAAATATAATGTGCATCATGTAGGCAATTTTAAATTTGCTGGTAGGCACATTGGAAAAAAGCTAAAAAAGCTAGTTAATTTTAATATTTTATTTAACACACATATATACAAAATATCATTTTGATATAGTCAGTACAAAAACTGAGATATTTCGCAACTGTTTTTCATTCTAAGTTTGTGAAATTTTTGTGTATTTTACACTTGCCACATATCTGAATTCAGACTGATTACACTTCAAATGCTCCATAGCCGTGCAGTGGCTACCATATTGGACAGATTAGCTGCAGATAATGGAGAACCACTGGAGGTTTTCATCAGCAGGACGGGATGCTTTGGAAAGACAAAGCTGTTCGCTGTGCTTGGGATGGATTATGGGGAGACAGAGTGCAAACATAAAGACAGCTTACACAGTTGCCATCGTCATCTAGAGGACAGTCGTCCAGGGTCTGAACAAGGATGGCATTGGTGGCCGTGGCAAAGGCAGAAGACGGGAGGAAACACTGTGGATCAGAGTTCACTGATCTCATGAGGAAGACAGGAGGAGAGAACAGAGTTGAAGACGGGGCTGTCAGGCTGGATATGGTAAAATAAGATAATCTGGTTTATCTCTAAATAGAAAAACTAACTGTTCCCTATATTGCATATTATATGGTTTCTGATTTAGCTCACTTGGTTATATAAACAAATTCTTGAGTTCCTTCCTTCCTTACAGATCAAAGGGAAAATAAAAACACTATATACTACTGTAACTAAAAAACTAAATGTTTCCACCTCTTCCTCCTCAAAAAACTAGACAAAACTGTAAAATATTCATCTGTCTACTAATCTGGTAGCTCCTCAAAGGCAAAACCCAAGTCTCATTCACCTCTCCCTCCCCCTCCCTAAACAGGCAGCCACATTACAGAAAGCTCTGCATGAGATCAGTACAGTTTTGTTGGATTGAACTGAACCGTAGAACCACCCAACTGAACAGTTTTCTTCTTCTGAGATGTCATTTCTACCCGCCTTTAAAACAACTGTGATTATAAAATATCCAAAGAGCTCAAGTTACGTTCTTACCCCACTTTTCCCCTCAGATAATTAGAGTTTTTGTTGTGATGTCAATAACATACGTTCACATACACTTGGTTTTCTCAATGAGTTTTAACCAGTTCCTGAATTAACATCCCTGCAGATTATCAGCGAAGAGGAAATGAACAAAGAAAACCTGCCTTGCTTTTGTGGGACCACAGATTATTTTAGGAATGGATGGAAATGTCAGGGAGAGTCCCCATATATGATTCTGAAAGTTACCTCAGAAGTGTTCTTTGACCTTTAAACTTTAAATATAATTAACCTCATTTTTTTCAAAGCATGAAACTAAGTGTGATACAGAAAGCTACATAGAGTCAGACAAAAAATTAAGTGGGGAAAAAAAAAGTTAATGCTAATTTAGGTGCAGCGGCACAGAGGAGTATAACAGGCAATTATCTTTGTGCCATTGTCCTTCTAATCAAGAGACTCTAAGGGAGAAAAGAAAGTAAGAAAAGGTCCCCATCCGAAATGTCTGGAGACTGACTCAGGTATCAGGTGAGTCGAAACTGCGTAAATTGCGTAAATGATCTTCCCAATCATTAACTTAAAGATAGTCACAAGCTACCTGCATGAACACTGCCCCGTCTCCCCACCTCCCACCTCCATGAGAAAGACCATTTCGAGGGTGCACATCCTCACCTCCGAGAGAAGATGCTGGATCACAACTGTCAATGCTTCGAACTTGGTATTACCGCGGGAAAGAAGCTGCTTGAGCTGCAGGATAAATCCACTCTGGTTTTCACATTTCGTCTTGTACTGAGCCAATTCAAGGGTTTTTTTGGAGGACAGCGCATCCGGAGACGTCTGCGTCTGGATACATAAACTTCTGGGATTCTTTTGCCTGCCCTTTTCAACTGCAAAAGGAATGAATACAGGCACAGAGATACGTGATGTTAATTTTTACAATCACCACCACATGGGTTCAGAAACAACCGGCTAAACCGCAGAGCAGCATTTAAGTTATGTTCACATAAGGGGCGCACAGGGATGAGAACTGGAATTCATCAGAGATCTAGATGTCTGGAATTCACAAACACAGACAGTGGCTTCAGTTCTGACTTTACAAGATTTATAGGGACCAAAGAATCATGAACACGAAACAAGTAGAGTCAGCAACCCAGAAACACAAAAATTGTGTGCAAAGTGATGTTGATTTCACAGTTTCTAATTTCCCAGTTAAATTGGCAGAGAAACCTGACTGTGGCTCGTATCCTAACTATTCTGATCACAGATGCTGGAAGAAAAACACAAATGACTGGACTTGAAATGTCTTTCCCTCCTCCCTCCACGTTTTCTACAAACATATCATCCTTTCCCTGATGGTGGCCTGGTCATTACAGAGATTTATACTGCAAATGTGTCACATTTCCCAATCTCTAATAAATCTTCACATACATTGAAAATCTACTCACATTTTGCCTCTTGTCAAGTTCATTGTTAAGAGTGCTGTATGTCTGACTACACTACTCCATTTTTTATCAAACACAAACTTGATGGTTCTTTTTCTGCCAGCAGTGATAATGGCTCTAAATATCTTTTTAAGAGCACATGCTAACACTCCAAATCCATCTAAGATGCCATGCTGTGATTATTCGCTTCCTAATGCCATGGTGCCCAGGTAATTACTCTATTGTAAATGAAAAACTGTTCAGTTTTGGAACCACTCCAAATGTGTCAGGCACTTTAAATATCAAGCAGAAGTGGAAACACAGGAAACAAACTGCTTAGCTTCTTGAAATAAACAAGTCAAATAATCAAAACATATCTAAATCTGGGGAAAAAAAGACACTAAAAATTATTAAATTAAAAAAAAGTTTCCTTATTCTAATAGGCTTTCTCTATGGCATCCACATTTTCTGGTAAACTAAGACAACTTTCTGAGCAATTAGTAATTATTTCCTCTAATCGTTCAGGGAGGGGCAAACTACTACAGTGATTGCATGAAGGAAAATAAAGAAACCTCAGCATTCATGTTCCAAGAACCAATGGCAAAATATATACTCAATATACTCTAAGTTAAAATCAGAAAAAAAGCCTCTCATTTCCTATGGTTGCATTAGATGGTTAAACAACTCATATTTGTATTAATACATAATAATTCTCAGTTCTAAAATTACTAAAATATCCTTTGTGTTTTAATACTTGGAGAGAGGAAGAAATTATTTATCCATTATTGGCAATTATTAATAGTGGCGTATCAATGTTGCCATTTCCACACCAGATGGAGAAAACAACCGAGTTAATATCGTCGTAATATGACAGTCCTGAAGGAAGAACAAATTATTACAGTCACTTAACTATATTCATGAAAAATAATCTATTGGACAACTTGTCAAATGTCTGAGGTTAGTATTCCTTTATGTCATTTCCTAAGTGTTCTTTATATTTGTCACATCACATCATAATCACACAGTGTTTTACTGTTCATGGGGCGTTCTCACTTTCCCTCTCTTTTGATCCTCCCGGGAACCCTGGATAGGGAAGTGAGGATCACGGATGTGGAGGTGCTTGCCCAGGTGTAGACAGCTTCTATGGGATAGATTCAGAGTCAGAACCCAGGCTTCTGATGCCACAGTGCTGCTGTTCCCACATATTTTGGAAAGTGGATTGAGTAGAAACACATTATGTAAATAAAAAATATTTATGCAGTAAGCTTAACAAAATGCTACTTTAATATATTCAAGCCCATTTTAACTCATTTAAATAAACCTACACATAAACATTTGTGTGTCATAATAAGAACACAACAAAAGAACTTAATTCTTTGACTATCTAGATTGTAGGTAGTCCAAATTCTAGATTCTAGAACTTACCACAACATAGATGTAAACTCATTCTCCTGATATCATTTCTGTATGTCCTGCCAATACTTACCCTAAAATTTATTTGATTGGTAATTGCTTTCTCATTTTTTGAGGCCTAAATAACATGATTCTCTTTCTAGAATTTCTATGCTAATCACTGTTATTATTTAACACAAAATTAGAGTTTTAAAACTGTCAGGTTATAATTATTTACTTAATCTCAGAGGTCAATCTTTTATGGTAATATTTCAGAGAAAATATTCTTAAAATTGTTACTTTTTTGCGTATAACAAAAATATTGCATAATACATATAAAACAATGTTTACTTTTTCAGGGAAGAGAAGAGGAACCAGATATATGAAGGATGCCCTAAAGCATTTTTTTATACCTTTTAACCATGGGGTAAATGTATTACCTATTTCAAAATTAAATATAAAATTAAAAACTAAATAAAATTATTTTTAAAAGATGGTTAAAGTGAATTTTGAGCACTTACATCTTTAACACTTATCCATCGGGAAAACATGGTCTATCTGGAGTTCTTCCTTGGGGAATGTACAAAGGAATCTAAATATTACACAGGTTTTGCGACTACTCAGAAGAGGTTCACAATTAAGAATAAAAGGTCAACTTAAGATAACATGTCTTCAAATTTTAACGTAACAGCAAATGAGCAAACAGACTGCCCTCTACCTGTCGCTGGAAAAGCGTGTGCTGACCTCGATCTTCCGCTCCACATACCATGCTCCCTAAGGACAGAATCCTAACACGTGGCAGCCAATGACCCAATTTGCACATCCCTCCCTCTCTCCTCACTCCTGGCTCAACTGAAGATCAGAGAGCATGCAAAATTCTCCAGTAATGCTCAAAGCCCTAAGGCTCATAAATACAAGGATTCGTTAATGCTGAAAAACCATAGGTTTTCCTTAAGTCCTGCAGGATTCATTATTTACATGAAACTAGCATAATCTGAGCCAAACCTTGCCATCAGATCCTGTTTTGATAACGCAGCTGTATTTAAAAGTGTAACATATTTTGTTTATCATACCTATGTACAGGACACATTCTGATTTCAAAGGATCAACTTAATCGGAAACCTTAAAATTAAATGTTGACTTCTGCACCTACTCAGATTTCTCCCAACAAGATAATGACCACCGTCAGCTCTGACCCAGCCTTACTGGGAATCACCCTAGTGACACTGAAACCTCCGTCAGGAAAACAAAGCCCTGAACCAAATACATTTACTTACTTGAAAATCAGCTGCATAGCACGTTTTGCCATCTTTGCTCTTTCTACTCAGAAACCTCAATTTAATAAAAATTTAAAACTAGCCTAGTGAACTCATTTATCATCTTCTTAAAGCAAGTAGTTGGGTAAAGAGGAATAGGCTCATTTTTCAGACGCAACTCACTTGGGCGTGTATACCCCAATCTCAAGACTAAAAACAACTTCTGAGAAGACGACTTAAAACCATTAAGATGCAGACTAACCATCATCACATACTAGCTGCTAAGGATACATTTATTCTAAGGCCAAACAAGCCATACCATTACTAAATCTACTGGTTTTCCAGATTATTAAAATCAAGTTAGATAGAGGTAAGATCTACTAAGAGAGTTTGCCTTGGGTTCCATGAAACATAAAACTAAATGCAGAATTCAGTAACTAATGTTGCCTAGTTCTTTGTGCACTCATTAACCTACTCATCAAATATTTATCAAAATCTACCCCGAGGTATTGCTGTAGTGTGGGCAGACCTGCCTTGGTGCCTTGAGGAAGTGGCGGGGGAGGCATCACACGAGAGGATGGCATTGCTCAGAGATGCACGAAGACACCAAAGATCCCTGTTGACTCATGTTTCCCTAGTGTTAATCTCTTCCTGTTAAACTCTCAGATATCCACCTGTCTGTATAAAGGTGACAGCCACCAGGTGGTATGTACTTTCCACTACATATTGCATTAAAAAGTAATGTCTGTAAGTTAATAAAACGTAGATAATGAGCTCAGGGGCTGGGGAGGGGTCTCTGAATCTCTGCCTTACGCCAGTATTTCCAAAAGCTATTATTCTTGTCATCAATGATTACTTTAAGTTTGTATCAGGTTTTCTAGTGTTCCCTTCATTATGTGTTTACTCTAAAAGAAGAGTAATCACAATTTAGGAGGCACATAAATATTTTTCTATGTCGAGGGAGATATGGCATTTACTGAATATGGAACATTTTAAGCTCAGCAAAGCACGCAGCGTTCAAACTTTTACAATGACTCAAGCCAATTCTTGGTGGGGAGAAGGGACTTTCAGACACCTTGGCATTGAAAATTTTACATCACTACATTGATAGGATGTGTTACAATGGCTTGTATTATATGTAAAAGGGTTTACTACTACTTTCTTCATTTTAAAAGCAGGTTAGAGAATAGAAGCATATTCATATAAAAATTCCTGTCTGGGGTTAATCGTGCTTACAAAATTTTTCCTGAAATAACGTCCAAACCTGACCTTAAACATTTTCCACATAGCCAGCAGGAAAAAAATGCTGATTTTTCATGCTCTCATGTATCCAGAACAGACTAACAACTACAAAGAATAAATAAGAATTCACACATTCAGAAGGACTTTTAAGAAGGTATTGCCGCCCTCCGTTAGATGGACTTCCAAACAACCTAAAAATCCATCTCAATATGTTAACTGTACAGATTGTTTCAGGCCTAAGAAGAGCATGCCATAAAAATGAGACACAACAACAACAAAAATCTGCAAGTAACAGAATTTCAGATTAGTGTTAAATATTCCAAAGATATGAAGATATTTTCATTCTAATCATGTAAAAAACAAAAATTTCATTAAGAATGTGAATTTTAATGTTAAAAATCTGAATTTTTGTTTTAACTTAAACTAGGAAACAAGCATCTTGTGTTTTTGTTCACACTATATATATATAAACAAATTAGATAGGTCTTTTCTCAGAGCACAAGGAAAAGGATAGGATTTAATATATCCAACAAGTTCCCACTGACGTTAACAAGGTGTTGTTTTACAAGATAGCAGCCACTAATACTGGTTTTCCCCTGTCTTATTATATCAATTATAATTTCTCTTCCAAAAATATTAAACACTAGCCTTCATATAGACCTTCATTTTTTGTTTTTGTCTTAATGATCATTTTCACTTACCAATTTTATCAGGTGTCTAAAAGACTGCTCAGTATTACAAAGCCTGCTTATGTCAGCAGCTTTGAAAAAAATTTCAGTAATGACAACATGCACCAACAAAGTGTCCTTTTAAATTTAACACATGGAAGAATTCAGTTCCAGGAATAGTATTCTGTCACCACTAGGCACCGATTCCAAAACAAGAAGAAAAAAAATCTCATGTTCCTTCTCTTTGAAGTTACTACCTCCAGTGCATTTATTATAATTTTAAATGCTGTCTCTTCCGTGGCTTTTGTATCTTGACCTCACCAGCTAAGGTGCCATTACTGCTGTGCCAAGGAGGCTGTGCCCTGTGGGTCCCCAGCCCTCACTGCAATTCTTGCCATCACTTTTTTTGTTAACAGGGCCCCCAGTAAAGCAGCATGGCTGAATCAAGCAGACAAGCAACCTGAGTGGGGAAAAAAATCCCCAAAATACACTAAACTGGGTTAAAAAAAAAAAAATCTCATTATTGTGTATTAAAGACAATAAACTATCTTACAACAGAAACAAAAATTAAGATATCCCATTAAAATATTCAACATTAGGAATATCTATACACAATAAATAAAAAGAGAACCTCATTTTCAAAGTATTAACCAGTTAAGGAAAAGCAACTTAAGAGAGAAGTGCCCATAACTGAGTCACCAGAGCAACAGGAAAAAGGCAAATCTCCCACCCAAAAGAAAGCTCTATTAGTCTCTATTTTTCCCAGAGCTATATAACTGTTGGTTTTTATAAAAAGGACCCTCATGGGCTAAGATAACCCAAAGTATCACCTAAGACAAATACAGAAAAATGACATTCAATATTAGATATATTTAAAATCCAACCTGTTGTCTTTTTACCTAAGGAAACAAGTAATGTGCGATACACTATTAATATAACATTATTTATAGCTCTGAAACATGCTTTAGAGCTAATAAAAGGTATCATTATATTTTATTTATAGTTATTCTCTGCTGACCGAAACGCAACCAGAATATTTCAATTGTCCTAGTTAAGTATTTACTATATATAGCTAGGCGTATTCCCCTAGGTCTTCTGATGAAAAACACTGCTGTACTTCCCACTCTGAATCCAACTCCAAACCATAATTGCTGCTTTACTTTTCATTTTTGTGTGAAAGTAGATGCCACATTAAAACACAATTTAGTGTAGTAAAACTCTAGCTATCTGACACCTGTCACATTAAGATGTGCTGGCTATCTCCTTCAACACTGAACTTCTAAACACTTATCAAAATAGTATGTAGTATGAATGAAAAGTCATTTAACCCCTCACCACCTTCTCCAATGGAATGCCATAACTAAGAAAGGACAGATTTTCATGTCATAGCAAAGCTAGAGCTATAGCTATAGCCATAGCCATAGCCACAGAAGCACAGAGTCAATCTGTGACAAAATGTTCCCAGCATAATACCACTCATGACAGCAGCTCTTAGTAAATGCTCATCGGTGTGGCAAGAGGCCAGCAAAATCTTCAAGACGGCTTGCAAGGAAGCCAAAGAGACGACTCTGGATTCACCATAAAATAACAAAAAAGCAGTGGAAAGACACCTCTCTCATCTGTTATTCTTCATCTTTGTCCTTTTGATTTCTTCTGTGTTCTACAAATGATAGAATCTTATCTTTTTACACGCAAATTCTAAAATAAGCCGGCCATGGTGGCATGTGTCTGCAGTCCCAGCTACTCGGGACGCTAAGGTGGGAGGATGGCTTGAGCCCAGGAGTTGGAGGCTGCAGTGAGTTTATGATCGTGCCACTGCACTGCAGCCTGGGTGACAGAGCAAGACAGTCTCAACCCCCCCACCCCAAATCTATTATATATGTTTTTTTATGAAACCTTTCTAGAATGGCTTCATTGACTTCTATATTTTGTAGCGTGAGAGAAACGCAAGAGAAACTAAAGTTTATTTACTGTCACCTTAACAGTACAATCCATCCAGAAATGCACCACTAATAAAAATATATAAAAGCGACATCTCAAGTTGAGAACATTCTTTCTCGATGTATTTTGTAACTGAAAATTAATTCCTTTAAGAGATCAAAAATCCAATATTAAGACTTATGTCCAAAACAACAGAACTTAGAAGTTCAATTGAAATAATTACAAATAGGCAATCATTAATCCACCATCCCAAAATTCACATAATAGACAAAAAACAGCAAGGCCTCTTGCAAGATTCAACTTGTTAAATCATATACTTCCCTCATTTATAAGTGGCTAACGTCAGCTTCTGAGAAGCAACTCTCTTGCCTTCTCTGTGGTAGATACTGTAACAAGATTCAGAGATCAGATGAGAGAGGGTCAGACGCTCCACTTCCCAGCCCCCCTTGCAGGAAGAGACACCATGTAACAGAGATTTAGTCAATGAGACGTAAGCTTAAGTAGTTTGGCACCAGCCCTTCCTCTCTCCTTTTTTTTCCTTCCTGGAGCAGCCACTGTGAGTTCATGTGGCAACAGGCACGAGAAAAGGGCTAAGAACATAGCAGAACATAGTTCTCTTTAGTGCTGCTTTAAGTAAATAGAAATGTTTTGTTCTAATACTACTTCTGCCTTTCCTTAATACATATGTACGCACATCCCTTGTTTTTGCTTTTAATCTCATCAGCTCAGCAGAAAAAATTCTACTTCTCAGTGCAGTAAGTTGCCTTCACTTGAGTCAGGAAGAATAAATGGTATTCGTCATTCATCATGATAACTAATACAAGTATTTCCAGCTTCATAGAAAAAACTGAATTCTAGGTGGCAAGGAACATTTCTTACAAAAGCCTTTTCTTCCCCTCCAGTGGCTCATTATAAAATTGGAACTAACATGTTCAGGTAAAATTCTGAAACAGACTGAGCTTAATACTTTGGGAAGTCAGTGAAGTGACTTCTGGACTTCTCAGAAGATTCCTCCCTGATCCTGACATCTTCATCCGTGCCTGGCATCCTGCAACATCACGCAGAACAACTGATGAGTTCACTCTCTCTCTTCTCACCTCTGTTATTTACAGAGGAAATGACATGCCCAACTCGACAATGCACGTTGTCAATGGGCGCCACCCGGTAACAGTACAACAAAGCGCACAGCACCCTGCACATGGGTTCAACGAAAGGGCTTGTTCTGCCTGGGTCCCTACCATTGCCAGCCCCTCCCTCGCACCACATTCTATCAACATGTTCAAAAATATTACAGTTCTTTTGTTTCCTTGAAGGAACCATCTTTTCCTTCACCTCCAGGCCTTCACATGCTGTTTTCTCTGTCTGGAACACTTTTTGTTTCTTGGCTAATTCTACATATCCTCAGGATCCAACTTAAAAGGCACTTCTGGAAGACGTGGACAAAGCTACCTCCACGTGCTAAGAGCTGCCGGGACACCTTGTCTTAAATGTAGGTCCTAGTCCCATCCCTGCCACTCACTGTGTGCCCTGGGCAAGCGAATTCACTTCCCTAGGCCTTAGACTTCCTGGTGTAAAATAAGGTAGACTGGATCATCTCCATGTGCATGGTAGCTTAAAAAAAATTATGACCACAATCACATGTTTAAAGATATTTTAATACAAATTGTACCTAATAAAATGCACCTAAAACATCACTGTTAACTGAACTCTTGTGTCTTTTGCTGAAGCTGCCGGGCCCACCATGATGGTCCGTGTCTGTCTCCTGTTAAGTCGTGGGCTGTGCGAAGGCAGCGGCCACGTGGGACACAGTCTGGGCTGTAATTTCAGCACCTAGAATTGTGCCAGGCACACAGTCCCTGTCTAATTGACACTTCTTTGTCAAATGAGTGAATTAATCTGTAATGTGAAGGACAGTTTAGAAGCAGGGAAAGGCCCGAGGTGGCACAGACAGAATATCAAACTCTTCAGAGTGCCCAGTCAAAATCTTAGGTTGGATTATACAAAACTGTCAGTATTTGGCCACTTTTTACTTCTAAGAAGAGCAATTTCAAAGGCTTCGACCTAATAATGCTGGAACTAGGGTAGTAGCAATGGCTCAAAACAAAGACTTCAAAGGATGGAGTCTTACGTGCTTGCAATCAATTGGTTGGGGACAAATGAGGGCAGATGGTGATTTCAAGGTGACAGAGGTTTGATGACCAGATGAGGGGAAAAAAAAGGTGTCATGAAGAGAAATAGGTAAGTCAGAAGTATTAACGGAATATAGGAGGTAAGGAACAGGAGAGAACAGATGAATTTCCCGGAAGAGTAATGCATCCGAGGTTTTTTAATGTATAGCTAGAAAATTCACAGAACTTAAAGTTAAGCGGAACTTGGAAATCATCTCATCCGATATCTTTATTTTGTAGCTCTGTGAGGTTAGGTGCACAAGGTCATTCACTTAGTTACCAGCAGAACCAAGGCTGTGACCCAAGTCTCTTGGAATCCAGGTCACCACGACCGCCACCAAGGCAACCAACACCAGGTCCTTCATTAGGAATACAGACACAAGTGACTACTTACAGTCCACTAGATAAGAGTTACTGAAATGGTTCAATATCCATTTTATTGGAAGATTTCTCAGAACTTAAAACTACACAATATAGATAAGCTCACAAAAGATGCCTTTTGGGGAAAGTAGAATTAAATGCTTTACGTGATTTTAAAATGCTTCCCACACACCAAATCCTTTATCACTACTATTCTCTGGGTCTAACAGAATTACAGCAAAATTCGCAACCCCAAATTCTCAAGCCAAAGATTCTAAGTACAAGTTCTAGGCTTTAATTCCATCACTGCCACTTACTGTGTGCCTTGGGCAAGCTAATTAATTCACTTCTCTGGGCCTCAGGCTTCCTGGTGTAAAATAAGGTGGACTAGATCACCTCTCTGTGCACTCCAGCCCCAAAAAGTATGACTACAATCAAATTTTTAAAAATATTTTAACATAAATTCAGAAAATAAAAAGTACCTAAAACATCACTATTAACTAAACTCTGATCATAAAAGCCTTGCTGTCTCTTGCTTAAGCTCTCTTGGAAAGCTATGGGCTTCACAAAAACACTACAGACCACCTAAAATGTCCACCACTAGAGGACTGGTTAAATAAATCGTGCCTCACCCAACGATGGAATGTTACAAGACTTTTGTTTTTAATTGCGGTAGATAAACACACGTTACTGTGAAAATCAAAGATACATTCACTTTTAAAAGTAAGGTGTGGGAGAATATATAGCATGCTTTCATTTATGCATAACGAAAAAAGGCTATAAAAGACCAACATAGGTTTACACACAGTTAGAAAATTACAGGAAGGATCCTCAACCAGCCGAGGGAGCGGCTGCCTCCAGGGAGAGGGCAGGGAGCCCGGCTGAGAAAGGGGCTTGCTAGGATCGTACCACCTTTTATACTGTCTGATTTTTACTTTTAACTTGGAGCATGGATTGCATCATTTAAAACAATAGCTAAAATTAAAAGCTATTTGGAGCTACTTTAGATCCCACAAATTATTGCAAATATAGGGTACTCTTGTATTGCTTTTTTCCCCCACCTTTTCATTTTGTCAGGTTGGAAGAATTACAGTGGGGCCTGGGCTGGGAGAGGAAGGGCCACTGTTGCTGTACCTGCAGCTGTGGGCTCGGACCGAGAGCCAAAGGCTGGCAAACTCAAGGGGCAGGTCAAGGGCGGTTATGAAACATGAGAAAGAGGTGCTGGAGAGACTGACAACTCTCCCACGGAGAAGGCAGATGCCTCTGGGAAAACTAAAAACAGTCAGCTGGGGAAAAAAAAAGAAAAGAAAATCACCAGGGACAGAGCCGAGCCAAGTGAAAAGCAAGACACGTAAGAGCTGACGTGCAAACAGAAAAAAAAAAAAAAATCTATCCACATCCTCATTGAACAATCCTACAACAGTCAACACTAACCAGCGGGAAACAACTGACAGCATCCCAGTTACATATTTCACAGAATAAAATCAACTCAGTTGACCACAGTTGTAAATATCATCCAGAACAAGAGGTAGCAATGCGAGTCGACCGAATCCCCTGCCAGAGGGCAGACAGGTGTCCACACACCTGAAATGTATCCTCAATCTAGTTCCCCCTTGGGCACAGAAAATAGAAAGCACAGAAAATAGATAAGCATCAGGGGAAGTATTTTGTAATTGCAAACATTTTTCCTATGAAGATTAGGAAAGCTAAGTTCGTGATCCACTTACTACCTCTCCACAACCATTAGGATGTTTTATTTCAGAAGTGTTTAGACTAGAGAAATCTTATTAAAATAACCTGGGAAAACATCAGTGAGACATCACATCATGAAAAACCAGAGAAACCCTCTCATCTCCTTCTGTAAGGGAAAGAGAAATTTTTTTCTTAATTGACCTAAGTCCTATCTCCAAAATCATGTGAAGTAAAGTGTAACTTGACAGGTGTTGATTTTCACAGATTTGGTTAGTGACAGAGAGGAGAGCCAGGGAGCACCCGGGCGACAATCCCATAAACACAACAGAACACAGTCTGCTTGCACACATTGAAGTATCATGCACCCAAGTGCTTGAAACGCAAGAGAAAACCGCTTACTTTTACAAATGAAGCTTAGTTCTCTCATTAGAGAGTGCTTTACTTCCCTTTCCACAATTATCTGTCTCCTTACAAAAATCTCTGATAAACATCTGCAAGTTAATAAGATGCCCCCCACCCCACCCCCACCCCGTGCAACACTGAACAGAGATCTGTGCAAGACAAACCTGTATGGAAAATAACAGTGCTTTTCCTAAACCCCGAAGGCAGTCGAAGATTCCGAAGCAGTCCCTTGGCAGTCAGCCGTACGTGAATGGTGGATAAGGAGAATTTGGGCGACAACAACATGTCTTCAGAGCAGGTAGGAAGATTTCACAGAAGAGGCAGCCTCCATCGACCATCACATACTGTCTTTTTAAACTCAGGACTCTCCAAGGCCAAGAAACACAGCAAGAGGAAACATGCTCCACAGAGCAAATGTTATTCCACCAACAGACGCGCAAAAGGGGAAAGGAAAAAAAAAAAAAACCAACCCAGAGCTTTCCAAGTGTTTCTGGCTTCCGTTCCCACTCCCAGATGTTGCCAAAACAATGCTCTTCCTCCGAATAAAATCTCCTCTTAGCAAACCCAGAAGTGAGCAGCCTCTGAATTACATCACACCGTGCATGCTTATGTTATGGTTCTCATCAGAGAGGGGGAAGGGAGGGACAGTGGGTGGTCTCCGGGGGTTTACATAACAACCAATAATGTCACAGAGGCTGTAAGACTTATGAGATCATTAAGGAAAATTAACTACTTCGAGCGTCCGATGTTAATTTAGTGATTAGAAAGAAACATTAAGATTCCATTCAACTGTGTCCTGATTTTAAAATTTTTAGTTACTTATATTCACATTAATAACATGAGCATTTTTGCATCAGGTGTTTTGCATGTAAACCTATATGTAAAACTGATACCTTGAATGAAGTTTAAAAAAAAAAAGACTTCAAAGCAACAAACGTTCTCAGATACACTCTTATAAAATGTCTGCTCTACTATATTAATAACAGATTGTCAAAATGTTACAGTGCAACTTGCTCATGTGCTGAGGACTCCACAAACAGTCAATAAAAGGTTCATGCAATTTCTCTACCAGATGAGACATAAGAGATCCAGAAGTTCCAGAATTCAGAAATAAATACAGAAATCGTTAACCATAAATAGCCCTATTAAATGATACCAAAATGGGCAGGAAGCAGCTATTTTTTTTTAGAAATTCTATAGAGCATTTAGGATACAAGAAGAAAGGAGAAAGATAGGATAAGAGTCATTCAAGCCCCCAAACTGCCATTTCAGAGGCTGCCAACAAGAGAGACGGACCCAATAACCTGCCAAGTGATAGATACAACCTGGTCATGCACAAACAACGAATCTTCTAAATATATTGCACCACGGCAACGGAAGCATAAATGATCAAGGAATGTCAAGAAAATCTACATTTAAGTGTCGCCTTTTTACATTATCAGTTTATTATTTTAAAAAAACCCAAACACCTTTCTCCACCAGATTCTGAATATTAAAAACATGCCGAGACTTTTCTCTACCCTCAAAACCTTGTAAAACCCAAGATACCCAATTGACATTAAAATCACAAATAGAAGAACAGAGTCAAAAGTTGGTATTATTAAAAATAGACATGACACAACTCCATATAGGAGAGGATTTTTGTTTGTTGTTGTGTTTGGTGTTAGCTAAGTAGTAATAAACTCTAAATTATCCTTGTGGAAAGGAAAATCCTTTAGCCGAGACTGCCTAAAGGAAGAAGGTAGCAATCTAGTCACCAATTAATCAAATTTGTTAACATTTTTAATTGAATTATATTAAGCTACACCACATATATGAAAAGCAAATGTTGCTAATTATCTTTTCCTAACAGCTGAACAGGAAGCTGCAGGAATAAACAGAAATAGTTCCATTTAGAAGGAAAAGACTAAAGTGGATCTTGTTGGTCCAGGGAAGCACACACACAAACGCTTGGACACAACACTGCCCAGGTTGGGTTTCAATTCCTTCCCAGACATAGTCTGCCCCCTGGTGGCCACCTGGCACAAGTGTGCCAAAGCAAAGGAGCTGGTTTGCCAAGCCATCAAAATAGTCAACACTTACAATCTACTATTCCAGGCACTCTTTTATACACTTTATTTTTTGTTTTATAAACTCACTTACATAACTGAATAAGCGAGTATTTTAAGGTTGAAACTATTCTTATAACATATATGCTCCTGGGAGGAGCAAAGATTAAACATTGGTTCAAAAAAGTTCTTTACTGGAGCAGCTCCTATTACTTATACTCTGTATTTTCAGAAATTATACTAAATATGGGAGAAATACCTAAATATAAAAAAGTGTCAGTCTTTGTAAAGTCTTAATTTGATTTAAGAGAAGATAAAGATCACCAAAGACAGTAGGGAGAGAAATTAAGGACATTTTGGTGCCTAAGATCAAACAGTTTACAGGTATAAAATTTAGGCAGAAGATGAGACTTTATGAAGTACAGCAAAGCCTGTATGGGGATGTCAAGTGGGGAAAAAAAACATGATTTAAAATTTTATGCAATGTAGGATATCAACTTTAAACAAAAAGGATAAAGAATACTGAAGCAAATATACCAAAATGTCAGCAATGCTCTGAGAGGTGGAGCAGACATGATTTTTAATTTTCTTCATTGCATATTTCTGCATTTTCCTTTTTCTTTTCTTTTTTTTTTCTTTTTTTTTTTTTTTGAGACAGGTTCTTGCTCTGTCACCCAGGCTAGAGTGCAGTGGTGTCGTAGATCACTGTAGCCTTGAACTCCTGGCTCAAGTGATTCTCCTGCCTCAGCCTCCCAAGTAGCTGGGACTACAGGCTTGCGCCACCAGTCCCCAGCTAATTTTTCTATTTTTTGTAGAGACGGGGTCTCACTCTCACTCAGGCTGGTCTCAAACTTCTGACCTCAACCAATCCTCCCACCTTGGGCTCCCAGAGTGCTAGGATTACAGGTGTGAGCCACCGTGCCCAGACCAATTTTCCTATTTTTTTTAAACAAAGATAATAAACCTGGGGGAGGGGGAAAGCTTTTAAAGAAGTTTAAATGTATAATAGTTTTAGAAAGCCTACAAAATATGCTGAGTTTCCATTGATGACACAGACAAAAAAACAATTAAAAGACTGTAGAAGGTCTAGATTAAGGCCTAAACAACAAAACATGACAATAGGTGTTTGGCAGGTCAGTATGTTGTAATATCACAGTATATTCAAATAATAGAATTCTATTGTAGTCTGTGTAGAAATGTCTGGGTTTTTTTTTTTTTCCAAATCAGTGATTTAGGAAACAATGATGTCATGATTCTAGACATGAGAACATGTGCTGTGGGGGGTGTTCAGATGCTGGGAAATGCATTCAAACTACAACTGACCTGTTTGTTGTTATGATCATAAAGAATCAGGAAGATTAAAATTTAAACCAACTGGTTTGTTTCAGAGAGTCAAACATCTCTATCCAACCAACCTTCCTTAGCCCAATACAGAATAGTAATCTTAACATTTATCTCCTTGTCTTCCCTAACACAACATTAATTGCAACATTTTCATTTTATTCTTCATAATCTTTAATGTAGTCAGTTCAATTCTTCATTCCAATTGTAGAACATGCAACTCAAGGCCCAATTTTTCCACAATGTCCTCTTCCTTAGTAGGAAGATATAATCATCAAAAACTTCACACAGAACAATTAGGAAAAAAAAGATTCAACCTCCACCCATAAGATTATAAGCTCTTCAAGAACAGTGACAATGCCTTTTATTTCTTTGGTCTACCAAAAAAAACCAAAAAACTAAAAACTAAAAAACCTTAATTTAAAAGCAGCAGTACTTTTAATTCATGTACAATGTTTTCTTTTAAAAAACAACCCCCACGTGTTCACTGTAGAATATTTTTTAAAAATTTAAATTACTTTGTACATCATACTGCTTTGAAACTAGTTTTTAAACTTAAAAATTTCACATTTATCTTTCCATGGGATTAAATAACCTCTGTATTATTATTTTAATGACTTCAAAGACGTCATTAAAATGTTCAGTAAAGATAATTTAAATATCTGTGAGACATGCAGGTTGGTTCCAATTTCCCCCCATTTTAGACAATTCTCAAAAGCAATAATAAATAAGTAAATCGATTTTCCTAGAACCAATTCTGACAAATGGAGCTCCCAGGTAGAAGCCCTTTGCTACTTGCCACTGCTGCTGTAATTTATGCGCAATCAGCACTACGGGCGAGCACCTGCTCATTACTCTCCAACACCAGGTGCTACCATTAAAAATTAGGCAAGAACTGATAGTACATTATTTTAGTTAGTATTTGGTAATTTTGTTTCACGTGTTTCTTAGTTCTCCATATCATGTTTCTTTTTTTCTACCTTCACACTTATTTTTCTACCTTCACACTTATTTTTCTTTTGTGTTTAGTCTTTTTTTTTTTTTAATTGTGTTAAGAACCCTTAACCCTCTCAACAAAATCTTACCTGCACACTACCATATTGTTAACTACAGGCACAACATTGGACAACACATCTTTCCAACTTTTTCATCTTTCACTGAACAACGACGTCCCATTTCCTGGCACCCACCCCTCTATTCCCCGCAACCACTACTCTACTCTCTGATTCTAGGATTTTGACTATTTGAGATACCTCGTGTAAGTGGCATCGTTCCATATTTGTCCTGTGACTGGCTTATTTCACTTGGCACAATGTCCTCCAGGTCCGCCCATGTTGTTGCACATGGCAGGCTCTCATCCTTTTATAAGGCTGAGTAATATTCCATCCTATGCATATACCAGATTTTCTGTGTCCCTCCATCTATTCATGGGCATTTAGGTTGCTCCCACATCCCAGCTATGGTGAAGAAGGTTGCAACAAATTTCAGAGTGCAAATATCACCTCAAGATCCTGATTTCAATCCTTATCAGATGTATAATTTGCAAATATTTTCTCACATTCTGTACATTGTCTTTTCATGCTATTGTTTCCTTTTCTCTGCAGGAGATTTTAAGCTTGATGTGCTCTTACTTGTCTATTTTTGCTTTTGTTGCCTCCGCTTTTAGTGTCATATCAAGAAATCATCACCAAGAACAATGTCATGAACTTTTCCTCCATGTTTTCTCCTAAGAGGTTTACAGTTTCAGGTCTTCTGTTTAAGTCTTTAATCCATCTTGAGTTGATTTTTGTGTATGGTGTGAGTTAAGGGTCCAATTTCATTCTTTTGCATGTGGATATCTTGTTGTCCCAGGACCGTTTGTGAAGAGACTATTCTTTCCTTATGGTGAATTCTTGGCACCCCTGTCAAAGGTTAGCTGACTGTATGTGCACGGTATTATTTCTGGGCCATTTTATTTCATTGGTCTATATGTCTATCTCTGTGCCAGTATCATACTGATTATTTACTGTAGCTTTGTAATATATTTTGAAATATGTAATTGTGATGCTTCCAGTTTTGTGCTTTCTCAAGATTGTTTTGGCTATTCGGGGTGTTTTGTGGTTCCACATAAATTTTAGGATTGTTTTTTGTATTTCTGTAAAAAATGACATTGGGCTTTTGATAGGGATTGCATTTAATCTGCAGATTTCTGGGGTTTCACGTCCATTTAACTTCTATCGTGGAGTTGTCTTTATCTTGCTGATTTGAAAGAGCTTTAGAAGGAGTAAGCTGTTGTCCTACTCTGTCCTTTGCTTATTAATACCGTTTACAACGTTTTTGACAAAGGGGAAGCTTAAAGCTTTTGCTGCCTTAATTATCAATCTCTTATACCTGCGCTCCTAGAAAGATCTTCTCTCTTTAAGTCTATGTTCTTACAGCTTTAATTATTTTAATTTTTGTGTTTAAAACTAATTTATTTGCAACACATTTGCATGTGATGTTTGAGAAAGCGATCTGGCTCCTTCTAAATAGGTAGCCAGCGAACCAACAAGGTTTACTAAATGACCCAATCCCCCCACCACCGCTACCAATTTGAAACACCAAATTTATTCCATGTCACAACAGCGGCTGCTTTTTGAGGATGAGAGGACAAGCAACAACGAGAGACGGCCTTCTCTCTCCTCTCACCAGAGGAAACGCTGGCGGCATCACCTCCCTCACCACGGCTGATTCCCAGCGCTTGGAGAAGAGGAGACAGAGAAAGCCACCCTATCTCCCCGTGCCATCTTTACCAAACTGGTACAGAAGGAGCAGCGCATTTTACACTTTCCGAGGCAGACACCATGGCACCCGAGAGTGATGATCTTGCGGAAAAACAATCTGGGAACTGGATAAACACAACTCCGAAGCCTTTGGTATCCCAAACAACTTTAATGTGCCTTAGAACCAAGGTAATAATAGTACGCTGTGGTATGTGTGACATCTTCCTTATCAACAGTGAGCCAAGTTTTATTTAGAGGCAATCTCGACTAGAATCTTGTAGCATCATAACCTTTAAATAAATTATAACAGCTAGACCCCCTAGTGATGGTTCTTGACTTTTAGTGGTCTTCCCTGCTTGCTTTCGGGATTTAAAAGAATACAACTTCCTGGATAAGAACTCCAAAAATATGCCACTAGCATTATGAAAACAATATAAACGATTATCATCATCATCCCTAGCAGCAGAAGTAGCTATTATTTGAGAACCTTTTACACAACAATTCTATAATGTCAAAATTATTCTCATACTGGGAATTATTCTTCAGACATTCTTGTATTTCCAAATGAGAAATTGGAGACTTGGAGACGCCTAGCAAATAGCCCAAGGTCAGGACACAAATAGAAAATGGCAGGACGGAGATTTAAACCAACATCCTATGTCTTAAAAGTTCATTCTCTTTCTGTTCTTCTTCACTGTCTTATGAGATAGTGGCATGTCTTTAAAACAACTGGTTAAAGGTTAAACTGAGACAGTCAGCCTATCCTTTCAAGCTTTGAAGCCAGGCACCAACCACACTTCTCTGGCTAGGGAAGTCTGAGATGGCATCTCTTCCGACAGAGGGCTGTTTCCTCTGCATTGAGGACCGGTTGTTTAGTGTAGTCGCCTTCCTCAATTATCTTAGCTACAGCTTCTGGACAACTTGCTGCTTCACCGTCTACTTTTATGTTATGACTCTGGCTTCTTTCCTTAAACCTCATGAACCAATTTTGCCTGCTTCAAACTTTTCTTCTGCGGCTTCCTCAGCTCTCTCTGTCTTCACAGAATTAAAGAGACTTAGGGCCTTTCTCTGAACGGCTTTGGCTTAAGGGAACGTTGAGGCTGGTTTGATCTTCTATCCAGACCACTCAGACTTCCTCCGTATCAGCAGCAGTAAGGCCGTTTTGCTTTCTTATCATTCGTGTGTTCACTAGAATAGCACTTTGAATTTCCGTTAAGAACCTGGCATTCCTAACTTGGCTAACTGGTGCAAGGGGCCTAGCTTTCGGTCTATCTTGCTTTCAACATGCCTTCCTCGCTAAGCTTCATCATTTCTAGCTTTTGGTTTAAAGCGAAAGACGTGCAATTCTTGCTTTCACTTGAACACTTAGAGGCCATTGTAGGGTTACTAATCAGCCAAATGTCAATATAGCTGAGTCTTGGGGAATAGGAAGACTTGTGAGATGGGGGAACAGTCAGAACACACACAACATTTACTGATGAGGTTCACTGTAGGCGGCACCCAAAATAATAGTAACAACAAAGATCACCCATAATAGATCACCATAACCGATATGGTAATAATGAAAAAGTATGAAATACTCCAAGAATTACCAAATGTCACACAGAGACACAAAGTGAGCACATGCTGTTGGAAAATGACACCAATAGATTTGCTTATCGTAGGGTTGCCACAAACCTTCAATTTATAAAAGACACAACATCTGCAGAGCACAATAAAATGAGATATGTCTATACCTTCCCTTCTCCTGATTCGCTATTCTAATTAGCAATGGATTTAGAAGCCACATAACTGTATTATCACCGTACATGAACGAAGAGGACGCGGCCAGGGCCCTGGGAACCTGATCAGCTATATATGAAGTATAGGAATTGTAGTGAATATATTAAATATTTTATGAAATCTTTTATTGCTTCTCGAAAGACAAAATTTTTGATTCTCAGTTTGTGGTTCAGATGTTAGAGGCTGCAGGCTGTCTTAGGGAGAGATGTGAGTATGTTCAAAAAAAGTATAAAAAAGAAAAAACAAGTACAGGCTGCTGAAATGTTAAAAGGTGCTAAAACCAGATCTTGAGACTGTTTAGCAATTAAAGACTGTCCAATTTAAAAATAGCATTTATCTTAGGAAAACTATATTTTCCATTTCATTTAGACTACAGTAACAAAATCATTTTCTTTAAAAAAACAGAATTATCTATCATTGACAAAATGTCCTTTTAAGCCTCAGATGGCCAATCCTGCTCACCGTATTTTAAGGCTACACTGGCCCATCATAAACAGCTATGTTTACACCTCAAACCTGAAATTCTATTCATCAGCATGCCAGTGAAAAATCACTATAAACAAGTTTAAATACTTTTAATAATAACATGACTTTTCAAAAAGATTATTTTTCCCCCTCCATATTTAAAGTAGTCACTCACCCACATTAAGAGCTGTAAATAGAGTTTTTCTTGAAGGACCTAAGATACAAAAAGAAAATATGTAATATACACACATATTGGAAATATCGCACAAAAACAAATCATTTTGTAAATAAGAGCTGTTTTATTTTCAAAAACAATCAATTCATCTCTAGATTTGAGGTTTCCAGGTGGGAAATAACATTGAAATGAAATGAAATTTTATCATATTATAAGATGATATTCCAAATAACACCAAAATGATAGTTTAAGAGTGATACGAATTCATTGTCACAAACTGAATATGATCAGTTTTAATAGGACATGCCACAGTATTTTTTTATTTTTATTTATTTATTTATTTTTTTGGTCAAGAATAGCTGAAGTTCAAATTTTAACAGTACTGAAGTCACGTATTTGCTCAGTGCAAGATGCTGCTCCACTGCTGACAAAGTCGGCTGCCACACTTGGTGAGAGACAGCCACTGGCATGTGCCTTCTGAAACTGCCAATTAATGCTCAGCTATGAAGACAAGTATAAGCTTTTTCTCCAAACTGATACAATATAAAATACAACCCGGAGGGGAAATAGATACAGTGCTTTAAGTCACTAGAAGAAAACTAACAGTGCCTCTACTTGGCGTAAGATAGTCATTTCTAGGCATAATCACCTGCGGATTACTCATTAGAACAGCTACTATATTCTACCTGAGAAATTTTACAGAGATGACAATCTTTTAAAACATGTGGCTATTATAAACAGAAAGCACTGATTCCCACTCAAGTAAAACCTTTGTGACACAAAAAAACTTACAAATTCAACAGTGAGGCATTTAGAGAATACTGGAGTTCCCTGTTCTATAAAGTCATCAGTGGCATCTCTAAGTCCTGGTTCTCTGAAAGTTACTTTAGTATCAAAGTTCAACAATGTTCATTTTCAGTTAGTGATGTATGAATTATGGGGCTTTATCATTATCAATGAAAAACAGTTTCACACCCTGATATTAACCCAGCAAGAGTTCAATTGATGCCTCAGAAATTTATTTAAGACCCTGGATAAATGAGAACCTGCTGGCATATTGGAGAATCCTCCCTCCGCCCCCAGTATTTATGCCTATCGTCTCTTGGATTCAGTAGAAAGAAAATAGCATGGAAATATGCACTCACTAGATAATTAGCCTCAAGTTAGCACGTGACCCTGTACACCCTCCCCCCATCCAACCCACACACGCAAGGGTTGAGGCTGCAGAGCAAACAGATACTCTTGTATGGTGCTGTGAGAGAGTAACACCTTTTTAGAAGTTATTTAGTAATATATACTAACAATTCAAAGAAGTTCATGCAGTTTAACCCAGAAATTCTCTTTCAGGGATACCCCATGGAAGTGTTTAGAACCGTTAACAATGAACGATGATTCTCATTCAAAGATACTCATCCGACTGTTATGTAGGACAATGAAAGTCAGAAGTTGCACCACAGAATTGGGAAACAGTGACCGTTACACAGCCATTTAAAGTGGTACGTATACTTTATGATATACATGATACACTAGCTCTCATGATACTACTAAAATTTTTAAAAAGCAAGATACAGAAGAGTGTATGACCCCAGCTTTGTTGAAACAAAAACAAAATCATGTATGTATGCAAAAGAAAAAAATTGGAAGGGAATGCAACAGCAATTGGTGGTTGATGGAATTCGGGAAGACTCTTCATATGTTTCTGTGCTTCCCAAATTCTCTAATATAAATATGAATTTCATTTTATAGGTCAAGTTTCTCAATCACAATTATTCTTTAGGTTAAGCAATTTTTCAATTCACTAAGCACAAAGAAAACCTCTGACATGCTTCAAGCTCACTGTGATAAAGTTGCATGAAAGTGTTTTTGCATGTTAAGTATATATCGCATATTTTGTAAACCTGAAAGGTCTCCTTAGTATCCACGGTAATCGCAAAATAAGTGATACAAAGAAGGAATAGAGATGGAGAACATTTAAAAAAAAATACAGGAAAAAAAGAACATGGTCTTGGACTAAAGAAATGAAGACACTAGTAATGAACATGAAACATCTACTCTGGGAAGTAAATCATGCATTTCTACCCCTTTCTATCTCACTACTCTAGAGCACTCTATCTCAGAATAATGTAATTCTAGAAGTTTTGTTATTTTCACCTTCTACCTTTGTCCTGCCTGATTTATATGTTAACAAGTTTTAACTATGGAACCTACCCACTTTCAGAACTCCCTCGTTGTAAAAAAAAATGTATTATATCTCCTTACTCGATATGCTTTTTACAAATAATTATTAAATATACCATAAACCTAACTGTGAAAATTTAACTGCCTACCAGCCAAGGACTTTCAAATTGTTGCCCTCCCTCTTCCGTCCACAGTGAGGACCATACCTTTTGAAGGAGTCTTTAGCAAGTGAACATGAGCTCTGGGTACCAAAGGCTTCAAATAAAAGGATCCTGAAGAACCATTTTGAAACGCTGGTTTGGGAGGTTTCTCCTCATACTTGATGATAGCAGCATTACCAGCTGTAATAAAACAGAAGCGTGTATTTTATAGATAAGTACAGTACCAATTTTCCACATTTATTCCTGCCTCCTTGAATCAGCAAGTGCTCACTAGGCACGTATAACATGCCAGTCATTACCGAGTATTGGGAATACAAAGGTTCACAATAGGTAGTTTGTGCGCTTAGGGATACAAAGTTCGCACTATAATCAGAATGCCCACACATCCTCGTATGCCTGGCACAGTCCAAGTTTATGCATCTTGCCCAGTTCAGCTTTCATCCCAGATAAAAGTTGGGAAATAAATTATATGGCCATTCACGCTAGGTAATATATATGCCCAAGGTGCGGGTAGGAAGAGCGTCCATCAGCGTGCGGACAAGGCAGAGTACAGGCAGTCAGCTGGCTAATGGTGCAAAAGCAATAATGTACGAACTCCTTGGTAGATGCAAGGACGAGATCTGGTTCGAATCCCCGGCTGCTGCCCCGAGGACCTGGACACCAACATCTGCCCTGGAACAAAAATCCCTGGCCCCAAAGGGAAAGCATAAAAGGGAATCTCGCCTAAATAATAAAAATCATCTTTAATGTTATGTGTAAAAATTTCCCCTCCACCACCTTAGGCCAGATATTTTAACTGTCTGTTTCTAAATTATCTTCGATACCCAAGTCTAAGCATCCGATATTATTCTATTATTCAATACTCATAATCATAAATTTACTTATTACCAACTTTGAACCCTTTTCTCACCTCACACTTCTAGCAAAGGGTAAGATGCCTACCTTGTTTACAAACACATTATAAATGTCAAGATAGCTGGAAATTTTTCTCTAGCTGACCTGTTACAAACTCCTACAACAGTGCTTGTAGATGTCACATTCAAACCTTGCAAAGGCATGTTATTATTCTCCCCTGATCCACATCCAGTCCCTGTACAATGAGCCATCTGTTAATCCTTTCTGTGCCCACATAACATTGATAATATTAGGTCAAATCAACACAGAGCCTTCCCTCCCGCTGACAAGCTTCTGTCAGTTTCCTACCCTTCCTTCTTTCTAATTCTCACCTTCCCCGGAACCAAGGGACGTGGTTTTTCCAGAGTTGACAGGAAGCTAGTGGGAACGACAATACCAAAGATACTACTGTAAAAATCAACTTAACTTTTAAAGGAATGGATGGGGAATGACTTTATGGTCTTAAAATAACAGAACCGAAATTTCATAGGCATATTTTTTAGATTTTCATATCAAATAAATATTGAGTTTCAACTAGCGTTTCAGCTTTTGCTGAATCAAATCCAATAAAGCAAGCAAATACTATTATAAAGCCTTAGCTATCTATTATAACAATCTTACTTTTCTTGAAGCAATTTATTATGTTCAGCAGCAAATAAGTCACTTACTCATATATTGAAAAATTGGGTTCAATTTACAAACCTAACATAAAATCATTTGATTCTAAATTCATGCTTTTCTTTTCCAAGCTTTAGACACG